>NW_027185798.1:47429124-47487157 GCF_028583685.1 Petaurus breviceps papuanus
TCTCTCTCTCTCTCTCTCTCTCTCTCTCTCTCTCTCTCTCTCTCTCTGTGTCTGTCTGTGTCTCTGTCTCTCTGTCTCTGTGTGTCTCTCTCTGTCTCTCTGTCTCTCTTTGTCTCTCTGTCTCTCTCTGTTTCTCTCTCTCTCTCCTCCCCCACCCCCCACCTCTCTTCCTCCTACTCCACCCCCCTTCCTCCCACTCCACCTCCTCTCTTCTTGTCTGAGGCATCACTGTGCTCCAAGGACACTAAGTGCCATCCTCACGGGAGAAGAGCAGACCATGTTTTTAGATCTGGAACAAGTTGTCTCTTGCCCCCATACATCCTGACTCTTTCCCAGCTGGTGCCCCCTGCCCCCACAGTCTAATAACTGAAACATTCAGAGCCTCATCTGCCTGCCCGTCCTGCTGAGCTGTGGGCAGAGGGGGAAGAGGCCAGGTTCTCAGCAGGAGGGAAGGCATAGAGTTTTCTGGATTTCAAACCTAGAATCAGGTCCTCCCATTAAGGGCCCTCGCCCCTCAGATTGCTCCCTGTCCTGTTCTTGAGCCCCATAATTATGTGTAAGGGGGTGGGGGAAAGGAATGAGGCAGGAGGAAGGGTAACCTAAAAGACCCCATGAGACTCCCAGCTACTGAGAAGATTCAACGTGGGACCAGATGTCAGAGGTCCCACCCTCCAGAATTCTCTTCCCCTTTGCCATGGTCCTCACTCTGGAGGCCTAAGAACTCTCCCTGACTCTCTGTCCCTGACAGCCCCAGCCTATCCCAGCAGCCTCTAAAAATGCAAGTCCAATATGAGTTCAAAGGCAAGAATGAACGGGAGCTGACAGTGGCCCAGGGTGAAGTGCTGGAGGTGAGCCATGAAAAGTATCAAGAGATGAAGGGGGGAGGAATAAGCATTAATTAAGTGCCTTTTGTGTACCAAACACTGTGCTAAGTGTATTACAAATATTATCTCATTTGAACCTCATAACAACTCTGTGAGATAAGTGCTGTTATCATACCCATTTTCTAGTTGCAGAAACTGAGGCAAAGAGAAATTGTGCTTCGTCTGGCATCATACAAAGCCAGTGAGTGTCTGAGGGCATATGTGAACTCAGGTCTTCCTGATTCCAGGCCCAGAGCTGTATCTACTGAGACACCAGATGTCTCTGATGATGGACCTACTTTCTTGGGTGGGGAGAGTAGAATGGAGAGGAGCCAGAAGGGACTGGCAGCCTGGAAGGGGGGGAAGGGGTTTGAATCTAAAAGGACTTTTCATGATAAATGTGGGGAGAGAGGATTATAGGGAAGAGAAAGGAAGAAGGTAGAGATAAAGGAAGAAAGAGAGAAAGGGCAAAATTACTTCCACTACTGACATGGAGACTATTTGGTAGCCCTCCTCCCCATCCCCAAACCAGGTAAGGCAGAGTCTCTGAGACGAGAATTGCCTTGACTTTCCACAGATTCTGGACCAGAGCAAACAGTGGTGGCAAGTGAAAAATGAAGCCGGGCAAAAAGGCTACATCCCTCACGTCATCCTGGAGCCTCTGCAGTCGGGCCTACAAAGGAACAGGGGCTTGTCTGGCTCCCCAGCTCGGGTAACCGCAAACTGTAACTCAGGTGGACAGACCAGGCAGCATCCCAGGGCTCCAGACTTCAGAGGGTGCCTACAGTCCTTCAAACCCCTTAGAAAAGGAGCACTAAGCTTAGCTCTTAGAAAGCGTAGTTAGAAGCTACTAGAAGGCCCAGGCTTCTTCCTCCAACACACACAAGGAGCGGCCCTCCTTGACCCCTTCCCATCCCCAGATCCTCTCACCTGCCGCTAGCCACTGATGCAGAAGTTGTTAGTTGTAACTGTGTGGGACTATCTGCCTGGTCCTGCTCCCAGACCTCTAGCTCCTCAGGGAAATAGGGAATGCTGGGCTGCATAGTTAGATGTGGGTCTGAGGCAGGGAAGAGAGACTGTCCTGAACACATGATGACGCTTGGAAGAAAAGGGAAAGCTAGAGTCAGTCTTGGAACCCCCGGGTTTCTCTGTGTCCTCCTAGGGCCCCACGCTGCGGCCCACCTCCAAGCCACAGGAGGTGAGGGAATGGCTGGAGTCAGAGAAGTTCTCCACCATGTAGGTACCAGCCCCTGGGTGCGGGGGAAGGGAGAGAGGGAGGGGCCCTAAAAAGGGAGACCAGGGGACTCCCACTCCTCTCAGATACTTTGATCCACAAAATACCACACACCCCCATCCCCATTCATTCAACAAACATTTATTAAAAGGCTGCCATGTTCAGAGCACTTTGCTAGGCTAGGGAGCTACAAATATTAGATAAGGTATATCCCTGCCTTCATGTGATAAGACATCTCTAATAAAAGCACATTAGAAAAGCAAGATGTGCTATGTGATATCCAAGGGGGGAGGTGAATCAGGGGAAGGCTTCATGAAATAGGTGGCATTTGGTTTAGGATTTAAAGAATGAATAGGAATTTAACTGAAGTAAAGGGAAGGACGATGTTCCCCCTTAGTCCAGAATTATATCATCTCCAAGATCCCAATCACCATAACTGCCTGTTCCCCTAACCATATCTATGAAACCAAAACTAAGGTGGAACAACAAGAATTTTGTCTCAGGGCGCTGAATTTAGAGGGTACTACCAGCACTTCTGTAGTCTTAAAGCAACTCGGACACCAAAGTTTAGCACCTAGTTAGCAAAAGTAATTAGTCAAAATAGGAAGCTACAAAATGGAGAAGATCTCCTCCCTACTTTCCACTATGAAGTCTCCCACTCCCCCACACCAATATTTGCTTCCCCAGAGCCTGTCCTAGAATCATTACAATATTCCTAATTACTACTTATGACCTTCTGTCTCTCATAGCACCATTAAGAGCTTGGGAATGCTAACAGGAAGCCAACTCCTGCACATGCAACCCCGGGAACTGCAGTTGGTGTGTCCAAAGGATGCCCCCCGAATCCTGGACCGGCTAGAGGCAGTGAAGATGATGCTCGGGGTAAAGCTAACTTAGGCCCCTGCTCTCTGTGTGTCCCCAATGAACATTGGGAGTAGCAGTGAGGATGATGCCAGGGGTGAGGCTAGCCCAGACCATTGCTCTTGGAATGTGTGTCCCTATTGGACACTGGGAGTATGGGGGCAAGGGGTAAAGGAACTAATAGTGCCTACAAGAGTTTGGGGGTACAGTCACTGACTCTGACAGTTGCTCTAGGCATGTGAGTAGTTACTCCCAAATCTATGGTTACTAAACATACAGTTCCTTGTCCCTGTCCATCCTGAATCCAATTCTTTTCCTTTCCCAGATGGGCCCTTAGGCTCCACCTAGAACAGCCAAGGATAAAGGATGAAATCCCTGGTTTCCTCAAACAAGGCAAAACATTGGATGTTCCCAGTGGTCCTATGTCTTTGGACACCCCATCCATTCACCCACATTTAGTACCTTGTTCTAAACTCCTTTCTAAACCTCAGTTCCTGTTCCAGGACCCCGCTATCTGCCAATCTCCATGGATGAAATGAGAACATGGGCAGTAAATGAGGGGAGGAAGGGGGACTGAAACAGAAGGTTACCAGGATGATGCCTGTGCAACCCATTCATGCCTGTCTGGGGCCATCCCCAAATCATAAATATTTATTATTCTCCCCCCCCATATAAGCCAGTGCCTATGACCAAGGAGCCTGTCTCTATACACCTTCACCCAGCCTTGGCGTGAAGATCTTAAATGAATAATGATAATTCAGGAAATGTAAATTAAAACAATTCTGAGGTTCTACCTCACATCTAGCAGATTTTTCAAGTTGGCCAAAAAAAGAAAAAAGATGATAAACGCTGTGGATTGTGGGAAAACAGGTACCTTAATGCACCTTGGTGGAGATGTGAACTGGTCAAATCATTGTGGAAAGCAATTTGGAACTATGCCCCCAAAGCTATAAAATCATGTATATGTATATCCGCTTTGATCCATCAATATGACTACTAGGTCTCTACCCCAAAGAGATCTAAGAAAGCGGAAAAGGACCCATATCTACAAAGATATTTATAGCAACTCTTTTTGTGGTGGCAAAGAGTTAGAAACTGAGGGATGCTCACAAATTGGGAAGTGACTGAACAAGTTATGGTATATGAGCGCCATGAAATACCATAGTGCTGTAAGAAATTACCAAGGTGATGGTTTCAGAAAAACTTGGGAAGATGGTATGAACTGATACAGAGTGAAGTGAGAGGAACCAAGAGAACGATATCTATAATATCAACAATATTGTAAAGACAAACAACTTCGAAAGACTTAAGAACTCTGATCATCACAATGACCAACCACAATTCCAGACAACTCATGATAAAACACGCTACCCATCTCCTGTCAGAGAGGTGATGGACTTAGATGGCAGACTGAGACGTTTTTCTGGACATGACAGATTTGTTTGCTTAACTAAAACACATTTGTAACAGGGGTTTGGCTTTTCTTGCTTTCTCTATTTGGGGTGAGGGAGAGAGAGAAGGGAGAGAAAGCAGAACTTCATTTGAAAATAAAACACAATTTAATTATATTTAAGAGATCTTACTTAAATAAAGAGGAATGTATCATCTCTCAAGGCAGCAGGTTGTACTTTATGAATGGTTCTAGTGGTTAGGAAGTTTTTTCCTGGTTCAATTCAGTATTTCACAGCTCCCACCTATTGTTCATAATTGTACTTTTCACAGCTACCTCCAAAAAAGGGAGACCCTCAGGCCCAAACCATGGCAGGTCCAGTTCCTAACCCCACTTAGCCTCCTACTTCTCAGGCCCTTACTCTTTCCCCTAAATTGCATTTTCCCAGCTGGAGTGAAGAAGTCTAGCCAATCTGGAAAACCACATACATGTCTTTTCCTCTTTCTTTCTTACAAATGGGTCGACAAGAACAAAGGTGGCCTTAGTACAGAATATTAAAAGCCAGGAATCTATGGTCAATAAATAAAAAGCATTGGGGCGGCTAGGTGGCGCAGTGAGTAGAGTGCCGGCCCCAGAGTCAGGAGGACCTGAGTTCGGATCCAGCCTCAGACACTTAACACACACACACACACCTAGCCATGTGACCTTGGGCAAGTTACTTAACCCCAATTGCCCTCCAAAAAGCAAAAAATAAATAAATAAATAAAAATCACTAAGCAAAAGAGCTCAGCACATATCAAGGCATAAAAAGGATATGGAAATATGAGTAACACATTACGGGAGATTTGCCAAGATCCTGTGGAGAGCTCTTGTGTATTTTTCAATTCTGTTTGTTCAAAATATAAACATGTATATTAAACCTTCATACAGCGTTGGTGGAGATGTGAACTCATAAGCTACATTTGGGAGATAGTAATTTTAGAGTGCAGAGGACATAATCCCTGCCCTCAAGGAGTTTACAATCTAGTAGAAGGATTAAAAAAATAAGCACAACATTGTAAGACTCATTATATAAGGGAATTTGAGAGGAGAGAGTGCTATCAAAAATAAACTGATTGAAGCTTCAAAGAACTATGAGTTTCTTATACTACAAATTCATTATGAATCAGTAAGAGGATATGGCAGCCCAAAAAAGCTAAGGTCATCCTGGGCAAGCCTTAAGAGAATTGTAGCTTCCAGGAATCAGGAGGTCAGATGGTTCCTCAGACCTCTGCCCCGGTCAGAGCACATTACAGCATGATGTTCAGTACTAGGCATCCCATTTTATCATGGCCATTGACAGGTTGGAGGGTGAGTTACAGTGGTATCCACATGATGTCAAAAGATTTAGAGAAAGGTCCCCAGCATGTGGGAGTTCCCTGGGGCTCTCTCTTTTCCCTCTTTACTTGTTCTGTTTACTTTACTGTTCTTGGTCATCTCATAAGCTCCTCAATAAATTCCCATGTCTATGTTAATAATTCTTAGATCTATTTATTCAGCCCTGACCTCCAGTTGTCACACTCACAACTGCCTATGGGACATAGATGTCTCATAGCTAAAGTCAACATGTCAAAAATGTAATTTGTTATCTTTTCCCCAAAACCTCTTCTTCTTCCAGACTTTCCAATTACTATTGGGGGTACCACCATCCTCTCAGTTACCCAGGCTCACAACCTATATGTCATCCTTGACTCTTTATCCCCCTCAGAAACATCCCCTTTCCTGTCCTCTGGCACTGCCACCAGCCTGGTGCAGACCCTCATCTCCTTACTCCAGACAATTGCAATAGCTGTGGGTAGGCCTCTCTGCCTCAAGCTTCTCCCCACTCCAGGCTGTCCTTCATTCAGCTGCCAAGGTCATCTTCACCAAAGCTCAAGCCTGACCTTATTACCACTGTATTCAGTGAATTCCAGGAGCTCCCTATTAACCCCAGGATTAAATATAAAATCCTCTGTTTGGCTTTTAAAGCCCTTTATAAACTGTCCCCTTTCTGCTTTCTGGTTTTCTTGGAGATTATTCCCTTCCACCTACTCTCTGATCCAACAACCCTGGCCTCTGGGCTGTTCCTTAAACAAGATGCCCTATCCCTTCACTCTGGGCACTTTCACTGGTCGTCCCCCCACTCTTGGAGCACTCTCTCTCCTCATCTCACCTCCTGGCCTTCCTGGCTTCCTTGGGTCTCAGCTAAAACCCCACCTTCTGCAAGAAGTTTTTCCTAATTCCCCTTAATGCTGGTGTGTTCCAGCCAAGCTTATTATCCCTAATGTATCTTGTATAGATCTTGTTTATATATATACATATATATGTATGTATGTATTTGCATGGTGACTCTCCCCTTAGACTGTTCCTTGTCTTTTTTTGTATGTCCCGTGTTTATCAGACTGCCTGATACAAAGTAGGCACTGAATATATGTTTATTGACTTATCTTGCTGTCCCGATGAATAGATGCCCAGTGGAGAGTTTACAGAAGGATGTAAACAAGCATCAGGAAGCATGAAAAGGAGCCTGTGAGGTGTGCCCTGCTGGAGAGAGCAAATCAATGGGATCACAGATCTAAGTGTCAAAATACATAAACAGGAACTTAATACTATAATTTCTCAGAGTCCCTGTGATTGCACAATCAGGCACATATGTCATTTCAGAGATTTGTTTCCAAGGCATATGGAGGGCTCCTAATTCTACTTTTTTTTTTCATTTTTGCATAGACTTTTTCCATATATCTGCACAGTCTTCCTACCAGTCTAGTAGGTTATCATTCCACCAATCCACAAGCATTTCTTAAGCATCTAGCTAGGTGGCATAGCAGGCAAGAGGGCCAAACTTGGAGTCAGGAAGACCTGAGTCCAAATTCAGCCTCAGACATTTACTAGTTGTGTGACCCTGGGCGAGTCACTTAACCTTCGTCAGTTTCAGTTTCCTCATCTATGAGCAAAATAATAGCACTTACCTCCCAGGGTTGGAAACACAGACAAAAGTGAAAAAGCCCCTGGCTTCAAGAAGCTTATAGTCTACCAGGGAAGGCAAGGTGTGCATACAGGGGGTCCCAAAAGTCTTAGCGAAGCTTTGAGTTTTGATAGTGTAAATAGGTTTAATAGTTTTAATTGTTTAAAACACACTGACTCTCAAAATTAGGTATGTGTATTTCCTGAGTGCAACATATATATATATATATATATATATATATAATATATATATACACACATACATATAAAACCTGAGTATAACCTGTATGTGTATATATGCATATGGAAATAAAGCCTGGTTAGAATCTGTGTTTATATATATACATATATATATATATATATATATCTGCGATATATACATATATACAAACATGCACGTGCATATATCTGTGTGCGTGCATTATCACAAGGTGGCGCTGTACGGCAAGGTTTAGGAAGGAGGTCAGGGTCAAAAGCTTTTTACTCAAAGTCAAAACTGACTCTTCTTCATCTCCCCTCTCCCTTTTTGGAATGCTCCCAAAGAATATATTGTCCCTCAATTACAATCAAAAGAAAAGAGAAAGACCTACAAGTGGTCAAAAAAGCCCTAGATTTTGTTTCAGTTCCTCTCTTGAGAGGTTTGGGGTGGGGGAGGGGGCGTGTGTTTTGTTTGGTTTTACTATTAAATAATAAATTCTGCTTTTTAAAAATGGCTTGTTAAATATGCTCCCGATTATAGGAAGATTCTCAAACAATAGCCAGGGACCGGGACCCCAGCCCAAAACTAGAAAACTTTCTAGTTGGTTTCCCAGATTACCAGAATTATCCCACCACACCACTAACAAATGCTCCCAAGGAAATACCCATGTTTGGGTTGATCATAGATGCTAATGAGAAATAAAACCAGATCACTAAAAAAAAATTAATAGCAGAGTAAAGGAACCCACTTAGAAAGAGACAGCAGCCCCATCCAGCTGAAGTGGGGAAAGGGCTGGAAAGGAGAGCCCCACGGGCATCTGAATTCAGTCACCATCAATCAGAGCAGTCTACATCTCTCTTGTGGCTCCCATTGTCTTCCCTTCTTTCGTGAGCCTGGGAAAAGAAACCATATGTCAGCCACTGCCCTGACTAGACCGGCTGCTGTTAAACAGCCATCATCTGCCTTCACACCCTCTCTGCTGTTACCACCAGAGGATGGAGATCTGGCTACCATTGCTTACAGTATCCTGCCCACACCTCCATGCCCCCTCTCTCTGCCTACCTCTGTCCTTTTCCTTCTTCACGGACTCAATCCAAGTCCAGATAATTCCTCCATCTTCTCCTAGACTAAGGGGGACATTGTGGGGGACTGGGAGGAGAGAAGAAAACTACAGTTCCCAAGATGCTTAGCAATCATTCAAAATATTTGCCCAATTGAGTTTTCTAGCCATACTCTCATCTATGGAATGTTACATATATAAAGAAATTACGAAGCTAACAGATGAGGAAGGGGTGGTAGAGTAGAAAAACAAAGGACAAGGAGTGACTTCAGACAAGCCATTTCATCTCTGTGGTCCTTATTTTCCTCACAGGCAAAATAAGAGGGTTGGACATGAAAACCCTTAAAAACTCTTCTGCCTTTAGCATCCCAACCCACACAGAAAGAGACCAGAGCCTGGTGAGGCGTGACCCATCCATTGGGCATTTGGGCCGTTTTGTTTGCACTTTTGTTCATTTTCATAAGTAACATAGCTATAAGCATCTTTGTGCAAATACAACGTTCTCTTTTCTTTATTTCCTTGGACTGCATCACCAGGGAAAATGTTCTTGTTGCTTACTGACAGATTGTCTTCTACAATAATTTAATTAATTTGCATAACCACCCACATTGTACAAGTGTACCTGCTTCCCCCCAGCACTGTTTATTTTTACTCATTTAATGGGTAGGAAGTGGCACCTGTCACACCAGGTACACTCCATGCCCCAGGTTGCCTTGTTCCTTCTGAGTGATCTCTTCTAATACAGAAAAAGGGGGAGCGAAAGAAAGCCACAATTCAGATATGGGCAAATAAGGAAGAATCAGATCTTACCAAAGCTGTAACTAGGGGGTATCACTGGAGTTTTGCCTCAGAATACTAACATTTAGAGAAGCACTAATATGTTTTTGGTCTTTTTATGACAGTTCATGCCTTATTGGTGTTAACAATATCCTCTAGGTGGGGAAGAATGTCCTGGAACTGCATAGACTTCTGGGATTTGGAGTAAAAACTCAACAAAACCTCATCTCCTGGGACAAGGAAATATTTCCAAGTTTGAGACTGTGGGTGGGACTAGAAGGTGATCTGGAGAAAGACAGACAGACAGAGAAACAGACAAGACAGACACAGAGACAGAGAGAAGAGAGAGACAGAGACAGAGAGAAGAGAGAGACAGAGAGAGAAGGGGGAGAGAGAGAGACAGAGAGACAGAGAGAGACAGAGACAGAGAGACAGAGAGAGACAGAGACAGAGAGACAGAGAGAAACAGAGACAGAGAGACAGAGAAAGACAGAGAGAGAGAGAAGGGAGAGAGCGACAAAGATACCCAGAGAAAGGCAGAGAGAGAGAAGGGAGAGAGCAACAGAGATACCACCAAGAGGAGGGAGGTGGTTGTACTTACCCTACCCTTCAGACATGTGGAGAACTAGTGGGGCCACAGTAATGGTCCAAACATTGGTAGCTCCCCTTCAGAAACCCCACATTTCCAGGGAAAGTAGAGAAATGCAAGCTAAAGGAACAAGCAGCAGGGAACAAGATTGTTTTCTGATTTGCTTGTAGGTTTTTTGTTTTTATTTTGCAATGGTAGGTGCTTGCTCAGTGACTACAGTGCTGAGATTTTAAAAATAAATAAATAAATAAATGCATTGTGGGAAATGTGGAGGAACTGCCTTGCTTCAGATGAGTGCAATTGATATCCTCTTGTGAAAGACCACATTTGAGTGATCTAATCTGATTTCTCCTGCCCCAGTCCCAGGAATTTCCTTGTGTCCCTTTGTTTGCAGCAAGCTGGTAAAATAGGGCTCTGTAAACACACAGGAGAGAGTGCCCTTTCCTAGTACAGGCCTGGAATCCCACCCCCTTCCCCCAGACCATTGTTAGGAAGTTTTCTCTCTCTAACCAAAGGCACAATCATGAATCATTCACATATTCCATGACTACTCTTCCAACAGGAGAATTATGACCAACATGGGTCTTTTAAATCTGCCCCACGAGACTAAGCCTCTCATGGCACCTCGGTACCCTGACACACCTCAGCAGTGGGAGAATTAGGACATTGTGAGCCAGCATACTGGCCAGGCCCCAAACATCATCTCTCTCCTATTGGTTCCAGAGAGCTGGTGGCGGGAGGGGGAGGGAGAGAGGCGGGGGGGGGGGGGGGGGGGGGGGGGGGGGGGGGGGGGGGGGGGGGGGGGGGGAGGGTGGGGGTGGTACTTCAGTACCTCCAAGCCTAAGCACGCACCAGCTCAGGCCCTCTCATCTGCCACACTATGCCCACCAAAGTCACTCAGACAATGAAGCTGTTTGTAGTGAGCCTGGGAGGTCCCTTCCAGCTCTAGAGCTAGGAAGGAAGGTGGGACCGGGCATGTACCAGACACTATGCCAAGCCTCAGTTTCCCTCAATTCTAAAATGGAACTCATATTAGCAGCTAGCTTCCAGGGTTGTTGCAAAAATCATCAAAAAATGGAAAATGTTGTCCACATCCAGAGAAAGAACTATGCAGGTTGAAATATACCATTTCCTCTTTTTTGTTTGTTTTTTTCTTTCTCATGGTTTTTCCCTTTTGTTCTGATTCTTTTTTTATAGCATGACTAATGTGAAAATACATTTATATGATTTATATGTATAGCCTATATCAGATTGCTTGCTGTCTTGGAGAGGGGGAAGGGGAAGGAGGGAGGAGTAGAGGAAGGGAGAGGGAAAGGGAGGGAGGGAGGGGGAGGGGAGGAAGGCAGGGGGGAAGGGAGGGAGAAAAAAACTTGGAACTCAAAATCTTATAAAAGTGAATGTTGAAAACTATCTTTACATGCAATTGGAAAAAATAAAATACTATTAAGTGGAAAAGAAAAAATCATCAAATAAGATAATATTTCTAAAACTCAGCACAGTGCCTGGCACACTGTTGTTGTTGTCATTCGGTGATTTTTCAGTCTTCATGGCCCCATTTGGAGTTTTCTTAGCAAAGATACTGGAGTGGGTTGCCATTTCCTTCTCCAGCTCATTTTATAGGTGAGGAACTAAGGCAAACACAGTTAGGTGACTTGCCCAGGGTCACACACCTAGTTAGCATCTGAGGCTAGATTTGAACTCACAAAGATGAGTCTTCCTAATTCCGGGACCATTCCTAACTCTATCCACCTCATCGCCTAACTGCCCCCAAATCCCCATTTTACAGTTGAGGAAACTAAAGCAGATAGTCGTAAAGTGATTTCCTCAGGGTCACACAGATAGTATCTAAAGCTGAATTTGAACTCAGGTCTTCCTGAGCCCAGAACCAGTGCTCTATGTACTGTACCACCTGGTGGGTCCTATGATCCTAAAATATATGTGCATTCGTATAGGTATATGCGTATGTGTCCATGCACTCTGCTATTCTCTCCTACTTGTCTTTGCTATGTACATTTTATTATCATTTCATCTAATTCTATCAAATACCCAATTGTGATTTTAACTGGCAGTGCATTTAATCTATAAATTAGCTTGGGAAGTATCATCCTGTGTACTGTAATTAATCTTCATAACCATAGCAAGAGAACTCTCTCCATTTATTTAGCTCTTCCTTTATGACTCATTAAAATGCTGTGGTCCTCCTTATAAAGGCTCCCTGTATCTCTTGGTAGGTTAACATTCAAATCTTTAATATTTTGGGTTGTGCTCTAAATGTCCTTGTAAATATAGCTTACAGCTGTTTAATACAGGTACGTGAGAAGACAATTTTTTTGTGTGGATTTGCCGCCATATAAATCCTCCTCTAATGCTTTATCCTGGTGTGCAGATGGCCATGAGACCACACAGTTTTGTTTTGTTTTGGGGCTGGACCTGTAATTTGATTGGTACAGGGATCTCCTAGGTGAGAAAATTTCCTCCACCAACATAGATCTTCAACTTGTGGTCTCAGAATCTTGTGTTCTGTAAATCTGGGGCATGTCTAGTGACTTCTCTTGGATCTCACAGGATAGTATAAGGAATAAGTGAAATTTGAATCTGTGTCTTCCTAAATCGGAGGCCAGTTCTCTATGACCATGGATTATTAAGGTCTGTGCCAGCACAACAAAAGTCTAATGGGTCCTACCAAAACTGGGATGGTCGGAAGTAAAGGCCTGGCACCAGCTTGTTGGTCACCCAAAGGACCTCCCACCCGAGAATGGAGAAACTAAAAAAGAAACATTGACCACCAGGTCATTTTTTTTCTTGGTCACAATGACTCACAAAAACATCTACTAAGGTATGGAGAGATTGTTTTATCTATATAAGGGGAGAAAATACTCCACCTGGATATAATCACCTATCTTTTGAAGTACTAAAATATCTCACATCTGTTATTTTTTCTGAACTCAAATCATGTCATAGAATTTCAGAATTGGGATAGCCCTCAGAAGCCACCTAATCATCCTATACCTGACCTCTACCTTGGACTGTATCACCAGGGAAAAGGTTCTTGCTGCTTATTTTCTATATTTTCTATAACACCACTGGCTTAACGTGCTCCAATGAGGGAGAACCCATATTTTCCCAAAGCAATGAATTCCACTTTTGGCCACTCAAGATGTTAAGACATTTCTTCCTCATGTAACACTGGTGTTGTCCTTCTGAAAATGTGTTGTTGAGCAAGCAGATAGAACTGCAGATTCTCGTTACTTCTCACTTCCCACATTCCCACACTTCCCACAAAGTATTTATTACTTTGTCTCTAACCAGTCCCCTGGGTAGCACAGTGGACAGGGTGCCAGAATTGGAGCCAATGTTCTAAGTTCAAGTCTTCCTAAGTTCAAATCTGGCCTCAGACACCTACTAGTTGTATGACCCTGGGTAAGTCATTAACCCTGTTTGCCTCAGTTTCCTCATCTGTAAAATGAGCTAGAGAAGGAAATGGGAAACCACTCCAATATCTTTGCCAAGAAAACTTGAAATGGTGTCATGAAGAGTTGGACACAACTGAAAATGACTTAACAACAAGAAAAATAACCTTCAAGCCTGAAGACATAATGAATGCCTACCTCACTACCAATCTAACCCTTCACCAATGACCTCTGTTGACTCATTTGCCTAGAGAAACCCCAGCAAATGTATTCTCTCTATCCTGGGAAGTTGTGAAACTGAATAGAAAGCTGTCTTCTTTAGCTCCAAACCCCCAGAGAGAGATCATTCTCTGACATAACGCTGCAGTTTTGAAATTTATATATTTGCTGGGGCAGATGCTTCCTCTCTACTCATAGTCATTAGAATCAGAATGCAAAGTTTAACAACATGGGTAGTTAACTTTATCTCAATTGTCAGTTTAAGAAACAAAGCAAATATTTGCTCACAGAAGGCTAAATAAACTTTTTTAAAACATTGGACCATAGATTAAGAGCAGAAAAGTATCTTAGAGACCACAGAATTATATCTAATCATTTTACAGATGAGGAAACTGAATCCCAGAAAAATTGTGACTTGTTCAGAATCACCCACCTAATTTGAACACTTGTCTTCCTGACTCTAACAATACCTATCCATTGCACTTTCCAAGTCCCTGGGGGGGGAGGGGAAGCATCACACTCAGAAACACAGACTTGACATCTTGGGAAAGAGGACCAGAGGAGGAGAGACTGAGCAATCAGCAACTTTCATCTACTGCCTGAACAGACGTCAGCAACAGCTGGTCTGGATGGAGTCCAGTACTGGTTGACTTCATGGCCGAAGCCCCTCTGCTGTTTCTGCTATAATTCCATGTCTCCTACTTCTGCCTCTCTCAGTTATTCCAATTCCTCTTCTAAAAGCCCAAAGAATGGAAGGGGTTCGCTTCTGAGCTGTGTCAAGCCCTTCTGCCAATCCAAAAGCCAAAATAAAATTCCCCAGGACTTAAAGAGCAGGAAAAGACGAGGTGATCTCTACCCAACCAGGAGGCTTTCATCTCCAACCCCTTTTGTGACACCTCCAGGAAGCTCGGACAAGATGGCGCTACATTCACATAAAGTCAAGACCTGCCTCTCTACGATGCCTATCCACCCCACCCCCCTCATTCTGCCTTATGAGACGAACAGAGCAAGCCGAAGCCCTTGTGTACACGATGGTCTGTAATATATCTGAGGGTTGTCATGTCCAACCAAAGTCTTCTCTTCTCCAGAGTAAAAATTCCTTATTCCTTCAATCAATCCATTGATGGCATGGTCTCTAATCTTCTACTTATTCTATTCGCTCTCCTCCAGATGGCTCCAGATGATCATGCTCTTCCTGAAACTTAGTGTCCCAAACAATGCTCCCAAAGTGATCTAACCAGGGTCCAATATCATAGAGCTATGGGCTTCCTTTATTCTGTCTCTTTTTTTTTTTAAAGCATAAGACAACAGGGATTTTTTATTCATTTTGAGTTCAAGAGCATCTTTGCTCCTTTTCTGGGTTCAATGTGTCTGCCTGAAATAATGAATTACACAAATCACATGCCAAGCCCCTAGACCAACCACAACACTCTTTATTACCATGCCACGAAGAAGTCATAAATTCACTAGGAAAAAGTATTTAATTAAACCATTAAGGAAAAATAAATTGTAAGAGGAAATCAAATCATAGAATCAGTCTCTGTCTCATACAAGACCACTTACATCCCACAAGGTAGTAGGATATATTTCCCTGTTAAAATTTGTGAGGTAAGGAAATCAGAATCATCCTCCCTATCTCCTCCAGTCCTGATCTGAGTGGCCATAACAAAGAGCTGCTGCTAACCTCTCAGAGATTAGTAGAATCTGCTAACACCTCTCTCATCATGGCTCCAAGGTCACCAGGATTCACCCATAGGACATGGTTTAGGGCTCTACTCACACTCCTTTCCAGCCCTCTGTTCCAACCACACCTGTCTCACAGAAGCTAAGGAATGCTCCAAGATTGCCTAGACATTGAGATGAGTTGTCTTTCTATACCACTGCCCATTCTTTCTTTTCTTTCCCCTTTTCCTCTCTTTTCTCTTTCTTTTTTAAGTTCTTGTCACTGATACAATCCCAGCATCCAAGTGAAAGATCCCACTGGAGTCTGATGTCCCAGAGCTTTCTCTAGTGAACAGCAGCTACGGTGACCTATCATAGTGGGGACTGGAAGCTGTTCTGGAGAGCTCTGTTAATGGCAATTTAATTCCTACCCATATTACCAATGAACTGGTTGGCCAAGCCTCTTCCATGCTGTATTTATGCATCTAATTTTTTAATGGAAGCTTAGAATGTTGCAATCATCCATATTAAATTTCATCTTATTATTCAAACAGCAGAGTGGGTTGGAGGATAGGAGTTGTCTGGCTAAAGAAGAAAATCAACTATTCCTTTCTAACCCTAACCCTTTATGTAGGCAGCTACGTTATATCTGGTCCATTCCTGTATTCTTTCAAAATATGTTGGGTCCTGACTCCATCATACAATATAGATTAGCTATCCCTTCCAATTTCACATCATCTACATATTTAATATACATCCATCTATGACTTCATCCATGGCACCAATAAAAATTTCAGAGAGTTCACGGTCTATGACAGTGCCCTAAAGATCCAGTAGACAGCTTCATTTGAGCTCACATTGACCCATTAAGGACTACAGTTTGGTTCTGGCCATTACCACTTATGGCTGAATCTACTTAACTATACTATCTTCTAGCCCTCATTGCTGCATTAATTGGTGTTCTTTTAAGCCTCTCAAAGTTCTTTTCTTTTACAATATTGTGGTCATTGTAGAAATAATTCTAATTTTCTGCTCACTTCACTCTATTTCAGTGCATACAAGTCTTCCCAGATTTCTCTGAATCTGTACCATTCATAATTTGTGGTGAAATAATATTCCACTGCATTCATATACCATAATTTCTCCCAAATTTTGAGGATCCACTTGGTTTTCAGTTCTTTGCTTTAACAAAAAGTACTGCTATAAGTATTTTTGTACAAATGAGCCCTTTCCGTCTTTGATTTCTTTGGGATATATGCCTAGTAGTGGTATAATGATGTCAAAGAGTGTGCACAGTTTAGTGGCTTTTGGAGTATAGTTCTAAGCTACCTTTCTGAATGGTTAGAACAATTTACAGCTCCACCATTAAAGCATTAGGTTATCTGTTCTCACACAGCAACTCCAACAATATTTTTATAATATTATTAATATCACTAAAGTGCATAGAACAGTCCTGGCACATAGTAAGTACTTAATAAATGTTTGTTTCCTTTAATAAGTGTTTCCTTCCCTCCCTTCTTCCTTTTATCCTTCCTTTTTTTCTTTTCTCCTGCCCTTCTTCCTTTATCCCTCTTTATCATTCTTTCCTTCCTTCCTTCCTTCCTTGTCAACTTTGCCAATCTAATAACTCTGAGCTGTCTTAATTTTTATTTATCTTATTACTAAGTGACTTGGAACATTTTTTCATATGCTGATAACTCAGAGTTCTTCCCTTGAGAACTGCCTGTTCACATCCTTGACTATCTCTTGGAGAATAACTTTTGTTCTTATAAATTTGTATCAAACCCCTATATACATTTTAAATAACAAAACTTTATCAGAGAAATTTGCTGGAAAAAAAAATTTTCCCAGCTGTTAACCTTCCAATTCTAACTACTTTTGCTTGTTCAAAAACAATTTAATTTTATGTAATCAAAAGTGTCCATTTTATCTCCTGTGATGCTCTTCGTTACTTCTTTTATGAGGAATTCTCCCTCTAATCATAGATTTGAAGGGTATCTTCTTTCATTTTCCTCTAATTCGTTAATATTATGACCTTTCAAGTCTAAGTCATGTATCCTTTTGAAGAATACTGTGGTATACGATGTAAAATATTACTCTGAGTCTAATTTCCCCCAAATGTCTTTCTAATTTTCTCAGAAGTTTTTGTCACATGGTGAGGCCTTATCCTAATAGTCTGTGTCCTTGGATTTACTGAACACTATACTATTATGTTCATGAACCTAATCTGTTCTGTTTATTAACTTTTCTATATTTTAATCAGTACTACATTGCTCTGATTATTCTTGCTATATGGAGTACAGTTTGTGATGTAATCCTTCTAGGTCTCTTCTTTCTTTTTTTTCTTCCTCCCCCCCCTTTAAGATTTTTTATTTTGTGCTGCTCCAGATGAATTTTGATATGATTTTTTCTAGTTCTGTAAAGTAACCCGTCAGGGGTTTGGACCTGAAATCAAATGGATTGCCTAGTCTTTGTTACATGCTGGTAATTCTTTTACATTTATTATCCTTTTAAACTCCTACTCAGCAATTATTCTTTGTATAAAGCCTCTTGATTGACGGCATGGAAGAAAGGAAAGAGAAGGGCTGAGTAAAATGGAGGCACAAGAAGAGAAATTTGGTTGGTGGACATTTACATGCCTCCAGAGTAACATCAGTAGTTGGTGTAGCCTAATATAGTTATTGCTTCTGCATTGCAGGGGTATGGGACACAGCCCCAACATGATCTAGAAAATCCACATAAAATTTTTTGGCCCTCACTTTGAACCAGAGAAAAAAATCTGAATTTTTTCTTTTGTTTTATGGGTACCTTATGGTAAAATGTGGGGTAATATTATATAATACTATACATATATTTTATGCATTTCTGAGTTTCTAAATTTTTTCTGTGTTGTCTGCTGGTTTTGGGTGTCGTCTGCAACTTCTGCAAAACTCCCAAAAAATCCCCATTTAATTTCTTATGCTGATCCCCAATATATTGAAACCACAATGGGGAAAGTCACAATGTGCAAAGGTTGACTGTACTGCAGTGAAACCAATGGGTGACTGACTCCTAGTTAGCTGCCCTGAGGACCTTGATTTAGAGGAGAAGACAGACTGGGTAGTACAAAGAAATACAGTAATTCGAAGGCAAAGAGATCCCTAAGAAAAAATTTGGAATGACCTTTGTCTAGTCCTCATCCTCCTTAACTTTCTTACAGTTTTCGCTGTTGTTAATTGCTCTTTCCTGTTCAGTTTTTTACCCTCCCACTACTTCAGAAATGCCAGATACTCTGGGGGCTTTTTTCTTTTGCTTCCCTAATCTTTTCTTCTGTATCAACTAAGTTGGTTTCTATTCTTTGACTCCATAATGCAAGTGTTCCCCCAAAGGTCTGTCTCTGGTCCTCCTCTTTTTTCTCTCTATATTTTATCCTTTGGTAGGGCGTTGACTCTTACAACTTTAATGACCATCTCTACAAAGATGACTCCCAAATTTCTAAGCCAACATGAATTGGTAGAGGGAATTTTTTCATATGGGAGTTCCCTAGACTAATGAAATCATAGGTTCAGGCTTTATCCCTATATCACGTTGTTTATATGTAGATTCTGGCTATGTTACTCTGCTTAAAAAAAAATCCAAATTGTATACCGTGTGAAGTTCAGATTTCTCTGCCCAGAACTCAAGCAAGACCTCCAATTGTCTAGTGCCACCTGTAGTACCTTTCCAGATATAAATCAAATGACCACCATTTGTCACTGAGTATTTTAGTTCAAGCCAACTATGGTCCTAAGGTCAGCTGGATGTGACTCACCCATTCATTCTTCTCCCTGTTTGGGTCATGCCCAGGTTCTGAAGTGTTCATCTAAGTAGGTGTCTTCCAATAATCAGATCATTTGGCTCTAAGATACACTTGCTAGCCATCCCCTTCTATCCCTTACCCTGTGATTCCCTGAATTATCTTAGCAATATCATGACTTCTCTGAATTTTTCATCACTAAGTATAGTTGAACCCTGCATTGGAATCACCATGGAGATACACAACCCTTCCCCAGAATCTATTGCACTGATTTTGTAGAATTGGAAGACTGTAGGGTTGTTTCTTGGAGAATTCTAGGAGACAGACATCAGAAAGAGGAAGTAAGGAAGTAGGTCTAACATCCCTGTGGCATCCTCTATCTTGGCACCATGCAGACAGATGTCAGGTGTCCACAAGTTATAGTCCCCACAAGTTCTTCCCTTTAGAAGATATGGTGACAAGTCACTGAAATGCAGTCACTGCAGCTAGTGAGGCTGTTTGCTGCACTCATGAGGACAATGATTGGTGAAATACCTAAGTTCTCCCTTGGAAGCATTGCCCTTCTCCCTTGCATCCAAGTCTCGGAAAGATGCTACTCTTCTGAGTTACTCCTCTAAGGTTGATCCCTCCTTCCCATGAGGAAGGGAATCTAAGCAGGGAAATCATTTTCTGTCCTGTGCTCAGAAGCACTTGATGTTGGCTACTGTTTTATCCAATGAACTACACTCCTCTACCCTTTACCTCGGGTAGTTGGGCAGAGTACCAGACTTAGAGTCAAGAAGACATCTTCCTGAGTTCAAATCTGGCCTCAGACACAACACAAAACTAGCCGTGTGACCTTGGGCAAGTCATTTAACCCCAATAGTCCTGCCTTACCCCCTCCAAAAATGGCACACAAAGAGAGAGAGAGAGAGAGAGAGAGAGAGAGAGAGAGAGAGAGAGAGAGAGAGAGAGAGAGAGAGAGAGAGAGTCCAAGATAAGGGAGGAAGGGGATTCTTTTCTACACATTCCACGCGAATCCACTTTTGGTTTCTTCTGTTGGTGTACACATTGTTGCTCCCCCCATTTCAGCCATCACAGCAATAACTGAGGATGTTTTTAGAGTAAGGGTCTCCCCTCGAGCCCCTCATTCCTCACAGTCCTACTTATGCCAGCACACTGGTATGTCCCCACAGGTACATCCCAACACTCCCGTGAGGGCTGCCTTCCACAGAGTTTTATTACTTAATAGAAAGAAACCTCGGTCTAATTATAACAATAATATCAATGTACTTGTCACAAGCAGCTCAGACACTCTTCTCCTCAGCCCTCACTTCCAAACCTGTCCCCTACAACAAGGCAAGGGGAAAAGCGGGGAGGATAAACTTGGGGGTTCAGTTATCTAGGGCTGTTGGACTGAAGCTAAGCAATTCCTGAGCTGAACAGCAGCTCAGAACACTGAGGAAAATGCAGGAACTACACACAGGGGGACAGTCTCTTTCTTAAGCACCACGTGTAATAGTGAGAGGGCTATTACCTGGGACTCATGCCATGTATTTGCATAAGACTCCCTTCAATGGTGGAAAGAACAGTTACCACATGCTGTGTGCCTGTGTGAGGCCAGGAATGGAGCTGGCAAGGGCCTGGACAGAAGAGATCCTCCTGGTCATCTGCTTTCCAACTTTGAGAGAAGACCTAAGTGTCCCTCGAGGAGGACAAAGGGCATGGTTCTCTCCACCAGTGAGGGGAGTGTGATACAAAAGCAAGGCTTGAGCCCCAGAGGATTACAAGCTCCTTTGGGGTGGAGCCAGCTCTAGCCTACTTAGCCAATTGTTAAATTTTCAATGTGAACATTTATACCTCAGCAATTGGCAAATGCTGCAAATCAGGGTTTGAGTTATTGTTTTGCTGATGGCTTAAACCTAAGAAAACATTCATGATGCAGATCAAATTTAGTGGGTGCCTACATGTCCCCCCTCCCCCCTCCAAGTACACACCCTTGTTAAAAATTTACCGGCACACCCCTAATTACAGGAGCAAGTCTGCCAGAGTTCATTTCACTTTCCCCAAGACATCTGCTGTTTCCTTTCCTCCTCTGTGCTGCATGGGTCTTACCCAGCTTGAAACAGGAACATAGATTGATCCCTTATCTCTGTCCCTTTAGTACTGGAACAAAGGTCCAAAGGGTTTTTCCAAAGAGAGAGAGTGCTCCCTGATTTCTGTTTGTCTATCAGAGTCACTCTAAAGACACAGAAAATTGGGGGGAAGGGGTTCAGAGATGGGGCCTGGCTCAGGTCTGGCCAGCATTACTCCTCTCCTAGTTTCCCATCTTTCCTTTTTTAAAAACTGTTGTTTTGAACCTGAGTCAGGATATATGGGTCCTCTTCTTCAGCCTCTTCTTCTATCACTCCCCTTTTGTTGTTGTTGAATCATTTTCAGCCACATCTGACTCTACATGACCCCGTTGGGGGTTTTCTTGGCAAAGGTACTGCAGTGGTTGTGCCATTTCCTTCCCCAGATCATTTTACAGATGAGGAAACTGAGGCAAACAGGATTAAGAGACTTGCCCAGGGACACACAGCTATAAGGATGTGAGGCTAGATTTGAACTCAGGTCTTCCTGACTCCAGGTCCAAACCTTTACCCACTTCCCCTATCTAGCTGCATTTACCATCTGCATATAGCTGCCTCTAGCTGCATCTTCCCCATATGTTCTCTAAGGGCAGGGAACATGTTTATATCTGTGTATCCCCAGGATTTAGCACAGTGCCTGGTACATGATAATGACATAACAAATGCTAAATGATGGACTGATCAATTTAACTTACTACTGAAGCCCTTGTTCTTGTGTTGTTATTTGGATGCAGTCCATCCATCCTCCAGCAGAGGGAACCAATGTTGACCCATTGTCAACACTAAAGGAAATAACTAACTTTATAAAAATATATTTTATTGATATCTTTTGTTTGTACATCCCATATATTTCCCAATATATCCTTCCCATAGCCACCTCTAAGAAAGCCACTCCTTATAATGAAGGAAAAGAAAAGAAAAAAATTTGACAGCATATAAAAGGTTCCATACCTGTGATCTCTTCTTCTGCCAAGCAGTGGGAGATGACTTCTCTTATTTCTTCTTTAGGCTGAATTTGGCCATAATTTCACAGCATTCAGGTGGTGGAGTGAACAGAGCACACTGAACCTGGAGCCAGGAAGATCTGAGTTCAAATCTAATCTCACTAACAATGGGACCTTGGACAAGTCACTTAACTTCTGTTTGTCTCAATTTCCTCATCTGTAAAATGAGAATGATAATAATAGTACCTATCTCCCATGGTTATTGGGAGGATAAAATGTGATAATATTTACAAAGTGCTTTGCAAGGGTCAATTTAAATTTAAAGGATCAACTGCAATATATATTAGCAACTACTATGTTTTGCTGCTATTGTTCTTTCCATCTGCATTGTTGTATTTACTGTATATATTGCTTTCCTGGTTGTACTTTGGTATGAGTTCGTATCAATCTTTCCAAACTTCTTTTTTCTCCCCTCCCCTTACAAGGAAACTGAGGGGGGCAGTATAATGGTAATGGGAGTTTGAAGATCTTCCCTGCCCCTTACTAAGCCTTAGTTGAACTTGAGGACCTTTCCTCATTTGAAAATAGACTCTGCCCCCTAATAGGCTGCATGTGCTCACCTGGAGCCTGTGGTAGGAAGCTTGTTTTTCAGGAAGGCATAACTTTTGTTACTTTTTAGTCAAGTGAGTCAGGAAGCTTGTGATGTTCTCTGACCCTGAAAAGGGCTATATACACCTCTGAGGCAAGGTTTTGCTTTGGGGTGCACTTTGAGAAGAGTTGTGTGATTTGGCCAGGTGAGCATCTGGGCAGCCGTTGAGCCCCCCAGCTTTGAAAACCCAGATGTTGGTGCTTCTCTCTCTGGTGACTAAGTAAGTATGGACATAATGGTCAGACAGCTAGAAGCCTTGTCTGCTGAACTGTGTTATTTTCTCTGTCTGTAACTTTATCTGCTTGTAACTTCTGTTTGTATTCTCTGAAGTTCAGAGTGCTGACTTTTTCCCCTGAACTAGGTAAATGATATATGTTTGATTGATTAAAGTAAGATTGTTAACCCTTTTTGAGTTGCTTTCCCCTTTAGAAAAGCTGATCAAAAAACCTGTCCTAGCAGCCATCCTGGGTATGCTAGGGTGTTCATTGCTACAGGAGGCTAGGTGGCACAGTAAATAGAGCACCAGTTCTGGAGTCAGGAGAACCCAAGTTCAAATCCGACCTCAAACACTTAACATTTAGTAGCCTTGTGACCTTGGGCAAATCACTTAACCCCAATTGCCCTGCCCTCCCCCCTCCAAAAACAAAAACAAAAAACAAAACAAGGAAACTGAGGTTCAGAAAGATAAGTAATCTGTCTAAAGTAACACAGCTATAAAGCATCATAATCAGGATTTTAATTCACCATATTCATTTATCTAGTAAAATGATGATAATAAAATTCAAACACATGTCTTCAAGACTCCAAGTCAAGAACTATTTACATGTTGTCATTCCAGACAATGCCAACAGGCACTTAAAGGCTAGAACTCTTTAGTGCAGCGCTCCCTAACCTGAGATCCACAGAATCCACCCCATCCTACCAAGAGGTCCATGAAGAGATTTCAGCTCTATGAACTTGAATGAGAAAAAAAAAGACATGTTTCTTACAATATAACTGGCTTCCTTTGTGATCCTATGTGTTTTATGCATTTAAAAACTTTATTCTGAGAAGGGTCCCTGGGCTTCACCAGACTTCCAAAGAAAACCGGAAAAAAAAAAAAAAAAAAGCTTAAGCCCCTCGCTTTAGAGTATGGTGTACCCAGAGCCCTGGGCTCCATCCCAGGACCTCACTCCCACAGTCCTAGAATCAGGGATGGGGAACTTGTGGCCTTGAGGCCACATGTTGCCCTCTAAGTTCTCACATGCAGCCCTTTGAATCCAAACTTCATTGTTCTGAAAGGACCTAGAGGGTCACATGTGGCCTCAAGATCGAAGGTTCTCCAGCCCTGCCTGAATATTCCAGAAGAAGGAAAATAAGAAACAGTGTGGGAAGCACTGGATTTAGAGTCAGAGGTCCAGGTTCAAATCCCAAGTCTGTCTCTTACTTCCTATGTGACCTTTAGTAAGCCATTCCCCTTCTCTGGATTTTACTTTTCTCTACTGTAAAATGAGGGGCTTAAAGTGTTATAATATCTATAGTGTCTTCCAGTTCTAAATTTAAAATCTTGTCAACCACCAACAATGTCCTTGGGATTTGTGGCATGATAAGTGCTTGGATATCCTTCCATGGGGAAGGCTAAATTTGTGCCCTGGTGGTCTGTTCCCTATGCCTGGTTATCTTGGGTCTCCTTCCCTCCAAGCACCAACCACTTGGCTTTCCTTTCTCCTATTGACAGAAGACTTCAGGAGGGCCCACATTATTTCCACATATCCAGTATCTCAATGAAGAGTCAGAAATGTGAAACTGATACTTTCAAGGTCCCTTTCTGAGATCACAGCATCAATGCTTCTGGCACAATAATACTCCAAAGGCAAGATAAAGAGTTTCAAGCCTTCCAGGGGTTACTTAATTTTTTTTTAAATATGATTCCCTAAATCAGTGTATTAAAAAAAAATAGAAAGAACGCTGGAATTAGAGTTAGAAAAGAATTGTATTAAGATACTGGTTATGACACTTTTTAGCTGTGCTACCTTGGACAAGTCACAATCTTCAGTTTCCTCTCTAAGGGGAAGGAAGGAATAAGCATTTATTAAAGGTGACCATGTGCCAAGTGGCTCAGTGGATAGAGGGCCAAGCCTGGAGTCAGGAAGACTGATCTTCCTAAGTTCAAATCTGGCCTCAGACACTTAGCAGCAGTGTGACCCTGGACAAGTCATTTTACCCTGTTTGCCTCAGTTTCCTTATCTGTAAAATGAGCTGGAAAAGGAAATGGCAAACCACTCCAGGATCTTTGCCAAGATACTGCCATGTGCCAGGCACTGTGTTAAGTACTTGACAAACATTATCTCATTTGATGATTTTTACAACCCTGAAAACTAGGAATCCCCATTTTACAGTTGAGGAAAACTGAGGCAGAGAGAAGGTAAGTGATTTGAAAGATGATGGTAGCAATACTGGCCTCCTCACTGAGATGTGAGCCTTGGTCAGCCTAAACAAGCTGCACAAAAGTGAGATATTGGTCAAATGTACCCATTACTGAGATTCTTCGCTGCTCCCTAGAAAGGGGCATTACACACTTTTTGGCCCCACCAGCTTGACGATTCTTTCCAAAAGGAGTCACTGACCCACAAGCACACTGCAAGGAACAGAAACCGTTTGTAGCTTCTTACTCCTCTTCTGTGCTTGGGGATCACAGATCTACCTAGAACTGCAAGGAACCTTAGGAGCCACATAATCCAAACTCCCCCTGACCCATTTTACAGATAAGGAAATTGAGGCCCAGAGTGGTTAGGGGACTTGCCAAGGTTACAGAGTCAAGCACCAGGTTTGTACCTAGGACCTCTGAGTTTAGCATCAGTGATTTCTCCTGTCCCATGCTTTACCTATGAGAAGTCAAATGGAAATCAGGAATCTTGGAATCAGAAGACTCTGGTGTAAACCCAGCCCTGACACTTACAAGTTATGTAACTCTAAGGAAGTCACTTAACCTCTTTCTGCCTCAGTTTCCTCATATGTGAGGATGATGATATAAGGGTGCTATTATGAGAAAAGCACTTTGTAAGTCTCCCAGTAGTACATAAAAGAGAGCCAAATGACATATTTGTAAAGCACAGTGCCTGGTACATATACGAAGAATAAAAAATTCTGAGACATAGTTTCTGGGTAATTTAATCATTGTATTAATAAGTCCAACATGTTATTAAAAGGATGGTCATTTTGCCCTCTCTCTTAGACCAAAGACCGTTAATGGCCATGGGCTCACAGTTTATGTGCCCTTTGAAGAGTAAGTGTTCCCAAGGACTGCCAATCAACTGTGATTGGTTAACACAATGGGAGGAGGGCTATATTAAAATATGGGCCTTTGGACTATGTGACTTGGATCACCAAACCTTGGTCAAAGAGACATTAATTTCCGTATCACCTGTCTTGAAAGAAAGGGAGAATCAATATTTTCCCCAGACCTGTCTGAGCAAACACAATGAGCAGGAACATACCCATTAGTCCAAACTTAGTATTTCTTTTACTGTCTGAATAGATCTTAGCCTGGATGAATCTGTAAGAGAGATTTCCCACACTGGTTGGTGTCTGGATGAGGAAATAGAAAAGGGGGGAAACCTTGGTCCTAAGACAATAATTAGTTATTAAATAAAAGACAGAACTATTTATTTCTTACACATATTAGATATTTAATAGATGTCCCTCTCCCTCCCCCCACTACCCTCCTCAGGATCATTAGAGAGACATTGTGACATAACGGATTATGACCTGAACTAGTCAAGACTACCTGGGTTCAAATGCTGCCTCAAATACCAGTTGTGTGAGTCTAGGCAAGTCACAAACTATCTGTCCATGCCTCAGCATCCTCATCTTTAAAATGGAGATAAAAAGATCCCCTACCTCAGAAGGTTGTAGTGAGGTTCAAATGGGGTCATGTCGTGAA
This sequence comes from Petaurus breviceps papuanus, assembly GCF_028583685.1. Lineage (NCBI taxonomy): Eukaryota > Metazoa > Chordata > Mammalia > Diprotodontia > Petauridae > Petaurus > Petaurus breviceps. Next base: position 47,455,772 of record NW_027185798.1, read on the forward strand.
ACATTTTACAAGTGCTATACAATGCTATACAAATGTGACCAATCATATCATTATGCCATGATGTTACAACTAGACTTGGCCATATAATCCCAGTTAGCATTGCAACAATGTTTGCTTGCTACCCAAGGACGATATCGTCTCTGGAACAAAACTATGCACAGTTGTCTAAGAGACCTTGAAGGGCAAGGGCAAGATGTTCCCACATCTACCTCTCCCACCCAGCCTTTACAGTAAGTTCTGATTGCTTGCCTCTTGTGGGACTGCTGTGTTAAGATAAACCAGCATCCTGGCTTACATCACTGCTCAGAGAAAGATGAAGTCTACTCAAGGCACACAGCTTTGTGTTTGCCCCATACCTCAAGCCCTCCTTCCCTTCTTCCCTCCCTAACCAGCTTAATTAATTTAACTACCTAATTTGTACTTGAAGTAAATCTCTTTATGTTTATTCAGCATATACTTGTATGTGTACTTATCATTTCCCCCATTCAAATATAAACTCCTCCAGGGCAGGGATTATCTCATTCATTATATTTCTATCTCCAGCACCTAGGACAGTCTAAAATTACCCCAGTCCCAGCTCTGACTGTTGAAGCCCCTCCCCTTTCTCTAAACCCTAGCTCTGATGTCCCCTCATTTAGGAAGTCTTCCCAATATTCTTTCTCTCTTCCTCATCCCTACCCTCCGGTAAAAAACAAAATGATCTAGGCACATGGTAACTGTATAATAATTGTGTATTGACTGGATGATTGATTGGTTACCTATGAGCTGATGCCCTAAAACCTTTGTTACTACATAGCCCAAATTATACTGTGCCATTTTGACTAGAAGCATTGAGGTCAATATAATGGAGGGTTGTCCAATGAGAGCCCAGTCTTGGAAACATGCACGGTGAGCCATGCATCGGGATATTTGGTAAGCCTGTTTCCCAGCACACATAATGGAGGGGCAGGCTGTCTACTTCAGAACATGTACAGGTTTGACTATTTCTGGTCTGCTCCCTGTGTAGTGGCAAAAGTCCTTTTGGTCTGATCAGCTGCCAAGCTAGACTTGAAAGTAAATATTTTTTTTAAAATGCCACAAGGGACGACTCAATTCTTTTCCTTCCTTGGGGGTGAGAGAAGAGAGCAAATTGCTGTGGGTCTCCAGGTGAGGGAGGAGCCTCTTGCCCGCTCTCCCCTGGGGCCTTCATAAAGCCTTGAGCAGGGCATTCCTGTCTTTGTCCCTGTCTCGTTTCATTTTCCCCCTTCTCAAGAAGCATTGGAGAACTCACAATGGAAAGTGCTTTCCACGTCCAGAGAAAGAACTGGTGGACCCTGAATGCAGATCAAAGCATACTATTTACACTTGCTTTATGTTTTTTTGTGGTTTTTTCTTTTTGGTCTGTTTCTTCTTTCACAGCTATGACTAATATGGAATATGATTTACATGATTCTACATTAAAAAAAATATTGAATACTACTTCCCCTTCTGCTTTCTCTATACCTTCCCCCATCCATTAAACAGTCTGATCAGGGCATCTAGGTGGTGCAGTGTAGAGCACTGGTCCTGGAGTCAGGAGGACCTGAGTTCAAATACAGCCTCCGACACTTAACACAAAAAAATAGCCGTGAGACTTTGAGCAAGTCACTTAACTCCAATTGCCCTACCTTTCCCCCTCCAAAAAAAAAAAAAAGTAAAACCGTCTGATTAGTTAAATAAGATTCAAACCAACAAACTGATATTTGAGCAACTTACTATGCTCAAGGCAATTAACAAGCATTTATGTGTCTGGTACTTCTTATCTAAGCTCTGGACACACAAAGACAAAACTGAAATTGTCCCTGCCCTCAAGGAACTCACACCCTATGGAGAAGCTGTCTTCATATATAAATAAATACACAAATAATATAATAATAAATAAATACATAAGCATATATAAATAAAAATCATTAGCATTTTACAAAGTATTTTAAAGTTTGTGCAGTATTTTACAAAGGTTACCTCACTCAATCCTAATAAAAACTCTCTAAAGTAGACACTGTAAGTTATGTAACTTGCCCAAGGTCGAAAAGAAAAAGTTTGAGACAAGATTCTAATTCAGGTCTTTTTGGCTCCAAGTATAATACTCAAACAAACCACCTTGAGTGGAGGGCACTCTGAGGGTGGGAGGGCAGGAATCAAGGAAAGCTTTATGTAAATCAGACATTCTTAACCTTTGTTATGTCATAGACCATTTGATGGTCTAGAGAAGCCTGTATTATAGCCGAGGGGTGAGGAATCTGAGGCCTGGAAGGCACGTGTGGCCCTCTAGTCCTCAAGTGTGGTCCTCTGACTTTTGACTGGATTCAACCAAAGGGCCGCACTTAAGGACCTAGAGGGCCACATGTGACTTCAAGACCACAAGTTCTCCAACCCTGCTATAGACCCTTCTCAAAATATGTTTTTAAAAGCATGCAATAAATTCATAGAATTACACAGGAAATCAATTGCACTGAAATACAGTTATCTAGCATTTTTAAAAAAGAATAACAAATTCACAGATGTCAGGTTAAGAACCCCTGGTGCAGAGGGGAGAGGATTTTTTTAAGACAACAAAAGGCAGTCTAAGATTAGCAGCATTGCAGACATGGAGGAGAGCCCGTGCAAAGTCAGAGATAGGAAATGAAGTGCCATGGGAAGAATAGAAAGAAGGCTAGTTTGGACAGAACTTGGGGTGAGGGAAATAATACCCAATGAGTTTGGAAAGACAGGTTGGAACCAGGCTGTGGAAAGTTTTAAAAGCCAAACTAGGATCTCCTATTTGATCCTAAAAGCAACAGGAAACCACTGGAGTTTACTGAGTAGGGACCGGTATGGTCATATATGCATTGTTAGGTGCTGGGATACCAAATCAGAGGTGACATGGGCTTTGTTCTCAAAGAAGCTTAGAGTCTAGGAGGAGGAAAAGAGAAAAGGCGTGTGCACAAATAATTATGATACAAGGGAGATTGAGATAAGTGCACAGGACAGGTAGGAGACAAGGACAATGGGGAATCTGAGGAAGAAGAGATCACTTTCACTTGGGCGTGGAGATGGGGAGAAGAGGGAAGAAAGTCGGAAGGCTTGGTAAAAAAGAGGATGCAGGAGCTAGGGTCTGGAGAAAGGGAGAAACTTCAAGGGAGGTAATCCATCCTAGACTTGGAGGATGGGGTAAACAAAGGCACAGAGAGAACAGGATGAAAACGTGTGGCAGAAAGTCCTCTGATCCAAGTAGAGCATAGAGCATAGGGCAGCTACATGGGACAGTGGATAGGGAACTAGACTTGGAGACAGGAAGATGAGTTCAAAAACTGCCTCAGATTTTCCTAGTTGTGTGACCTTGGGCAAGTCACTCGCTTATCCTCAGTTTCCACTTCTGTAAAATGGGGATAAAAATCACACCTTCCTCTTAGGATTGTTGTGATGATATAATAATAAATGTAAAGCACTTTGCAAACTTTAAAATAAACATTAGAGATTATTATTATGTGAAGGAAGGAAACAAACACTATGTGGTTAGTATGTTCTAGAGACTGTGAAAAGAGCTTTACAAATATTTAAATACAAATAAAAATCTCACTTGATCCTTGCAACCCTGGGAGGTAGTTACTATTATTATCCCATTTTACAGTTAAGGAAACTGAGAGTAAGTGACTTGCCCAGGGTCATACAGGTAGTAAGAGTCTGAGTTGGGATTTGAAGCAGGTCTTCCTGACTCTAGGGCCAACGCTCTACACACTGTTCCACCTAGACATCCAACAGGCAGCCAAAGTTTTCAAAGACAGGGTAAGGATGGAAATAAGAGGAAGAATTTATAGTTCATTGTCAAGGAAGAAAAGAAGAGGGTAGAGAGAAGGGGGGGAGCTGTCAGAGGCGACAGAGATGTGTGTGTTTGTGTGTGTGTGAAAAGGTGTGAAAATTAAAAGGATGTGAAAATTAAAAATTAAAAAAAAAAAAAGACCATTGTATTTGGCAATGAAGCAGTTACTCCTGATCTCAGGAAAAGCTGCTTTAGCAATGTGATAGGGACTAAAGCCAGGCTGCAAGGGGGTGAGGCGTGAGTAATCCCAGCTTGGCCCATGTGTATGATCGGGTATAAAGGATTAGGAGAAAAGTTGTCTTTTCATGCAAAATCATGTTGTGTTTCCAGACGGCATTCCTCAAGTTATCTTGGACATGATACAAGGAACACAGATAGTAAATGTTTGACTGAGAATATTAGCTATTTCTGGTAACCTGGAATAGATTCCAATTTTGAAAAGATTTTAAGAAAATTGTAGTATGTGCCAAGCAACATGGTACCATCTACCAAAAACAACTCTTTTTCTGAAGTGACCAAGAGATCATATTGATTTTAGCAGGATGCTCTCATGGGAGGAATTCTTTAATTGTGGAAGGCTTACAAATTCCATAACAAACCTCTATGACAACAATCATAGCGCAATGCCAATTGTTGGCAACATTAAAAATTATCTTTCCTGATAATGAGTCTGTATTTACAAGTTGAGTTTAAGGCATTTGTGGATATTTTATCAGGAATAGTCACCATCATACCTCCTCATCATCATAGGGAAGGAAGCTATATATTTTCTCTGGACACTTGAATGGCTAAAATAGAATCATCTGGTATTCCTTCTCTCATGAATAAATTCACAGAGAACAAAGGCCATAACAAGATAAGAAGGGCTTTGAATGCCAAGCTAAGAAGTTTGGATCTGATTCTGCAGAAAATAGTGAGATACTATAATGTGAATGGAATATGAAGATATTCCCCATCCATCAATAGGCCTAAGTGACCACATGTGTCACTAATTTGTCTGCTTGTACTTTCTGCTTATCTGTAATTAAAGTAAGATTGGGGACCCCTTTAAAAGTTGTCTTTACTTTAGCAAAGAACCTGTGCTAGCAGGTCATCCTGGGTGTGTTAGGGTGCTTGTTATGACAGATACCTCCACTATCCTGTTTCTATAGGAAGTAATAAACCCTAATATCTGTCAAAGGTACTATTTCCTGACTCACTCAGGTGTCATTATGTTTGGCCCTTCCATACTTTTTCTGCACATTAAAACTATTACCAAGTTCTGAGGATAGCACACATTAGTCAATAAGCATTTATTAAACACCTACTATGTATCAGACACTGAGATAAGTACTGGGGATACTAAGAAAAACGGAAGACAGTCCCTGCTCTCAAAGAGCTGACAATTGAATGGGGGAAGAACGTGCAAACAACTATGTACAAACAAGCTATATACAGGATAAATAGGAAATAATCAACAGAGAGAAAGCAAGAGCCCTTTCATCAGTCTCTCTTGGGAGGATTTCTCACTTCTCAGTCTCTTCATTCACCCAAAGGAATCTGGGAAACCATCTATATGACACTACCCAGTAATTGGCAACAACTCCCCTTACAAGCACATAATTCACAAAGCTCAAAGAATCCAAATTTTATTTGAAGAAAACAAAACTCATCAGAGAATTTGCAACCCATGCCTTAGTCACTTAAAGTCAAGCGCCAAGGAGGGCCCCTAGAAAGCACAGTTTCTTGTATTCCTTAGAGTATAGCTCCTCCTAGAGATAGCTATCTCTTTCCTTTGATGGTCTTCCTTCAATTCTCTGCAGATACCAGCAGATGATGCTAATGCTGCTCCCCATCCTTGTGTTCTCTCCCCATATTGCAAAGGGGAAATACTCCAGAATTTCCCTGTGCTTTTTAAAAGAGACTATAATTCTTCCTCTATTAAAATTCAACTACAGTGCCAGACTATGGAACCTCCATCTCCTATGAAACCTGGGGCCTCTCCCTTGCACTACAGTTTCCACCAACTATTGTCCACTGAAGTCTGTCCAGGATTTAGGAATGAGATTATCTGACATTTATACAATGCATTTCACATACATTATTTCATTTAAAGCTCATGATAACCCTGTAAGGAAATTAATACAGTAACACAGTAGATTATACTCCTTATTATACCCATTTTAAAGGATGAAACCATGGCCCATAGAGGCTAAATAACTTATTCCTGTTCATACAGCTAAAAGTGTCAGAGGTCAGCATCCTATCCACTACAACAAAATGCCTATTCATCCTGCCCCTCTGAACTCTTAAGGGAGTTTCTCTTACCAATATTTGGGAACATGGTTACTCCAATCCCTAATATCCTTTTTCCCCAAAGCAACCAGGTGGTGTGTGTTCTGACCAAATGGGCATTCTCCAAAACTTGGCAAGCTACCAAAATTTCTCCCTGCAAGGAGACCAGAGAGGTTTGTGCTAACCGATATACATCATAAAAAATAACAATTATGTTGCTGGTAGATAAAAGTATAATAAAGAAAGTAGGTGTTCCCATTAGAGATAGATGGTCCTACATATTTTATCTGGCCTTTTGTTCTTTTTTCAGTTTTATTTGCATGCCTATCAGAAACGATTTTGGCAAGAAGAGGAGCTTCATCGGCCCTGCATGAGCTAGTCAATGAATCTTCCTTAAACACTCTCTTCAATGTGTTTAGGCAAGCAAACAAGCTCATTCAAGGTGAGACCTCAAGTCCTGATGCTTTCCAAGGAATCAGATAATCATCTAATGCTATAGCTAAGAAGGACCTAAGAGATCATCTAATCCAACATTGCCACTGATAGAGGGAAGAGGTTAGAGGTTGGCAAGAACAGTAATGGGGAAAATGCAAAGGTTAAAACTGCAAGTAAAGCTATGGCCATATTATGCCTTTGATGAAGCAATGAGTGAGAAAGAACTGAGGAAGAATCTAAACTTAGTCTACTCAGTCCTGGAATGAAGGTGGAGGATGGGAAAGGATGGAGTGGGAGACTAGCCTTTCTCTTATTGTTATCAGCAACTAGCATCATTGTGTAAATGAAGTATCTTTCTATTGTAGACCTAAGAAGATAAAGTCTTAAAAGGTTGCTTCCTTGGATGAGGGAGGGAGACCTTGAATCACTGACTAAAGAGAACTAGGGCAAGTGGGCTAAGCTGAGAAAACAGGCAGAACAGGTTAGATCATTGCAACTTCTCACTGTTAATCTAGATGCATCAAATGAGCTAAGCATGAGCTGGAGGTTTTTCTGGAAGCAGAAATAGGAATTTAGCAGGAGACCCAATGAGAGGGCAGGAGTTTTGAACAGAGAAGTAAAAGAGGGTGCTTTTCTAATGAGGTCAGTCTCTAGGAAAGATCACAGAACCATCAATTTAGATTTGAAAGAACATTAACTCCAAGACCTTCATTTTACAAATGAAGAAGCTGAAGTTAAAAAGAGTAAATGACTGGTCCAAGATCACACAGTTGGTATGGGTCTAAGACAGAATTCAAATTGAGGTCTTGCTGAATTCCAAATATGGCACCCATCAATCATGGGGACACTGGGAGTAGCTCAAGGACTAGCTTAAAGCATATAGGTGGAGGAATGAAGAAAAAGATCAAGGAATCCAGAGTCTGAAAAGGGGTTAATGTGAAGTAAGGCTGGGGAGGTAGATTAGAGCCAGCATGGAAGACAGCCTTAAGGGCCTGGCTAAGGACTTTGTGGGATCATAAGGATGATTATTTAGTCCTAATACTTCACTTTACAGTTGAAGAAACTGGGGCCCAGAGAAATTATGGTTAAGTAACTTTACCTAATGTCATATAGATAATAAATGGCAGAGTCAGAATTTAAAACTAGGTCTTCTGATTCCAAATCATGTAAGCACACTTTATAACTATATCTCACTGTATTTTATTCTGCAGGGACATTGGGTGGTGGAATGGATAGAGCACTAGGCTTGGAGTCGGGAAGACCTGAGCTCAAATCTGTCCTCAGACACTTACTAGCTCTGTAACCCTGAGCAAGTCACTTAACACTGTTTGTCTCAGTTTCCTCACATGTAAAATGAAATGGAGAAGGAAATGGCAAGCCATTCTTTATTTTTAGATCACCTACATTTTCTGCCATAGCTTTCCCTCTCCCCCTGTAATGGGAATGTAAATTTTTAAGATCTTCCCTGCCCCTAGGCTAAAGTACACCTGGAGCCTGGGGTGGGAGGCTTGTTTTTCAGTAGATATTTTTTGATTGGCCAGTGGGTCCAGAAGGTTGTTACATTCTCTGACCCAGGAGAAGGCTATATAATCCCTGATGTGAGGCTTTGTTTTGGGGCTCACTTTGAGAAGTGTTCTGTGATTTGATCAGATGAGACTCTGGGAAGCCGTTGTTGAGAGCCCCCCGGCTTTGAAAAACCCAGATGTTGATTTGGTATGGATGTAATGGTTGGACATTTCGGAAACCTGTCTACTTGATCTGTTTCTCTGTCTTGATAATTCTGTCTGTATACTCTGAAGTTCAGGGTGCTGACCTTTTTCCCCTGAACTAGGTAAATGATACTTATTTGACTGATTAAAGTAAGCTTGTTAACCCATTTTGAGTTGCTTTCCTTTATCAAAGCAGATCCAAGAACCTGTGTTGGCAGCCACCCTGGGGACGCTGGGGTGCTTGCTGATACACCCCCTCCCAGAGAATTATCCCTAATAATAGAATGACAAAGAACAAAAAATGAAAAGCAAAACTAATCCAAAATATCACCCAAGTCTGACATTGTATGTGGTGTTCCACCCCAATAATCTCGCTCCTCTGCAAAGAAGGCAGAGAGGTACACTCTCTTCTTTGGGGTCAAGCTTAGTTATTATACTTTGAGAACATTTAGTTTCATTCATTTTGTTGTTCTTTCCATTTACATTGTTGTAATCATTGTTTATACTGTTTTCCTGGTTCTGCTTACTTCACTTTATATCAGTTCATATAAATCTTCCTCTGCTTCTCTGATCATTCATCATTACTTACAGTGCAATAATATTCCATTACATTCATGTATCACAAATTGTTTAGCCATTTAGCAATTTATAGGCATCTGCTTTCTTTCCAGTTATTTGCTACCATAAAAATGATGTTATGAATATTTTGGTATATACGGGATGTTTCTTTCTGACTTTCACCTCCTTGGGATATATGTCTAATAGTGGGATCTGGAGTCAAAAGTTATGGACATTTTATTTGCAAAATTTCAAATTCCATTCCAGAATGGTTTAATCAATTCACAACTCCACCAACAGTACATTGGTGTGCCTTTCTCCATTACCTCCAACACTGACTATTCCATCTTTTGTCATCTTTGCTGGATATGATGTAAAACCTGAGAGTTGTTTTGATTTGTATTTCTCTTATTAGTAGTATTTTTGAGTAATGCTTCATATTATTATTATAGTCTTTAATTAGTCTTTTGAGAACTATTGTTCATATCAATTGATAAATGTGTTCATATCTTTTGAAGAATGGCTTATATATTTGTTCTAGTTCTTTATATATCTTTACATCAAAGATATTTCATGTAGAGATTTCTCCCCCCCCCCCCATTGACTGCTTCCCTTCTCTTCCTGGTTACATTAATTTTGTTGTGCAGAAGCTTTTCAATATCACAGAATTGAAATTAGTTTTATCTTTTGTGAATGCCTTTGTCGATTTGGTTAAGAATTCTCCCCCTAGCCTTAGACCTTTTTCTCTTCTAATGTGTTTATGGCATAACCTTTGACATTCAAATGCTGTGTATATTTTAAACTTGGTATAAGATCTAACTTCCTTATTTCTGCTAATGGCACCATTATGTTCCCGGTTACCAAAACTGAAACCTCAATCATCTTTGATTCTTCCTTCTCCCTTACACCCTCCCCCAGATCCACTCCGTTGACAAATCCTGTTAATTCTCTGTTATAACCTGTCTCAAATTAGTCTACTGTCACTCTCTTCTCCACTCTCATTGCTACCATTCTAATTCAGGACCTCATCATCCCTCCCTTGAACTATTTTAAATAGATGCTTAACTAGTTTCCTTGTTTCCAGTTTCTCTCCTTTCCTATCTATCCTTCATGTACTTCCTAATCTTCCTATACTTGTATATAATATATAAAAGTTCATAGGTCTGTTTGGCCATGATCTCTTCAATGGCTCTCTATTGCTTCCAAGACTAAAAAGAAACTTCTTATCTTGTCATTCAAGTTCTCCAGGGTCAGGATCCAACCACCTAAAGAATGAGGAGACTGAACCAGATGATCTCAATGGTTATCTTTTAGCTCTAAATATATGAATATTAATATAATAGGGATATATTTATGTCATATGAATATTATATTATGTATTAGCTCTAAATTCTACCTTTTCAACTGTAGCCCATGTTTCTTCCTTTTATGTATTCAGCTGATCCCCAAATTTGTCCTGCCTTCTTCTTCACCCATTCGTTTGCATAAGCCTTTACTCTCCCCCCCCATACCTGATGAAACTCTCTTTTTTCAAGTCCCAACTCAAGTGTTCCATCCCTCTTAAAATCATTCCATCTTTCTCCAATTGAAAGAGAGCTTAGCTTCTTCCAATTTCTTAAAGCACTTTCCTTTCCCCTAGTAATGATGATGATGGTGATGATAAAAATGATGATAGCTCTTAGGAAGTTTGTCTGGTGTCCCAAGAGATAAAGTAACTTAATTAGGGTCACGAAGCCAGCATTGTGTCAGAAGATAGATAGTGCTGTATCAGAGGTGGATCGAACCCAGATTTTCATGACTCCAATACCAGCTTTCTACCCACTGTGCCATGTTAGCTCTAACTGGTGTCTGATAAAGGTTTCTTGAATTGTTCAACCAGTCAATAAACCTTTATTAAGGCAGCTAAATGGCAAAGCAAATAGAGAGGTGAGTCTGGAGTCAGGAAGACCAGAGTTCAAATCTGCCCTCAGATACTTTCTAGCTATGTGTTCTTGGGCAAGTGACTTAATTTCTGCTTGCTTCAGTTTCCTCAACCATAAAATGGGGATAATTGTGTGAATCAAATAACATAATATTTGTAAAGAGCTTAGGATGGTGTCTGACGCATAGTAGGTGCTATATAAATGCTTCTCTTCCTCCTTCCCCTTAAGTACCTACTATGTGCCAGGTATTTTGATAAGTACTCGTGCTACACATAATGAAAAAGCAAAAAAAATGGTGTGCATCTGTATGGGAAATGAAGAATTGGCTATCCAATGTCTTCTGTCCTTAAATAGAAGTTTCATAGTTCATGGCTCCACTCTCCAATCAAAGAAGCCACTGATGAAGGATAACTACAAAGTTGAATGAACTCAGGTCTAGCCACAGACTGGCTAAGGCAACATGGTTGCCAATCAGCCCCCAAGTCCTTTTTCTCTAGTTGACCTTAAACTAATCAAATGGAATATAGCCTATGCTGGCATCTAAAACTATTGGTTGGGTGGAAGTTTCAGTCCCTTCCATATTCTCTTTCTTGGTTTTGCTTGGACTCTGGAATGGGCTGGATTTCTTCTCCCTAGCCCCTTTATACCTTACCTTAGTCCTTAGTCCCTGTTCCCGGTTCCCTTCAGTGGGAAAGACTACTTCCTATCAAGACCCTAAAGGTTTTCCCTGGGTTTCAAGCCATCTAACTTAATCTTAAAATTTCCTTTCTCACATCTTATGAAGATCTCTATGGCTTTAGCCCTCTGAAATCTTACCTTCTCCCTGAATCTATTTATTTCTTTCTATTTCTATCCCATGATTTCTAAAACAGATTTAATCCTTGGCAAAAATTCAATTTTGATCCTAGTTCACAGGATTTTAGGGTTTAGAGCTGGAGGGGACCTTAGAGATCCGCTAATGCAACCTCTCATTTTACAGATGAGGAAACTGAGGCACAGAGTTGAAGTGACTGGCCCAGAGTCACACAGGTAATAAATAGCAGCCCTAGAACTTGAATCCAGTTTTTCTGATGCCCAATTCCCAACATGAGTGGTGTTTCAAAATAAAATTTGGTGATCAGTCATTTCACCTGTTTCTGACCCTTCGTGACTCCATTTGGTGTTTTCTTGGCAAAGATACTGTAGTAGTTTGTCATTTCCTTCTCCATTTCACTTTACATGTGAGGAAACTGAGGCAAACGGGGCTAAGTGACTTGCTCAGGGTCATACAGCTAGTAAGCATCTGAGGCTGGATTTAAATTGTTAGGGAAAGCTTCCCCAGAGGATGGCCACCAAAAAGAGGATTAGTGCAAACCTGGCAGCTGGCAGAAATGTACCAAGAGTTGGACAGTATAGATTTAAGGGGAAATGTAAAATACCCAGTTAGAATCCTCTAACTGCTCTATATGCCGATGAGATGTACATATCAGCCTACCGATTCATTACAACAGAGTTAGAGGTTAAGTTACTGAATCCTGTTTTAAATTAGTCTGAAGTTTTGTTTTGCTTTGTTTTTTAGGTCAAATGCCTGTCCTGTGTTTAGCATTTCTTCTGCATGTAGAAATAAATTACCTGTCCCGTATCTGATTTATATTGTACATTAGTTACCTTTTTTTTACTTCTCAATTTTGGAGAAAACCTCGATGTGAGCCCAATAAGTAAAGTTGTCCCCAGGGACTTGAGGATTAGGGAACCTTTTCATTAGAGACAGACAGACCTATGGTAATTCAGCAGCAGTTCCTAAAGATTCTTGTCCCTTTCTATGCTTTTCTCATTTCTTCTGGGCCTCATATATTTCTGCTTTGTCTTTCCTTTAGTCTTCTAATGAAGGCCCTAGTAATTTTCCCAATCTTACTTCAATGGAACTGAGAGAGAAATGTGTTTAGTCACCCATAGGCCAAAATGACTGGAAAAAAAACAAATAAATTACCCAGTACAGAGCGGAGATGGTAGTCTGCAGTTCTCTAAACAAAGCTGGCAGAGCCAGGGGAGGGAAAGCTAAGGACAGAGAAACCTAGAGTCAGTGGTAATTGCTGATTCCTGTCCCCTACAGCTTGTTCACAGAGATGAGTTTGAGATGAGGAGAGAGGAGAGGTTTTAAAGTTGAGGGGATCATGAAGTAAACTGAGACCAGAAGAATACTACATTTACCCTCAGTCATCTAGATGGTACAGTGCATAGAGCAACAGACTCATCTTCCTGAGTTCAAATCTAGCCTGACATTTATTAGCTGTGTGACCCTGGGTAAGTTGCTTAACTCTGCCTCAGTTTCCCTATTTGTAAAATGAGCTAGAGAAGAAAATGGCAAACTACCCCACTGTCTTTGCTAAGAAAACTCCAAATGGGATCCCAAAGAGGCCTACAGGACTTAACAACAAAAAAAAAACTTTCCCTAAAGGGCAGGGTCTTTATCATTCCTTACATCCACAATGCTTAGCCACTGTATATAGTGCAGTTTGTATTTGATGAACAGGTGCTGGAATTAAATGATTTATAGCAAATTGGTAAAGATGATAAAAGATGTAAATAGGCAACATTGAAGAGGCTTCAGAAAAATCAGCCTGCTAGGGCACTGTTAACAGAGCTGTGAATTAGCATTAACCATTCTGGAAAACTATTTTAAATTATACAAAAATAGGGGTGGCATAGTGGATAGAGCACCAGCCCTGGATTTAGGAGGCCTCAAATCTGACCTCAGACACTTACTACTTTCACCAACCCCTTCCTGCTGCTTTTTGTGCATTGTGCTCCCGTATCACGTTGTAAGCTCGGTGACCCTAGATAAGTCACTTAATCCTGATTGTCTCCATAAATGAATAAATAAAATTATACTAAAAAAAAAATGACTAAAGGGTTTATAACTACTGACCCACAGATCTCACTGCTAGGTATTTTACCCAAGAAGGTCAAACACAGAAAGAAAAGTCCCATAGTTATCAAAATATCCCTAGTAGCACTGTTTGGGGTAAGAAAGATTTAGAAGTAGGTGGCTATCTATTGGGGAATAGCTGGATAAATTGCAGTATCTGGATGTAATAAAATAGGATCGTATCTTAAATAGTACAAATACGAATAATTCAGAGAAGCAAGCAAAGTGTCCCCCTACTATACATGGGAATATTTATTTGAACTGATACAGAGTGAAGTAAGCAGAACCAGGAAAATAATAAACACGAGTACAACAATGTAAACGGAAAAAGCATAAAACAAAACTCAAATTAGAATAACCAAATTACGTTCCAGAGAAGAATTGAACAAAATGCCCTCCCTCCTTTTTCAGAAGAAGTGAGGGACTATGGAAGTAGAATATGACCTAAACAGTCTGACACAGTTAATATGTTGGTTTTGCTGCACTGATTCTTTTCCCTTTCTTTTTTTAATGTTTGTTACAAGAGATGGCTTACCAGATAGAGGAACGGGAGGGATAAATCTGGAAATAAAAGTGCCATAAAAACAATACATAAATAAAAATAAGATTTTTTAGGGAGAAATTAAATGGGTGAATGTAGGTTGGATAGAAGAAAGGCACAGGTTTCCACCTCTGCTTAACAGCACCCAGGTCTCAGTCAGGAATTAGGGCATCTCCCACGGGCTATGTGACAGATGCAGAGAGGGGATTGAGGCTAGAACTGGAAGAGCTGGAGAGTGCCCATATTTCCTACTGGTGAAGGACAAATCAGATGTTCAAGTGGGAGTCTTAGCCCAGGAGATATTTTATCTATGTGTTACAAAATATCCAAAAACCTATCCTTGCACTGCCTAGCAGATCCTAGTAGAAGGTAAGCTCTTTGAAGGGAGGACCTGTTTGCTTTTGTTTCTCTGGTGCTTTGTACAGCGCCTGGTACGAGGTATCACTCCCACAATTTCATCATCCTGCAATGTCACCTCAGTAATTGGCTCTCACACCTCATCAGTACCCTCAGTCCCTGGGACTCCTCTGATTGGAAGGTGGGTCAAAGTGCCATTCCCAAAACCTCCATTTAGGAGGATGCCCAGGCCAGCCATCTCATTTCTCACCTGGCTGCCCACCTTGGACTTCTCCATCATGCTCTTGCTTCTTTCACCAACCCCTTCCTGCTGCTTTTTGTGCATTGTGCTCCCGTATCACGTTGTAAGCTCGGTGAGGGCAGGTACTATCTTTCCTGAGGGCAAATTAAGTGATTTGCCCAGGATCACACAGTCCACGAGTGCTAGAAGCTGGACTTTATTCAAGTCTTCCCGACTCTGAGACCAGCCCTGTAATCTAATTATGACCTTATTGTAGTACCTATGTACCTAGTTACATATGTTTGGCTCCTCTTCCTGATGGGGATCGACCCTGTGGCACCCAGATCATAGGCCCCCTGGATCTCCCAGAGACTTGGGAACCTTCCCATGCCCCATCCTCTTTCTCTCTCAGCTCCAGGGGATAGTGTTCTGAGACCATAGAGAGGTGGAGAGAAGGTGGAGAGGAAGGGGATGAAGACAGGTGATCCACACTGGGTTCCCTTCCCTGCCCAAAGGAAAAGGAGGCGGAGAGGCAAAGAGGAAGTGAGAGAGGGCTTAAAGAGAGCCAGAGACTTCTGGTATTCTCCGTCCCAGGAGAGTCCAAAGACCACAAGGTGTGGTCTCATTTACATCATCCATTCCTGTCCCTGAAGCCCTGTTTTCTGCCACTGCCATCTAAGCCTCCAATCTGTCATCATAACCAGCTCGCCAGATCTGCCTGACATCCAGAGACCCGAGGACTCCAAGAAACTGGACTCCAGGTAACACAGCTGCTGGGGGTTCAGAGTGGGGAGGGAGTGAGGGGAAGCAGTAGAGAAGACACCTGGATATTAGAAGAGAAAGGAAGAAGAGAAGGAAGTTGGTCACGGAGCCAGACATTCGAAGCAAGGCTATCAGCGTCCATCGTTCTGGTTTCACAGCCTGCCACTTTTGAGTGACCCCCCCTGTAATCTGACTCGGGGTAGGGCCAAGTGTTCCCCCAATAGGATGCACTTTCATAGAGCATGGTCACCAAGAATCTGGACCGAATTTGGTTATCCCTTGTCCCAAGGATTGAGACAGTTTCTGGGTGAGGGGAGGGGGGAGTTCAGTATGCCTCGAATCAAATAACAATCCAAAACAACAAAAGATGTAGCACTGTGCCCCAGACACCAGGGATCCCTGGTCTTCGGCTGATGGAAACAGCCCTACTAGGGAACCTTAACTAAGAGACAAACTTAAACTGACCCCATAGTAGGCACTACTCATTTAGTTATGGGGGACATTTCCAATCTGCTAGGCTTTGGGATGGTACATCTGGGTTCAGATTGGCAAGAGATGGCAAGGGCTGGCTCTAGGAACCTCGGACTTTTTTTTAGATAAGAGGCAAGGAAATGGGGTGGCTAGGTGGCACAGTAAATAGAGCACCAGCCCTACAGTCAAGAGGACCTGAGTTCAAAAGCAGCCTCAGACACTTAACACTTACTAGCTGTGTGACCTTGGGCAAGTCATTTAACCCCAATTGCCCTGCCTTCCCCCCTCCAAAAAAGGCAAAAAAAAAAAAAAAAGAGGCAAGGTATTGGCCTGAAGAGGATCCTTGGTTTGTCAGGACTGGATGACTTGAGTGGGTAAGGATTTTGGTTGAAAGATTCTTTATTGTTTCTCTGATAGAGAGATTGAGGGAGAAGAGAGGAGAAGGAGGAGGAGGAAAGGAAGGAGAGAAGGGGGAAAGGAAGAAAGAGAGGAGAAGGAAGAAGATGGAAGGAGAACATGGGGGAAAGGAAAGGGAAAGTGAGAGAAAGGATTCTGACTCCTCTATCTCCCTTCTTCCCCAATCCTTTGCCACCTCCATGGAGTAATCATTCCCCAGGGTTACAAGTTGATTGTTGTCCTTTATTCTTAAAGAGGACCAAAATGACATCACCATGCTGGAGTCAAGGTAAAGCATATCAGACTGCGGCTGATCAGGCCAACATGAGATCAGAGTCCCCCATTCCCTCATCTGTCCACAGGATCTTAAGATCTTTGTCAACCAACATCTGCTTCATTGCTGTTGTTTTATATTTTTTTGACTCAATCTGAAATTTTATTTAGTATAAGGAATACCCAATGAGAAAGCTATAATTATTATAACATTTATATAATATCATTTCTATTTTGTTTATATAATTTATATATTTTAAATATTAATAATATACAGATACTATACAAATAGTATATAGATAAATTCCTATAATACATAATATAATAATTATTATAATACTACTCTACCAATGCAGATCAACATCTACTCTACAATTCTGAGCCTTAGACAATTCTCTGGGGGCAATGGAAGGTTAAGTGACTTGCCCAGGGTCATACAGTCAGCAAGAATCAAAAGCTGGACTTGAATCCAAATCTTCCTGTCTCTAAGACTAGCCCTCTATCCATCCTAGCATCTTCCTATGTTTAGATAAAACATCCGTGAATGAAAGAGGCAGGTCACTAGGGATGCTTGGCCTATAAAAGGGGAAGGAGGAGGAAGGAGAAGAAGCAAGAGTTGACCAAGAGCCCTATCTCTCCTCCCTCAAAACTTTCTAGTCCCCCCTACTTGCTGCATGGAGGAAGGTTCATTGTAGGAAGAGGAGTGAGGAAAAAGGGAGCCAGTCACTCAACCAACAGCATTTATGAAAGCATCTACTCCAACTGCTTTCCATCTACTAGAGCAGGGATGTTCCACCTCTTGGCAGTCTGGGGAAGCCTATGAAAGCCTTCTCGGAAGAAGATTTTTAAATGTATACAATAAAATGTACAGCATTCCAAGGCACACCATTTATGTTGAAATAAAAAATATTTTTTGGAAATAAAACCCAAGTTCCACAGGTATAAGATTCAGAAGTACCATGACAGAAGAAAGGGGGCTCTGGGTTCCTCATGGTCTTTGGCTTGGGTTGAACAATGCAGTCTCCAAGACAAGAAATAGGAACCCCGCATTTTCCTTCCTCCACTCCTTGATTTTTAAATTACTGTGTAACAGGGATCCAACTGCACTCAACAACTCTAACTACTTGGGCTCAGTGTGGAGTGTTTTAGATAATCACAATCATGCAAATAAAGGAGGAGCCCCCATTCTAGTATCTATTCTACACATAGATCAAGCATGAACTTTAAATCAAATAGCAAAACCTTTAATTGAGACATAATAGGAGAAAATGAAGCAACAAGATCATTCTCATCACAGGGTGCTGGACATGGATTCAGGAAGACCTGCATTCAAATTCCACCTCAGACACTTACTTGCTGGGTGACCCTGATCACATCACTCAACTTCTGTTTACCTCAATTTCCTCATCTGTAAAATGATGGGGTAGAACTCATTGGCCCCTAAATCTAAATCCTATGACCACCGTGTCCATACTCAAAGGAGTGCAACCTCCTGTAGGCTCCTGGGAGATTATAACTTCATTTCCCTTTAATCTCCCAGAAGAAGGAATAATCTTGACATTTAATTACACACTGGAGAAAAAACTTTAGGGTTCAGTGTCCAAGGCTTTGGTCACAGCTACGCTTGTCTTTCTCTTGTCCTAGTATCCAAATAGCTGCTAAAATCTCTGATAGCTCAAGGGTTGTTGGAATTCTTCCAGAATTCCTGGGTTCGAGTCCACTATGTGGGCAATCTCAGCCCACATAGCCCCTATTCTTCCTCATTCTTGACTGAAGAAACAACTTGTTCTCTCAATTTCTGCTCACCCTGTTCCCAGCCCTGTGTACATTCCCTTATTAAACCTCCCACCTTTCAGAAGAGTTCCTATCAATCCAAGTCATCAGATCACAGATCTGGAACAGGAAGGGACCTCAGAGGACATCTAATTCAACCCCCTCATTTTATATATCAGGAAACTCAACTCAGTGACTTGCCCAAGCTCATACATAATTAAATATCTGAGATGGGATCTGAATCCAGGGTATCTGACTTCTTCATACTTCAGAGTTCTCACCTCACTATGCAACCCTTCTGTGCTTAGGCACACAGAGCTCCTAGGACATAGGGTCCAGGGAATTTCTTTCAATGAGCAAGGTCTCTGTGCCACAAGAATCATGGGAAATGAAGTCCAGAGACTTCTCACCATATTTCTGCTTGTTCTATCTCTCAATAATTCTAGGATCTGTCAGTGATCTGGCTATGATCTATCTAGAATCTTTGTCACCTAAAGTGAACTTCCCTATGACTTTATAGATTGCCTTCAAGAATTGTTGGAGCCAAAAACATCTTCCTGCTTTGGTTGACCTGATGATGAGACTCTCTAAACTTAGCTAGACTGGGTCTTGGTCCATCATGGGACCTATCAATATGCCATGTCTTGGGGCAACTAGGTGGCAGAGTGAATAGAGCACTAGCCCTGGAGTTAGGAGGACCTGAGTTCAAATTCAGTCTCAGACACCTGACACACTTACTAGCTGTGTGACATTGGGCAAGTCACTTAACCCCGATTGCCTTGCCTTCCCCCCTCCAAAAAATTATATATATACACATATATACCTATATACCTATATATACGCATACACACACCAAGTTTTTCCAGCTTGGTATGACCCAACCGAATTTGAGCTCTGCTGGTAAGTCCTTTGAAAACTCAGGGCCACCTCTATGCCATAATGAGGCCACATACTACATACATACACCCATACTCACTCACACACACTCACTCACTCACTCATACCCCCACAGGTTGTTTCCCTCTAAGCTGTACGCCATTGAATCTCCATTATCCAGATTAAAAAATAGAGGCCTAGAAGAAAGTTTAGTGTGTTAGTCCCCAAGCCTGCTGTACCCTTCCCCCCACACTTCTGAATCTCATGACCTCCTTCGTCACAACCAGTTCATTGGTCACTGATTCCTAGATTGTAAATGTGGACTTTAGGCAGGGGTGTGCTCCAAGGAAAACCTATTGTCAAATTTTTAAGGTGAGCATCATACCTCAGTAATGAACAAACACTGCTTATCAGGGCTTCATTTACTCTCTTACTGATTGTCTCTAGACTTAGGAAAGTGATGGAGAAAATGTTAATCCAGATTAAATGTTAAAGTGAGTTGAGGGTATGTATGTAAGTAAGTGTGTGTGGTAGGTATATCTATGTATGTGTATGCATGTATTATCTTGTGTATCATCCTGGCTCCCTGCTTCCTGTTTCAAATAGACTCATCAAAATGAGAAGGAGACATCTTGAATGAATTTCGAAAACAAACAGCTAGGAATTCTATCCCCTTATATTTTTGCCTTTCTGGTGTCCTTGACCTCCTAGCCCCCAACACTTCACCCTTCCCCTCCAGGCTAGGCCTTGGCTCATTACTTTCTGCTCTCTGGACCATGAGAAGAGAGGTGAGGGGTCCTGTGGGAAGGACTCAAGGGGCAAGGGGAAGGGAGTTGAGAGGTCACAGGAGGCTTGGGGCTCCCAGGGGCTGAGCAGAAAGGTCAAAGATGTGACTTTTCTCTTCATTTCAGGTTCCCACAACCAGCATAGAAGAGGGATTATTATAATACACATCAGTAAGTCCTAGAATGTGCCAGTCTCCAGGTCTGGCTGCCATCTCCCCCCAATCCTTTTCTCTTGCCCTGAGCCCTACTTCCCCTTTTCCTCTTCCCAGCCTTCTTTTCTGCTCCCCCTTTCTCCCTTGCAATCTTCTCCTTACTGGGTCCCCTCCACCCTCAACCGGCACCAGCCTGTTCCTCCATTCCCTTCTCCCCATGCTCTGGCCCCTCTCCCAGTCCCCCATTCTCCCAGTTTCTGATCACGTCTCCCTTTGCATTCATTTTGGGTGCCTGGTTCAGCCACTCTAACAACATATCATTGAACGACGACAAAGAAGTCAAAGTGAATAACGTGAAGGTGATTATTCCCCCGAATCACAGAATCTTAGACAAGAACATGACCACAAAGGTCAGCTCTTCCAACATGTACATGTTAACTATGATCTGTGCTTTATCCCAGTCTTCCTCAGCCAGCCTCCCAATTCAATTAATCAACTAGTAGTCAGTGAATACCAGATCACAGCCCTGGGCCAAGAACGCAAGAGAAGTCTGTATCTCCAAAGAGCTTACAATCCTAATGGGAAACCATATTGATAGACTAGAAGTCATTTAAGAACAATTGAAGACTAAAAAACCAAGGAAAAGCATAGAGGTAGAGGAGGGAAGGGAAGGGAAGGGAAGAGAGAGAGAGACAGAGAGAGAGGCAGAGAGACAGACAGAGAGACAGAGAGAGAGAGAGAGGCAGAGAGACAGACAGAGAGACAGAGAGAGACAGAGACAGAGAGATGTGAGCTAGAGTAGTAACAGAAGAGCTTTCATGGAGGAGGCAGAATTTGGATTGTGCCTTAACAAATGGATTAGGCTTTAGGTCAGTGTAAGGAAGGAGAGGAAGTAGGAGGAACAGGATGAACAAAGGTGCAGAGGTGGGAAAGAACATTGAGGTTTAAGAAGCAGGGAGATAACCTTCCTGGCTGGAATTGAGGTAGGTAAATATCTAGGGATCTAGGTGACCTAGTGGATAAGGTGCTAGGTCTGGAGTCAGGAAGACCTGAGTTCAGACACTTACTAGCTATGTGAACCTGGGCAAGTCACTTAACCTATGTCTGCCTCAGTTTCCTCCACTGTAAAATGGGGATAATAACTACACCTACATCCCAGAGTTGTTGTGAGTCTCAAATGAGATAATATTTGTAAAAGCGCTTAGCACAGTATCTGGCAAATAGTAAGCACTTAATAATATTCCCTTCCCTAAACAATGGAAAATAAGATTGAATACATAAGGTGCGGGTCTACTCTAGACTATGGAGTCAAAGGAGCTTGAACTTGATAAAGAAGGTACAAATTAATATATTATAGGCTTCTAAATCGATTGGTGACATCATGAGTTCAAATAAAATGAAGAAGGAGAAATTAGGAGCAAAGGAACTAAAGAGGAGGCTGTCATAATAATCCAGAGATGAGATCATGAGAGTCTCCTTGCACGAGGGTGATGGCAGTGGAAGGGGAAGAAAAGGGAATCAAAGGGGCAAATACAGGAAAAAGGACAGGATTTGGTCACCGATTTGTATATAGAGGATGAAGGACAGAGAGCTGTCAAACATGTTAGCCTGTGAGAGTGGCAGTCATAGTAATAAAAGTAGACTTATTTGGGAAGTCAGTTTAGGAGTAAATATTCTGATCATAGTTTGAACATCTAGGAGAATGATGGAATTACAGAATCTTAAGATGTCCAAAGAGATTTTTAAGATTATCTAATCTTATCTAATTTTTAAGATTATCTTTTAAGATTATCTAATCTTATCCCAGAGGGAGGCAAGTTATATGCACCACGACCTGTGTACAAGGTCACACAGCTACTTAGTGACAGAAATGAAACAAGAATATAGGCCTTTTCTCATGTCTCAAATTTATAGAGAACCAAGGCAAATTTATAAGAATACAACTCATTCCCTAATTGATAAATGTCAAAGGATATGAACAGGCAGTTTTCAGATGAAGAAATCAAAGCTATTTATAGTCATATAAAAAAAATGCTCTAAATAACTACTGATGGGGTGGCTAGGTGGTGCAGTGAATAGAGCACCAGCCCTGGAGTCAGGAGGACCTGAGTTCAAATCCGGCCTGAGACACTTAACACAAAAACTAGCCACGTGACCTTGGGAAAGTCACAACCCCAATTGCCCTTCAAAAAAAAAAAACTATTGATTAGAGAAATGCAAACTTTAAAAACTCTCAGGTACCACCTCATACCTATCAAACTGACTAATATGACAGAAAAGGAAAATTATAAATGTTGGAGGGGATGTGGGAAAACTAGGACACTAATGCATTGTTGGCGGAATTGTGAACTGATCCAACCATTCCAGAGAGCAATTTGGAACTATGCCCAAAAGGATATAAAACCACATATACTCTGAACCAGCAATAGTACTACCCGTGTTTCTCCAATAATAAGACCTATCCTGAAAATAAGCCCTCCCCTTACTGTGTAAGATTCCTCTAAAATAAGCCCTCCCCCAAAAATAAGCCCTATTGAGATTGCTACTGTAGTGAAGGTGATCCCCTGCACTACACGCTACATTACGGTACCCTCTGTATGCACTGTTCCCCCCCCCCGGGTGAAATGCACGCCGCACTCTGAGCTGCATCCAATCAGAGCTGCAGCAGTGAGTGCGTCATCCTGTTCTTCCCCAGTGATTTGCTTGCTGGCGCCATTGAGAGCAGTGCCACAGAGGAGAGCTGAGGCAGGACAACATAAGCCCTCCCCTGAAAATAAGCCCTCTGGTGTTTTTCTTTCCAAAAAAAATAATAAGACAGTGTCTTATTATCGGGGAAACACGGTAGTAAATATATATCCCAAAGAGATTTTTTAAAAAGAGGGGGATAGGGGCGGCCAGGTAGCACAGAGAGTAAGAGCACCAGCCCCAGTGTCAGGATGACCTGGGGGATCGAATCCAGGCTCAGACACTTAGCATCCACCCAGAAACACCTGGCCGTGTAACCTTGAACAAGCTACTTAACCCCAATTGCTTAAAAAAAAAAGGGGGGGGGGATAGAAGGGAAGAAGGGCCCATACATGCAAAAATGTTTATAGCAGCTCTTTTTGATGTGGCAAAAAATTGGAAATTGAAGGGATGCCCATCTATCGGGGAATGGCTGAAGTTGTGATATATGATTGTGATAGAATACTACTATACTATAAGAACTGATGACCAACATGGTTTCAGAAAATCCTTGGAAGACTTACATGAACTAATGCAAAGTGAAGTGAGCAGAACCAAGAGAATATTGTACACAATTACAGCAACATTGTACAATGATCAACTGTGAATAACTTAATTATTCTTAGCAATACAATATGTAAGACAATTCCAAAGGACTCATGATAAAAAATGCTATCTACTTCCAGAGAAAGAACTGATAGAATCTGAATGCATATTTTTTAAACTTTCTTTATTTTTGGAGGTTTGGGGGTTTTTTTGGCCTGTGTTTTCTTTCACAACTTGATGAACATGGAAATATGTTTTGCATGACCGCACATGTATAACCTATATCAAACTGCTTGCCTCCCCAATGGGAGGTGGTATGGGAGTGAGGGAGAGAATTTGGAATTCAAAATTTAGAAAAACAAATATTAAAAATTTTTACATGTAATTGTAAATAAGGAATTTTTAAAAAATCCACGCCTTCTAAACAGAAATTGTCCTTTCCTACCTGAAAATGTAGTTGAGAGTTAAAAGATGGAGATGCAGTTTTGCAAGTCATCATCACAGAGCTGAGAGTTGCAGTTCTGGTAATAGGTACACTCCCAAAAGGAACACAGTCTCAATCTGTGACTAGAGACAGAAACTTGAGACATTCCCAGGCAGGGAGCTGAAGGAGGAGAAGAGAGACCAACAAGGATGTTGGAAAGGAGACAGTTGGTAAAATTGGAGAAAAACTGAAAAAGTAAAATTTCAGAACTGAGGAAGGAAGGGTGCTGCCAAATTGTAAATCAAATGCAAATTCCTTGACAGCAGGCCCTGGATTTTTGTTTTCCTTTTGCCCCAGGGCATGGCACAGTGCTACTATGTAGGAGCTTAATAAATATGTGTTGGATTGGACTGGAAATGTCCCAGAGAAATCAAAGAGAATCCAAATTGAGAAAAGACTATTGGATTTGGTGTGAAATTTTCTGGTGCCTTTTGAAAGAGCAGTTTCCTTATTTGAGTGATGAAATCAGAGCCAGAGTGGGTCAGAAGTTACAGGAGGAACAGAGTGGAACCACCCAGAGTGAATTGTGGAGAACCAGTAAAAACGAGGTCTTTAAGGGAGGTTTGGAGAGGGAAAGAACGGGGGAGCTGGTATTGGGAATCTAGAAAGAACCTGATTTTATTTAGAATCAGATTACAGAAGGAAAACGTAGGCTACAACTTTGGGATAAGTGGGAGGGGGGCAGAAAGGGGAGGAGATTCCATAGAGCACAGTACAAAAGGGTGTGTAATGAGAAAATAGAGGTGGGCTGAGATGGGTGGGCAAGGGTGGAATGGATATGAGGTTTCAAGGGTAAGAGATTCGTTCTCAGAAAGGATGAAAGATAATGAATGCACTGGGGAGGAAATCCTAGGATTGGAAGAGATTTAAGAGACCATCTATAAGAGCACCGGCTCCAGTGTTGAGAAGACCTGGAGATCGAATCCCGGGCTCAGACACTTAGCACCCACCCAGAAACACCTGGCCGTGTAACCTTGAGCAAGTTACTTAACCCCAATTGCTAAAAAAAAAAAAAAAAGACAATCTAAACAAATGAGGGATTTGGACTAGGTGATCTTGACCTCTCAACAGCATTTTGGAGTAGGAACAGTCTTCTATTATTATTGAACATTTCACAAATTAGTATCTTGGTTTCCCAACCAGCTTCTCCCCTGCCTCTTTTTTTTTTGTTTTTGTTTTTCTGGCAAGGCAATCAAGGTTAAGTGACTTGCCCAAGGTCATGCAACTAGTAAGTGGCAAGTATCTTCTGCCAAATTTGAATTCCAATCCTCCTGACTCCAGGGCCAGTGCACCACCTAACTGCTTCCCAATCAACTTCCAATAGCTCTTTTCACTTTCCTTCTTGGTAAGCTCTGGTCTGGTCGCTCTCCTTCTTCCTCTTTCTGCTTTGTCTCTAACACATTCCCCTAATTCTGAAGTGTTGTAAAAAGGAGATTGTGCAGGAGAGCCTGGTCACTTACCAACCTGTGCAACCTTGGGCAAATGATTTAACCTAGCCTCAACTCAGATCACTGGAATGAGATGTTAAATAACAAGAGGAAACTATGTGAGTAAGTCTTCTCAGTTTACACTTCTAGACCTGAGCCAGCTAGGGGCAGCTAGGGTAACATAGTGAACAGTAAGTTGGGCTTAGAGTCAGGGAGACCTGTGTTCAAATCCTGCCTCAGACACTAGGTGATCCTGGCCCAGTCCTTTGGTCTCTGTTTGCCTCTGTTTCCTCAACTGTAAAATGAGGATACTAATAATACCTATCTCCCAGGGTGGCTGTGAGGATTAAATAAACTAATATTTGTAAAAACACTCAGCAGAATAGGTGCTTAAAAAATGCCTGTTCCCTTCCTTATTTCCAACTGGCCAGCATCCTGCTATTGCGGGGCCAGGGTTGGGAGGAAGAAGCAGGGGTGACAGGAATGAGGATCCTTTCAAGCCTGGATGGAATCAGGCCGATATACCAGGCTTAGGGGAAAGGCTCCCCAACTGTAGCTCACTGACCCTATCCACACCATCCCCTCCCCACCCTTTTTCTATGAACTCATCTTCAGAAGAGTATGAAAGAACAAGGGTGAGGCAGGGTATTAAGTCTTCCTGTGTTTCAGCACCCTGCCAGTACTTTGGTGACCACCTCTGTGGACTCTGAGCTTTGCAGGCACCGATCTTTCAACCTGGAAAACTATCCTGAACACCAGATGACTGAAATCTCCTATCAGAGCAAGAACCAGTACCCAGAGAGAGAGATGGTAACAACCCAAAGGAGGATTCTCAAAATTGGGGCAAACTAACTGTAAAGGGTGGGGTAAGGGAGGATAACAAAGAAGGACTCTAGCTCACCTAGGACCTTTTCCTTCCTTCCTGGGAAAGCAATAGGGGTTGAGGCTGGGAAGGAAGGGAAAGGCATTAATTGGCTTTAGGTTGAGCTAGGATTGGTTGGGGAGCCAAACTAGAAGTTTCCTGGGAAGATCCTGGAGGCAGAGTGCAGGGGGGACCTGTTCAAATTCAAGGGTTCACCTAATGGGCTTGTCCCTGCATACAGGAGATCCTGATTCATGTCAAGAATGATATCATTACATTTGTGAGAAAGGTGAAAGAAAAAGTCAACAATGAAAAACAGTCCATAGGTGAGCACTGAAATCTTGGGTGGTGGGGGCACTCAGGAAGGGTAATTATCACTGCAAATTATAGAACACTTTAAGATACAGAAAACCCCTTGCATGCATGATTTTATTTGCTTCTCACAATAAGCCCTCAAGGTAGGTACAGAAGAGTGGACTAGATATAAGGATTTAGAGGTGAGAAATGTATACACAGAAATGGGGAAAGGAGATCAGGGGTGCTTGGGAACTGGTCTGTGTGATTTATCACTTTCCACTTCCCCCTTCACAGTATGGCTCCCAGCTCCCCAGTACATAGACTACTTCCAGAAAGTCAAGTATGCCTTCAATCTCTTGGTAGGTCTGCCCTTGGTGGAAGAGTCCTGGAGCCCACCTCCTCCTCCAATCTCCTCCCTTCCAAATCCAATTCCACCTCAACTTCCACCCCCATTATGAGTCCTAACCCTCCTTCCAAATTCAAGTCCAACTCAACCTCCACCCCCATTATGAGCCTTAACCCCCCTTCCAAAATTCAAGTCCAACTCAACCTCCACCCCCATTATGAATACTAACCTACTAACCCTCTTTCCAAAATCAGCATCTACCTCTTAGCTCTTTCCACTCCAAAGTCAACCAGAGTACTCCAATATTCCCCCATCTAGCCATTCACAAATAGAGAATGGTGCTGAAGCTCTTCCATTGCCTCTCTGAAGTATTTTTCTGGAGGTAGAAGGGGGAAAAACACCTTTTTGTGTCCCCAGGGGAAGATAAGCAGCTACATGGACAAGTCAATTGTCGGGGAATTAGTCTTGGACTTCTTTCAATCTCTGAAATATGTAAGTAGGAAGGTGGGGGGAAGACAGTGGGCAGTGAGTGTGATAGAAGGAGGAGATGGTGGGAGAAGGACAGAAGAGGACAGAAGGCTAATTTGAACAAATCAAAGCAGATGATGAGCCAGGGTAGAGGATGGAGGTCAAGGGCAGAGAGGATACTATGCCCTCTCCCATGCTTCCCTGCTTCTTGACTGGACATCTTCAGCTTTCCAGGACAATGCTGATTTTGAGGGGAAAAAATAATCATTTTAAGGACTCTTTGCAAAGATTTGTCACACCAATTCTTGGTTTGGAAAAAAATATAATCCACACTGCTGGACAGAGCTACGGAACCAAGACATTGTCTTTGATTCCTAGAACCCCTAGAGTTGAGAAAGAAATCTGATAAGGCAAACAGGACTCAAGAGGAAGACCACCCATGAAGAAAGTGGTCAAAGGCTGGTAGAAAATGGGCTGGACATGCTCACACACAGGAGTAGCTTATATTTATATAGGGCCTTACTTACAATGACCTTATAGTTGTAGAGAGAGTGACCCCCCCTCATCTTACAGATGAGGAAACAGACTCACAAAAGGCAGACCTTCTCACGCTACTTTCATTCCCACTTGACCCAACAGCATGCTATCTCCCCACCTGTATGCAGGTACAGGCTCTTAAAACAGGGACAAGTCCCAGGAAATCTAATTTGGAGGGAAGGGATGGGGGGGACGGTATTTCTAATGCTTTCTCCTATACCTTCTACTATCCCCTAGGTCACTTATTATTGCCCTGACCACAAAATGCTACCAAGACAGGTGAACTGTCCCTTGCTCACAGACAAAGCCATAAAATTGCTGGAGACAAACCTGGAAAAAAACAACATTGATTACTGGAAAGAATTTGGAACTTCTTGGACTGTACCACGGTGAGATCCAGGCCCAGTCATTCAATTCTGACCACAACACTGTGGAATTTTCGTCCTGGATAGAACTTTAGGCCTAATTTAGGCCACCTCCCCTGCCCCCACCCCCAGCCCTATTTTTCAGATTAAAAAACACAGGTCCATACAAATGAAATTATACTCCTAATTAGCGGCAGCCAGTCCTCCTGACTCTTTCTCCAGTAATACACCACATTGTTACTCCCAAATTCCTCCCCTGGGGAACATAGGGACCTAAATCTTATTTTTGCTAAAATCATAGAATCTCAGAACTGAAAAGAGCCTGGACATTATCTAATATCACTTCTCCTCACCCTGTTCCCGCCTCCTCCCAGCCCCAAGGACAGACATGCATCCAACTTGTTCCCAAAGAATTAGGTACAAAGTGAGATAGAGTAGCATAACTTTTTGCCACATTTTTTCCTTCTGGGTATGTGGAGGAGGCCTGTAGAAATATCCATCTTGACGCTATCTTATTTCAGAAACAAGGACAAAAATATTGCCACCTTTCTCTTGCAGAAACTCTGGAGTAATAATACATAATCAGACACAGTAATGGGGGCATTTAGAATTGCATAGATTGGATAGAGTACCAGCCCTGCAGTCAGGAGGACCTGAGTTCAAATCCAACCTCAGACACTTACTAGCTATGTGACCCTGAGCAAGTCACTTACCCCGATTGCCTCCAAAAATAAAAAGAAACAAAAATCAAAAAGAAACCCACAGATTATAGGCAAATGTTGCCTCAGATACGAACACCTTTGTTTATATAGAATCATAGATTTGGAATTGGAAGGAACCTCATAGATGATCCAGAGTCTGGAGTCTATGAACCTGGGTTTAGTTTCTGTTCATATTTTGATAATTCTTCAATATCATTGGTTTTCTTCATAATCCTATGTATTTTATTTCATGCATTTAAAAACATTCTTCTAAGAAGGGGTCCATGGTTTTACTAGACTGCCAACAGAGGCCAGAACCCAGAAAAAAGTAGAGAACTCTTGATCCAGACTGAGTCCCTTATTTTGTAGAGGAGGAAAGCAAAGCCCAAAGATTGTCAGCAACATACAGACAGGAAATGCAAGGGATGGGACTCAGACTTGGATCCCCTCCCCCCAAATCCAGAACACTTTCTACTGTACCCCATCATCTCTCCCTATTTGCTGATTTAGTGCCTTGCTGTGCATCTTTAATGCAGTTCTCCATTCTGGGGGCTGGGGGAGATTCTGGATCCCCCATTAAACAGGGAACTGACATCTTCCCCAAAACCCTCTAGTGCAAGGTCAGTATGGTAGCATGAATACTAAGATCAGCCTCTTTCTGCAGGGATTCTTGGTCAAAATCCGAACCTGTACCTCCAGCCTATATACCCACCTTTTATGATGGCTGGCAGCTCCCAGAAATCACCCATCAAGGTAAGCAAGAGTTCAGCATTGCAGAGGGTTAGGTGGTAGGGCAGGGAGGAAGCCCCTCATGCCTAGAGAAAGGCATGGGAGCACAAGAACCTGACCTTACCTAAGGTCCGCCTTACCCAAGTCTTGGCCCAGGCTCTCCAGATTTCTATGACATACAAGTCTTGACCAGATTCCTACTCTCCTGACTCAAACCTTCTGGCTGTTGTGTATTAACCTGTGTGTTTGTATGTGAGTATATGTATGCATCTGGATTTGTCTGCCTATTTCCCTTTCTGCATATTGGTGAAGAAAAAAGAGACTGAATGCCAGGGAAGGAGGATATAGATGGTTTTAGAAGTTCTTTGTAGCAGGTCTGTGCTTTGAGTGACTCAGGGTCCACTGCCAAGCAACAACCCAGGACTTCTCCCCTGAGCCCATCCACATCCATTATAGGCACACAACTCTACCTCCCTCTAGGAAACTATCTCCTCAAGAATCAGGGACAGGGTGACAGGTCTTTGACCAGCCTGGGGGAAATGGTATTGGGCTAGTCACTTAGAGCCTGGGAGTACTACCCTAAAGTACTGGGGGTCACTGTGGTTGTGGGGCAAAGCATTGCTTTTGGAGTCAGAAAACCTACGTTCAGATCCTAGTTCTTCCACATCCTACTTATAACAGCTCTGTGCCTCAGTTTCCTTCATCTGTAAAAGGATAATGTTGGACTCAATGACCACTCAGGTGCTTTTTAGCTAGAATCTAGAATCCTATGACTTTCTCTCTCTCTCTCTCTTTCTCCCTCCCCTCTCCCTCTCCCTCACCTATCTTTCTTTCTCACTTTCTTCCTTTCTGGTTCTAGCCCTCCCTTCCTGCATCATCTCTCCTTCCTTGAATGGGGCATCACTGTGCTCCAAGGACACTAAGTGCCGTCCTCCTGGGAGATAAGCAGATGGTGTTCTCAGAGCTAGAAGAAGCTCTCCTGCCTCGTACATCTTGACCCTTCCTCAGTTGGTGTTCCCTGATACCACAGTCTAGCCAGCAAGACATAAAGAGCCTCATCTGCTGGCCCTGCTGCGTTGTTGGCAAGGGGGGAGAATGCCAGGTTCCCAGCTGTAGGCCAGGCAGAAAGGTTTCTGAAATTTTAAAGTTAGAGAGACTTTGGAAATCAGCAATAATTCAGGACTTCCTATCAAGGGCCTCCAACCTGTAGGTTTCTCCCTGCCCTTTTCTTGAGCCCCATCATTATACGCAGGGGTAGGGGGAAGGAATGAGGCAGAGGGTAGAACTCCCCCAAGTCTCCCAGGTGCTGAGAAGACTACATTAGGGGGACCAGATCTCTATAGTCCTATTCTCTGACCTCTACTGATCTTGGAGAGAGACTGCCCAGGCTAGGGAGCTCCATGTACTTGGCTTTCAGGTAGATTTGGAGTTACCCGCCCGTTACCTTGGCCCTTAACCTGGAAGCCCAAGAACTCTTCCTGACTTCCTCCCACCTTCACCCTTTGGCCCCAGGCCTTTCTAAATGCTCCCACAAACATGAGTTCCATTGAAGGTTCATAGTAGGCATGAACTGTACTGAAAATGACACAAGGTAGGGAGCTAGAAGTCAGCTGTTTATCCCTAACTCATCCCCCTGTATAAGCTCCCAGCCCATCCCAATCCCCACCAACC
>NW_027185798.1:47492157-47510136 GCF_028583685.1 Petaurus breviceps papuanus
CACACACACCATACCTATGTTACCACCCGTAGAAGTACCACCATGGGGACTCCTTCACATTCTCTTTCCTTTCCAGATACATGCTAAGGACCGAGCAGAGCAGCAGATTGGAGAGCCTCCGTTATCCCCCTTCCTTCTCCCACGTCTCTACTTCCATTCTTCTCCTCCAGAGTCTATCCCCCATATTTTTCACTCTATCCCAGAGAAGAAAGACAGAAAGGTTACAAGACCCCTAGAATTTCAGTCAGGAGAGACCTCAGGGGCTTTGTAATCCAGCCTATACCTAGATAGGAATGCCTTCAAAAGTATGCCTTCCCCAATGGTCCTCCAGCCATGAGAGGGGCTCACTGCCTCTTGAGACAGCTCACTCTGCTTTGAGATAGCTCGAATTGTGAGGAAGCTTTTCCTGACATCAGTCTAAATCTGCTTCCTTGCAGCTTATACCCCTTATTTGTCCTTCTGCCCTCTAGGCCCAAATATAGCCAGAATGCCTCTCCCTACCTTCTTCTCCAGTGTACACCTTCCCATGCCCTTTGACTCATCGCCATATGACATCAAATTGAACACCTTCACCATTCTGGTTGAGACAAAAAGGTGGCAGTCTTAGTTCCTGGCTCTCGCCAAAGTCCAGAGCCATCCCTCAATCCTACATATTTATCTTCTAAGCTTTTGTCCTGCCTCTTCCCTGACCCCACTTCTCCCAGTAAATCAGTCACCTCAACTGGATCTGGACCTTTCCTTTTGGGTAGTCTCAAGGACATCAAAGAAAAGAGGAAAATCCCTTGCATCTTTCAGGTCAATGGCATTGTACTATTAAGATTTGTATAAAATTTTTACAGTCTAGACTTTACAGAGCAGTGGGTCAGAACTGGGAATTTGCAGTCAATGCCATCCTTACTCTGGCTTCTAAAATATTTCCAGACCAAGCGATTTTAGGATAAAGTACTTCAACTCTCCTATTTTGTAGATGGGAAAAGTTAGAATTAAGGAGAGTAAGTGACCCATTTAGCACCAGTTCTAGGGCAAAATAGTGACCAGTCCAACTTCCTAACAGGAGCTGTTAAGTGAATTCAATCTGAAGTAGACTTTTTTTCCATTCACTTTTTTTTTGAAAGTAGGTTGTCAACCTGCAGAGTTTGGTCTAAGAAAGATGAACAGGATTAGATTGTTATCGGTGTTTTGTTTTATTTTGTTTTGTTTTTTTCTCTCTCAAAGTGGCCAGCATGCATGCATTCACGCATGGGAGTCAGTTTGGAACTGAGCCCCTTTGGGGTTAGGGTACACACTTTATGTACCCTTTTAACAGGGACTGATGTCATTATATCATCATTTCACTTCTGGACAGAGGAAATATCTCTTTTATCAGGACCCTCCCCCAGTTTGGTCTATCTAGACAAAAGAATGTGTCTCTATCCAAGCATGAGTAGAAAACAATGGACTTCTCTACCTTAGACTAAATTATTTGGGTGGGGGCTGACCTAGATGAAGAAAATCAATGCAATCTCATGATCAACAATGGCCTGAAGAAAATCTGAAGTTAAAGTGAGGATTTTGGAAAAAGGGGGCTGGGAGAAGGTCTGAATCTCCAAATTGCTTATTAATAATAATTTTTCACAGGGTCAATGTTTTCCCTTCCAAAAAATAAAGTAGGATATAGCCAGAAATGAGCAGGATATAAAAACAGAGTATTTAAAGAGTTTTTTAAAAGCAAATGAACATATTGGGGCAGCCAGGTGGCACAGTACAAGCTCCAGCCCCAGAGTCGGGAGACCCAGGATCGGTTCCAGCCTCAGATACTTAGCACCCACACAAAAATAACTGGCCGTGTAACCTTGAGCAAGTTACTTAACCCCAATTCCTTTAAAAAAAAAAACAAATGAACAACCTTGGTCCCAGGCAACAGAGATGAGTCAGTCACATCCCCCTCCTATTGGTAGAGTGGGGAAGAACCCCAGGGACTGACCGTTAGATACCCAGTCAGACTCAGGCACTATTTTGCTAAACTAATCTTTGTTACAAGGAAGGGCTCAACAGAGAAGTGGAAAATAATATTTAAAAAATGATTGTGATGTAAAAACAGAAGGCATTGGGGCAGCTAGTGAATAGAGCACCAACCCTCGAGTTAGGAGGACCTGAGTTCAAATCTGGACTCAGACACTAACACTTACTAGTTGTGTGACCTTGGGCAAGTCTTTATCCCAATTGCCCTGCCTCCCCCCCTACAAAAAGCAAAACAAAAAACAAAAAGCAAAAAAAAACAGAAGGCATCAGTAAATCTTTTTTTTTTTTAAGTAAGGAAGCCAATGATCATAAGTTTGAAGCTGGAAAGGAAGTGGGGGGCAGGGAGTCATCTAACCCAAGCACCTCTTTTTAGGGGGAGGTCCCTGGGGCCAGAGAGGGTAAGCAACTTTCCAGTGGTCACATGGGGAGTGAGTGACAGATCCAGAATTCAATTCCAGCCCTCTGATTCCAAATCCCATGCACCCCACTACCTCCCCAAAAGCCCAAGATGGGGATTAACAATGCAGATAAAAGAGAAGAATTTGAGCTACACCATGGTCAAAGCTAAGGACCTAAGTAAGACCAGTCTTTCCAAAACATGGATAGACAATCAGAAGCTTATGTCAGAATGCAACCCCAGGGACACAATGAGTAACAACGGGAAACTTGTTGTCTTTTCTCAATCTAGAAAGCAGCCTTAACAGGCTAATGGTTATACATGTTGGAGATAAAAAGGATGTGGGCAAGGAATGGGGAAGGAAGATGATGCTGCAGGGTTCTAACCACTCGACTAAGTTTTAAAGGAGACACGAGTCATGTGTGCAGCTGGGACTTGAGCATTTAGCTCCCCAATATTTTCCCCACACTCCCCCTCTCTGTTTTAAGTAAAATTAAAGTCTTCCTTTCCAAATGACAGACTCACCTAATCCCAGTCCCCAAACCTCAGCGAGGAAGAAAGAGAGATGACTGCTTTTTGTTCCTCTCTTTTCTGATTTTGAGGCAACCTAGGAGTCTATCAGATACACTGCCTGAATTAAAGGCAGAAAGCCCTGAGTTCAAATTCTGCCTCAGAGACTCTTATTAACTGTGTAGCCCCTGAGCATGTCATTTAGCCTCAGACTGTTTTCTCATGTATAAAAGGAGTTTAACAAAATAGCACCTATATCACAGGATCCTCATGAGCACCAAATGAAGGAGACAAGTAAAGCATTTTGCAAACCTTAAAATAATATGTAATACATATAAGTATGTAAGCATGTATCTATATACATGTATACATATAGAGAGACACACATGCACACACATATATAGGGTGGGATGAGTATGCAGGTATGCATATGTATTGGTATGTGTGTGTTATATATACGTATATATTGTTGTTGTCCGCTTGTTTTCAGCCATATCTGACTCTCCATCCCCCATTTGGGGTTTTCTTAGCAAAGATACTGGAGTGGTTTGCCATTTCCTTCTCCAGCTCATTTTATAGATGAGGAAACTGAGGCAAAGAGGGTTAGTGGTTTGTGTGTATATGTATATGTATATGTGTGTGTATATGTACCCTGATAATGATTTAAGATCATTTGAGCCTCTATAAGGGTCAAAACCTGAACTAATCAACTAGAAGAAGTACCCTGGCCTGACAGACATGCTTTGTCGTACTCTCTGAGTGAACTCAAAATGCCCCTTCTTGTGTCAACAACTACAAGGCTGGATGAAGTTGACCAGCAGCATTCTTCTGTTTATGGCTGTCAAGGACAAGACTGGACACTATCTTGGATAATGGGACTTTTCTTATCTTGGACACATGGTATGGTGTGGTATCATACAGTATGGTAAGGCATGGCATAACATGTATGCTATGGTATGGTATGGCATGTTAATGATAGAACAAAAACAGTCATTCCAGATCTATAATTTCAATTCACCCTTCTCTTATCTTATTGTATTTATAATCTATCTTATTAAGAGACTCCTTTCTCACATATGGAGACTAATTTTGGTTGATACAAGCATCCTGAGTTGGGATTTCTCTAAGTGTATAAAGGATCTCCTTCAGCTTGTTTACCTCTGAGTTCAGAATTATCTTCTGACTCCCGTGCAATGCCTGATTCTCTGGCTCAATGAGAATAAACTTGTACAAGCACATATATAGCCTGTTTGTTCCTTGATCAAACCTTTGTTTAAGGTGAACTCCATTCTGTTTGTTTATTGCAAAATAACCAAAATAAACATATTGCAAGCCTTTGGTAAAGGAGGAAACTGATTCTGTTTGTTTCTTTGGACCAAACCTTTGGTAAATGGTTGACAACATATATATGCTCGTATTAATTATTCAATATTTCTGAACTATCTTGGGGGCCCTAACCCCACCATTGGTTTCCCAACTGCTATCTTGCCTCTAAACTGAAGTCCTCATCCTTACCCATAATGTCTTCTCCCACAACTATCTCTAAGTAAGGGTCTGCTGGTAAATGTTTAACAACCAGCTTTCCGAAAAGCAGACACACTGAAACATTTTCTCCATCACTTTAAGTCTAGACAATCAACAAACAGTAAA
Organism: Petaurus breviceps papuanus; assembly: GCF_028583685.1. Classification (NCBI taxonomy): domain Eukaryota; kingdom Metazoa; phylum Chordata; class Mammalia; order Diprotodontia; family Petauridae; genus Petaurus; species Petaurus breviceps. The sequence continues at coordinate 47,496,716 of NW_027185798.1, forward strand.
TCAAGCCCTGATTTTTAGTGTTTGCCAATTTCTGAAGTGTAAATGCTCACACTGAAAATTTAACAATTAGTCTCAGGAGCTTATAAAAGCTGCCTCCAGCACACCTTTGCTGGGGTTCCAGTTCTTACCTATTTTTTTTTACCTATTTCTAAAATAAATATAGCCAAGATCAGAAAGAAAGCAGTAAATCGGGGGGGGGGGGGAGAATTTATAGAGTTTCTCAGATTAAAAGTCTCATATCTCAAATATATAAAGAACTTTGTAAAATCTATAAGAATGCAAGTCATCTCCCAACTGACAAATGGTCAAAGGATATGAACAGGCAGTTTTTAGAAAAAGAAATCAAAACAATTTGTAGTCATATAAAAAATGCTCTAAATCATTATTTATTAGAGAAATGCACATTAAAACAACCTTAAGATATCATTTTACACCTATCAGATTGGCTAAAATGATTGAAGAGAAAAGCAACAAATGTTGGAAGCAATGTGGAAAAATTGGGCCACTAATACACTGTTGGTGGAACTGCAAACTGATCCAACCATTTTGGAGAGCAATCTGGAATTATGCCCCATAAGTTATTAAGCTGCCTATGCCCTCTGACCCAGCAATACCTCTAGTAGGTCTGTTTCCCAAGATGATTAGGACAAAAAGTAAAAGAACCTCTATGTTTTGAAATATTTACAGCAGGTTTCTTTGTAGAGGAAAAGAACAGGAAATTGCAGGGATGCTGATCAATTGGGGAAAGGCTGAACAAGCTGTGGTATATGATTGTAATGGAATATTACTGTGCTATAAGAAATGATGAGCTCGATGATCTTAGAAAAACATGGAGAGTCTTGCATGAAATAATGAAGAACGAAATGAGCAGAAACAAGAGAACTCTGTATGCAACAACAGCAATAGTGTTTGAATAACCCCTTTGAGCAAATAAGTAATGTGGACTATCATTAATACCCAAATTAAGAGCAAAGGACCTATAAAGGAAGATGCAACCTGCATGCAGAGGAAGAACCGATAAAGAGAGGTATGTTTGGAATGGTTTTTTACATATATATACACATATTTGTGTGTAATGGTAGCCATCTCTAGGGTTAGGAGGAGGGGAAAAAGGGGGGAAGTACATTTACATAATTTTATTAGATATTTAAATAACAAGTTGTACATAATAGATTTGCAGTTTCATATGCAATCATCTTTTTTATCATACTGTTATAGAAACGCTTGTTTTATTCCATCAATTAAAAATAAAATAAAACAAAACCTATATACTTGTACTTCCTGTAGCCTACCCTATATCAATGAATTCCTGATCAAAAAAGCTTTAGACCTTTAGCCTCTTCAGCCTTTCTATAGCATTCAATAGAGTCTCGAACTAGTCAACTAATGAACTAATCAATTAATCCACAAGTATTATTGGTTATCTACTATGCACCAAGCATTGTGCTAAGACCTGGGGATACAGACAACGTTCCTCCAAAACCACAACTGAACTCTCCATTCCTTGGCTTCTCACAGACTGTCCCCGGTTCCAGAAATGCTTGTTCTATCAGCCTTTGCCTCCTGGCCTCCCTCCTCCAAGACCCAAGCCAAACCCCCTCAGGGCTGGAGGATTCCACTGCTACTGCCTTCGCTGGGAGACTATCTGCCCTTTAGGCTATGTATACATCCTCGGGTGTTAATAGTTGTTTACACGTTGTCTCCTCTATTAGAAGGTGAACTCCTCCAAGAGGCTTCTCGCACTCCCCCCCTCTCCCCCCTCCCCCCCGCCTTTTTTGTATCCCCAGTCCTTTGCACAGCGCCCGGCACAAAGCGCTTAACATATGCTTGTACAGGACTGAGCGAGCGATTTCCCCCAGCTCTAGGACTGAACGTGTGAGATGCGAGATCCTCGCCGGGAGCAGCTTTCTCCCAAGGAGGCAGGGCTGGAGGCTCGAGCTCAGTGGGGTATAAACATTTGCAAGGAAGAGCACCGGCCGCGCACGCGAGCTCCAGGCACGGCCCAGAAAACTCGGGGTACCCGAAGGAAGGCTCTATGAGGCTCCAGGACTTGGGCAGCTTCCACGCTGGGCAGTGGCCCGTTCCGAGCTCCGGACTCAGTCTAGGCCTGGAGCTTGGGGCGGGAGGCGGGGGGTGGAGGAAGGGAGGAGCCTAGATCTGCCCACCTCCCCCCGGGCCTGCCCCCTTGGAGCTGCAGATAAATTCCCCCGCGTCCATCCTGACTTCAGTTACCTGACCCACTCTGTTGACAACATGGCTATGATCTTCGGCTACTGGGACATCCGCGGGGTGAGCACTCGCCCAACCCTGGGGGAGGAACGCGAGTAGCGGGGCGGGGGAGCCAAAGGTCTGGGCTGGGCCCGGGGCCCGGGGCCCCTTTGTCTGGGGAGATGGGAGAACTTGAGGAGGGTGCGTAGCGGCCTGCTGCTGCTAATGCGCCACCCCACCCCCCAAACTGCTCCACAAACCTCCGGCCCTTCCAATGCTTCAGGGAGGACTTCCCCGCCCCTCTTTGCGGCACGCGGTTTCGGGGTTCGGGGTGGGGGTCAAAATCAGGTCGGGGAGGGTTTGAGGAGTCGGGAGCGCAACAGATGGCCCCCCTTACCGAGTGCATTTCTCCCCCCTTCCCCATCCTCTTTGGCATCCTCGGACTTTTCTTGGAGGGGCTCCTTCCTACAGAGAGCCACTTGCTTTGCAAGTGAAATTAATTTCCACTCCTGCGCCCCCTCCCTCTCAGTTAACCAGCAGCACTCCCAAGGCCCGGGCTGCCACCTTTCCCTTTATGCAGACTTTTACCACACTTTCAGTAGCATAAAACTGCCCGAAGACTCTGGGGGCTCGCGGTTTTTACGTTGGTCTTTGGCTCAGCTTGTGCCCCAGTAGAGGGAGGAGAGAATGCAGATGCTGCAGCGTGGGGGAAGTCGGGGTACTTTGCTATACCCACAAAAGTTAGGAGCCCCCAAAACTTATTCCTCAGAGTAGTGGTGAGAGCTACCCAATGAGGGGTGGGGGGTGTGCCAAGAAAGGAAACATGATCACTGAAGGGGAGTCTCCACTCCCTACCCGCATTATCTGCTCCCTCCTCAGCTGGCCCATGCCATCCGCCTGCTCCTGGAGTACACGGATTCAAACTATGAGGAGAAGCTGTACCGTTGCGGGGAAGGTGAGTTAAGGAAGAAGGGAGCGCTTAATGAAACGCACCAGGCCCTACCTGCCCTTTGCCTGCACTGTAGTTAGGAAGGAGCTCTGGACCTCTCCCAAGGGGGCCAGGAAAAAAGGCCATCGGTGACTGGAGACTGGCAAAGGTGCCCAAGTTAAAAATGGCTCTTTGCAAGACAACTCTGATCTATGATGCCTAGCAAGGGGGCAGGATTAGAAATCTGGGTCTATAGAGTTACAGCCTCACCCTTTGTCCTGGCTCCTTGAACCTAGCACAAGCTTCTCAGGCAGTCTTGGTGAGTTTGAATAATTCAGGACACAAGGGAAGGTCTGGCAGGGGTGGGAGAACCTGTGGCCTTTTGACTGAGTCCAAGTTTTACAGAACAGATTCTTTTATTTAGGGGGTTTGTTCTGTGGAATTTGGATTCAGTCCAAAGGCAGCTCTTGAGGGCTTAGAAGGCCACATGTGACCTTGAGGCTGTAGGCTCCCCACCCCTGGTCTAAGCCCTAGAGTTACTCCTTTTTGACTAGAGTACCTAGTCTCAAACCTTATGGAGAAGGACCCTTTCAGGAATGATAATGGTTCCCCTAGAGCTGGTGGTGGTTGTGTGTGTACATAGAGGTGGGAATAGGATCCAGCTGGGTGTACAAACTCATGACTAGGTCCCACTGGCCCTCTGCCAATACTGGTATGCCCCTGCCCCTTCCCGTTCTAAATCTATGACCCTGCCCACTACTCTAGTCTGGAACTCAGTCCTGCCTGCGTAGGCAACAGGAAGAAGTTGGGGGGGGCAAAAATGTAGGTGATTTGAGGCTAATAATTTCCTAAACCAAGATGGTCTAGTGGCTAGACCATAAGGAGTGAGAAACCTGCAGCCTCCAGGCTACCTGTGACCTTCTAGGTCCTTGGGTACAGCCTTTTGATTGAGTCCAAGTTTTATAGAACAAATCCTTTTATTAAGGAGATTTGTTCTGTGAAGTTTGGATTCAGTCAAAGGGCCACACTTGAGGACCTAGAAGGGCACAGGTGACCTCGAGGCTGCAGGTTCCCCACCCCTGCCCATCTTTCCTAGATTATTAAGCTTTTAGTCCCAAGTAGAGCAGGTTGGGTAGATGGGGCCCTGGGCTTCTCTATCATAACTTGACCTCTATGAGGCCCAGAGAGCCTTCCATTACCTTCCCATGTGAGAAAGGGGCAGACTTTTGGGGAGCTCTAGGGTTTCTGCTTTTTCTTCCCCCACAGCTCCTGACTATGACCGCAGCCAGTGGCTGGATGTGAAGTTCAAGCTGGGCCTGGATTTCCCAAACGTAAGTGTCTGCATCAAGGGAGGTGCTTCCAAATTCTTCTTGTCTTTCTCTGCCTTGGCTTGGATGGGGCTTGGTGGAGCCCTGTGGAGATTTAGGGCACTGGAGCAGAGATGCCAGGTACCATCACTGACTGTGTGACTGACCTGTCTCCATTCTTCTTCCAGCTGCCATACCTGATTGATGGGGAACATAAGCTCACCCAGAGCAATGCCATCTTGCGTTACATTGCTCGAAAGCACAACATGTGTAAGTTGTGGTGGGGGCTAGTAAAGGCAGTCCCAAGCTCTCTGAGGCTGGGATGATGAGGGTAACTCCTCCTCCTGCCCACCTGCAGGTGGTGAGACTGAGGAAGAGAAGATTCGTGTGGACTTGCTGGAGAACCAGGTCATGGACTTCCGTATGCAGCTAGTCCGGGTCTCCTACAGCCCAGATTTCGTGAGTTTCTCCTACATAGGTTGGAATGGGGGAAAGAGCAGGGGTGGTCCCAAAGGCTTCTTTCCCAGATTTGTCTCCCTGATAACCTGTGCTTCAGGGGCTTTCAGACCAGAGGGCCTAACCTAGGAGTTGTGACTCTTAGGTGTTAAATCACTGAGATAACTGAGATGTCCAGGCCTACACTCAAGCTTCAGCTCCCTTGTCATTGTGGAGAGAGAACCTTTTCTGGGGAGAAGGTGACCCAATAATCAGCTCACTTTCCCTGTCCCAACTGTTTACTCCTACAAGAAAACTCCATTGTCCCAAGGGGATTCTTCCTGTAGGTCCATCAAGGAAGGGGCTCCAAATTGACACTTTTCCCCTATCTGGGAAACAAGCACACAGTATTGGAGGAGGAGTAGATGAGGTGGGGGGGAACTAAGGATTTTTAATGCTCTAAACTACAGGAAAGGCACCGGTTCAAAAGAAGAAACATGGGAAAGTCTTACAAAGCTGTAACACTTCTTTAAAGTCAGGGTTTTTTGCAACAATGGAGCAGATACTTCCTTTGACCTTCCAGCCTCTTTCCCTAGAGGTCCCAGTGGTTTTAACCAGTGGCCATCCTTCCCTTCCCCCATCCCACTTTTCCCTACCCTATCCAGTTTAGTTGTCTGACTCATATACTAACCAGGTCTTCCTATGAGACCCAGCCTCCTCCCATCTTATCATCATCAGCCCTGAAACCTATTTGCTTGGCATCAGCTGTCTTTTTTCCTTTAAAACCAGCACCTTCCAGGTGGCCAACAATTCTGTTATAGGATCTTAGCTTTGAAGTTGCAAGAGATATTAGAGGTTGTTCATTTTATGAATAAGGGTCTGAAGCCCAGAAATGTGATACTCATAGCTAGTATCATATAGCATTTTAAGGCCCCTTTTCTCCTAATCTGGGTTCCCCAAGTCAGGGAGCATTTATTAAGCACCTACTATGTTCCAGGCACCATGTGAAGTGTTCGTGGATGGAGTAGATTAGTTACTCTGGAGGTGGGGTACATTTTAAAGTAGAATGGGTAAGGATGTGGGGTAGTCATTTCTGCACCATCATGGTGAGTTGGAACCGACATCTTGATCCTCATAACAACCCTCTGAGGTAGGTAATGTTATCACTCTCATTTTACCTTTGAAGAAACTGAGTCTGAGAGTGCTTCAGTGTAAGAGCCTAAGATAGAGTTTCAAACCCAGATCTGCCAGTCTCCGATCCTGGATTCTTCACTGTGATATCTACCTTAGTGACTTGTCCATGGTGTGTCTAAGGGACAGTTTTTTAAGCTCCCACCTCCTTTTGTAGAGTAGTGAGGCTGGGTACCACCTCCAGAACCTCATCACCAACCAAGCTATTTACTGACTCCAGTAACGAACACTACCCACATCCCCAGATTCATTTTGCTAAGTCATTCTTCCTTCAGGTAGCCCCAAGGGAATGTTCTTACCATAATCCTATAATTGGTTTCATGATGAAAAAAATGTAGACATGCGGTAATAGAAAAAGGCGATTTGCTGTCAGAGATAACATTCCTCCTTAGGGCAGAGGATGCAAAGAGAACCAGTTTTAGGGGAGGCACAAGGGGAAAGTTCATGGTCCTAGAGCCAGAAAGGAGATCCAGAGGAAAAAACAACGTGGTGAGGATGGTGACTTCTATTTCCTTCTGATCCAGGACAAACTGAAACCTGGGTACCTGGAGCAGCTCCCAGATCAGCTGAAGCTCTTCTCCCAGTTCCTGGGAAAGCGGACATGGTTTGCAGGGGACAAGGTAGAAGCTGGGGGAAGGAAGGGAGGGACCCTCGTTCCCAAGGAACTTCAGGTCCTTTCAGTCTATGACATTTTCCCACCTTAGATCACTTTTGTGGACTTCCTCGTGTATGATGTCCTAGACCAGAACCGAATGTTTGAACCCAAGTGCCTGGATGAATTCCCAAATCTGAAGGATTTCCTTGCCCGCTTTGAGGTAAAGATCCAGCTTTTCCTGTCCTCTAATGCCAGATCCCCTCTTGTTATTCAGCCTGGGACCCTGAGGCCAGAGGGGAACCAGCCACTGTCCTCAATTGCCAATACTTATCCTTGTCCCTGGAGGTAACCTGTGTGAAAGGTTCCCTTTCTCTAAACCAGGCCTCCGTAGATGACCAGTAGTCTTCAGCAGACAGGGGAGGTTAGTTTCTCTAGTAGCATTTTGAAATTGAGTAGGTAAGGGTATGTGGTGGTCAGTTTTGGGGGAGAAGGAGAGATGAGGTACAGTGAAGGACAAAAGTGATCTAACCTAGAGACTGAATACTGGAGATAAACTGAACCTCGGTCTTATCTGTAAAAAGGGAATACTTCTTGCACTATGTACCCTAGAGGGTAGGGCCTGAAAAGCGCTGTTATCAATAGAAGGTCATTATTATTGTGTTGAGGGAGCATGTGCTCTGTGTGGTGGTTAGGGTCTTGACTTTTTTTTTACCCCCCTTGTTCCACCCCAGGCCCTGGAGAAGATTGCAGCCTACATGCGCTCTGACAGATTCTATAAGCTGCCCATCAATAACAAGATGGCCAAATGGGCCAACAAAAGAGCTTAGCTATGCCAAGACCCAAGCAGGAGAGGGGCTTTCCACAGGCCCTTCTCTGCTCCGAGAGACCTGGTTTGCTTGCCAGGTTCCCCTGGCCCTGCCCTTGCTGTTTCTGAAACACACTTGTGTCTCCCTCCATCCAGCCTGCTTCCCACTCCTCTGGAATGGTTTAGGGGGAGGTATGGTCACTGAGGCAGGGGAAGGGCCCGAGGGTGGGGAAGACTGGCTAGATCCCAATGGGGCTAGAAGAAGGGCCTCACTCCTTCCCCCACCTCCGTCCTCCCTTCCTGCAACCTTGTGAACTTGCTCTGGAAATTAAAAATAAACATGAATCTGTGTGAGCTATGTGTCCATCTCAGTGATTGTTGGGAGAGGCAGCCCAGGAGGAGCAAATGAAGAGGGAATGGGACTGAAGCAGTTAAACTGGACACTCCAGAGACTTCTTCCACTGGGACCCTTATCTGCCTTTCCCACCGTCAGTCAGTAAACATTTATTAAACACCTACTATCTATACACTAGGCACTATGCTAAGCACTAGGAATAAAAAATAACATTAGAAAGCAAAAGACAATTTCTGCCCTCAAGGAGTTTACAGTCTAATAGGGGACACAATAAGTAAAATTATACACACAAGCTACATATGCAGAAGTGGGAAGCAGCTCAAAATCTCACTACCCTGGTCCTCTAGCTCTCCCTAATCTCTCCATTTAGGCTTAGGCAGCCCAGGCCCAGCGAGGGAGGAAAGAGCCCAAAGGAATCCAGCTAGACCCAATATAACAGAGTTCCTGTCCTCCTGACTGCAGTTTTTAACATCTGGCAGCTGGTATTCGGAGCACCAGAAATCCCACCATTAATGACATTCCTTCAGGTCTTAAAGTCATACCTCCTATCAACAAACACCCCAAGGGACTGAGGGGGATGGGGGAAGAGATTAACTGGCAGCCGGCTGTCTTAGTAAGAGGCCATTTCAGTTGGGCCTTAAAGAATGGATAGGATTTCAATAAGCAAAGAATGGGAGAGGAGGCCATTCTAAGCAGGGGCAAAATGATGCAAGGGGGTTCAGGAAGTGCAAAGTGTATTTAGAGGACAGAATAGACCAGTTTGGCTAGAATAGTGGGTTTATACACATGATAAAACAGAAGGTGCCAGCGTGGGGAACCTTGAGATGGGCTGAGAAATTTGAACTTTATAGCCAAAATAATTAATTCCTGAGTTCTGATAGGCTTTCCTAGGCCAACTCACCCTGAAATCCTTCCATTTTTACTAAATTATTCAGGATAGCCCTGACCCCAAGTTCAAGCCCCACCTCCAGGCCCCATTGTTCTCTCACAGCCTTCCCCCTCTGTTTCTAGGGGCCTCACAGCCTGGCAACAGCAGCATTCAAAGAAGGAAGAAAAACTACAAAAGAAAGAAGAAACTAAGCTAGGGCTTTTAATTAGTGAGAGCAGGCTGAGGGAGAAGAGGATTCTGATGGAAGAGAGGCTTTTTATATAAGGGGGGAAGGGTCTTTCAAGCTCTCTGATCTTCCTGTCTCAGACTCTCCAGCCTCTGCCCTCCCCTGCTGGGGGAGAGGGGGCATTCCTACCCTTATAGGAGCATTGAGTTCCAAATATCTTAGAGACACTCTAGCCCACCCCACCACTACCCTCACTCCCATTTTACAGGAGAGGAACTGATGCCTATAAATCACACAGCCAGGCAGGGATGGGGTTGTTTGCAAACGGACTCAACTCTAAATCCAGGGTTCAGAACTGGAAATAGGGCACGATTTCAGCCAGGGTGGAAATTTTAAGGAGCACTGATGGCACCGTCCTTGGCCTTCCAGCACCCCTCATTCCTCATTCCCTCTCCCATATCCAATCCGTGGAGAGTTGCCATCTCTCGAATTTGCCCCCTTCTGTCCTCTGACCCTGCCAGCACTCTCACAAGACCCTTATCACCTCTTGCGTGGATTATTACAATAGCCCCTCATCAGTTTGCCTGCCTCGAGTTAATACAAAACCCTCTGTTTAGCATTCAAAGCCCTTCCTAACCTATCCTCCTACATACAGCTTTCCACTCATATCTTATGACTCCCCACCCCTGACATACTCTTCGATCCCGCGACACTGTCCCCCCGGCTGTTCCATGAACTGACTCTATCTTTCAGTGCCAGGCCTTTTCTCTGACTGCCTCCCCCCCCAACCCCCCATGCCCTCTCCCTCCTCATTTCCACCTCCTGGCTTCCCTGGATTTCTTCAAGTCCCAAACTAAAAGCCTGCCTTCTACAAGAAACCTTTCGCAGTCCCTCTGAATTCCAGCACCTTCACTCTGTTAATTATTTCCCATTTATCCCGCAGGTAGTTTGTATATAACTGTTTGCATATTGTCTCCCCTCTTCCTTGTGGTCTTTTTGCTTTGATTAGCACAGTGTCTGGCATATACTAGGCACTTAATAAATGCTTGGTAATTGACTGAACCTACCTCCCCAGCAGCGGCCACTCTATGGGCCTGGAAATTTTGCAAGGTCCTCACTACAACACAGATGGGCCTCCCTCATCCCCCCACCTCCCACCCCTTGCCCCAGTTGCAAAAATTATTGGGTCTGGCTGTGGCAATTTTCTTCCCATCATAGGATGGGATGTTCCTACTTTGATACTCCATCTACCTTAAACAATGCAGCTATAACTCTTAGCTTGTGCACCTTTTATCCTTGTAAGACCTCTACGAGGCCCCCACAATGTACCAGGGCCCTTCCTTCTACCTTTCTTGTCGTCGTGTGGATATCAATGGAGCATACAGACTGTCCAGTTTCCAGTCACATATCTTTCTAATGCCACCCTTCTCATCCCTGTGCAGTCCTCGATTGGTTGAGCCCACCCAACACCCACCATGTGCCTCTCCATTGTCCTCTCCCTGCCACATCTGCTCCTTGAACAAAATTCCTGGGACAGCAAGGAAGCAGGCTCAGCCAGAAAGGACAAGGACCCCTAAGAGGATTCTGGATTTACATATGGGTATGGTGGGGTCATTCACTGGAATGAGTTGGGACTAGAGGAAGTGGTGAACATGGAAATGAGGATGAAGATGGATGGTTGTGGGAGAGACCAGATACATACAAACTGTCTGAACCACCTGAAACTACCCCACCTCCCTATCCCTATTCCTCCTCCTCTCCTCACAGGTGCCTGGCCTCAGTTTACAAACATCAAGTCTTTCCCATAGGACTCCTCCTGCCCACTGCAGTGTGCTAATTACTACAAGGGAAGGGACCCAGAAAGAGAAACAAAGAAGGGATCCTGTGAGCGCAAAGGTCTTTGGTCCATACTCTGTTCCCAACTAGGTAAGAGGCAGAAGGAGGAACAGATCTCATTTGTGACAAATCAGGTATAATTATTTTATAATAATAAATAATTATAATTATGTATGAATAATAAAATTAATATTTTATAATAATATAAGGACGAATGCAAAGTCCCCTAGAGTACTAGCTTGGAAAGGAAGGAAACCCAGAAGCTGACCTTGGATCAGAGCAAGGGCAAGCATGATCTCTCTTGCATGTAGCCCCTGAAGAAGAGAAGTATCCTGTCTCCCTCATCCCCCCAAGTTTTTTCTCCAATATCAACAGCCCCAGTTCCTTGTATCGGTTCTCATATAAAATGAACTTGAGGATATTAATCATCTTGGTTACCTCCCCCCACACACACACACACACACAAACATTCCAGCTCGGTGACAGTCTTCCTAAAATATGGCACCTAACGGGGGAGTAGGAAAAGGGAACACCACAACAATTCACCTCATCCTTTACTGAGTCAGCAGGTACCCAAGGGCATCAGGTCACCCCCTCAGGGCCAAGGGAGCTAGACATAGACACTGAATTCAGGAGTCCTGGTCTCCCATGTGCTTCTTTTTTAAGGAGGGAGGGATGGAAGAGAATATGCATTTATAAAGCCCCTAAGTGCTTTACAAATATTGTCTCATTTGACCTTCAAAAAAACCCTGGAAAGTAGATGCTATTATTTTCTTCATTTCATAGTTGAGGAAACAGACAAGCAGAGATGAAGTGACTTGCCCAAGGTGGTACTGCTACTAAGTGTCTGAGGCTGGATTTGAACTCAAGTCTCCTGACTCCAAGCCCAGCACTCCATCCTCTGCACCATCTTGCACAGGGGAGTGAAGAAGGACATGGCAGAGATAAAGGTGAGGCCCTGAGCAAAGGGGGCAGCAAACGAATTAGACGGCTGAAGAGTAAGAATCCAAATTCAAAAGGAAATGCAGAGGAATAGTTACAGCACTTTATTAGAAACCCTGTGCTCCAAGGTGAGGGCCAGGAATCTTCTTAGCAGCCCTCCACTGCAGCTGGATCAGCCGGCAGCCATGACTGTTCCTCCCAGGCCTTTGGTCTGTGTGGGTCACTACTTATTACCCCAGCAGGCTATCTTTGCAAAGATTGGATATGGCTGGCAGCGCTCAGAGGCTAAGTAGGCAGCAATACTACTCAGACTCTGGTGGGAGAGAGGGAGAAGAGGAGGCTCAGTCTCCCACCCCTCTCACCCTCACCCCCCAAGCAAGTCTCGGCTCAGTAGGCCCACTACCAGGTCCTGGGCTTGCAGCCTGGGGCTTGGAGTGGGCAGGAGAGAAGACCCAGACCTCAAATAAGCCAAGCATGAAACACTGGTCGGCTGCTGCAACAGCGAGGAGAATCATCTATAATGTGGTTCTTGCTGACATCCACTAGGAACTGATGGAGTCAAGGCCTCTAGATACAGACAGTGATTTTCAGCAAGCCTAGCCTTCTTCTCCTCTGCCAGCTTACATCTACACAAGAGCGACACCCTTCAATGCTCATCACATCTGATGCTACTACCAACAGCTTCTTTTCAGAAAGGAAGACCACCCTGCATGTTATCCCTTCATAACATTTAGGATTGGGAGCTGGAAGAAGGAGTCATCTAGGCCAATCCCCACCTCATTTTTTCAGATATGGAAAATAAGGCCCAGAAAAATCCAATGAGTTGCTCAAGGTTACACAGTTACCAAGTACCAAGGCTGGATTCAAACCCAGTGTTTGGGACACAGCATAGTCTATAAGCCCAGCTCCTTCCAGCCCTAGCCATGGTCTCTGGCAAAAAACAAACAAGCAAACAAGATTCTTAAGAGTTTTGCCCTGCAGGCTTCCATCTCCAGTCAAAGTCTGAACTCTTCCTTCTGGGAGTTCAGGATACCTTCTTCTGCCAGGCTTCTTTTAGTCCCCCTGCTCACAGAAGGTTTCCCTCAGCCAGAAGATCTCCTTGGCAAGCGGCCCGGATTAACTCAAGTTGCCTGCCAGGTCTTGCCTTAAAGAAAGGATTAACATCTGAACTGTTTCTTCTTTCTGACCAAGGTCTTTCCGTAGATATTTTATGTCTTTGCCCTCCCTGATATTACCCAGCAAGGACAAATTTCCTTTCATCTTGCAGTAATCCAGCTCTAGCCCTTCACAAATGAGAACCTACAAGCCTTTCCTTTGTCTTTTAACAGGCAGAGATGGCTTCACTCTGCATCAAAAGGGGTACAGATGGCAGTCAACACATATTTCAGTGTTTACTGTGTTCACTGAGCACCACAGATACAAAGAAGGGCAAAAAGCTCAAAACACCATGAGGCATTAGAGTATAATAGTTAGGGAGCTGGTCTACGAGCCTCCAGGATGGTAACATAGATGTGCCTTATGGCCCTACTGAAACTTTAAGTCCATGATACAAAACAAGTTCTGACCTGAGTTGGAAGAGGGAGTTTCTTCACCTGGGAGTTCCCAAACCAGGGAAATCTCAAGTTCAGTCTCTATCCCTCATAGGGATAGTGCACTGTCCTGATGTCTTCATAGTTGTAATAAAGTGATGGAGTGAACGTGTCTCTTGCCTGAAAGTCTGCTAAAGATGACTTAAAACCTATCACAACTTAACTGCCAAAGACA
>NW_027185798.1:47520136-47530938 GCF_028583685.1 Petaurus breviceps papuanus
TCTCCCTGTCTTTCTCTTTGTCTCTGTCTCTGTCCCTCCCTCCCTCTGGACTATTTTCACTGATTGTCCTCCATGTCTGAATTCTTTCTCTCCTCTTCTCCATTTCCTGGCCCCTCTCACTTCTTTCAAGTCCCAGCTAAAATCCTGTCTTCTAAAATCTCAAAAAACATACATATTTCAAAGAGTATACAAGTCTTCTAAATTCAGAAGAAATAAAATGGTAGGGACATAGGGAGGGGGGAGAGGACAAGGGAAGGATCTTTAGAGGGGAGAGTGAGAGAATAGGTAAATAGGGACATAGGAAGGTGTTTAGATTTATGGAAATGGGAGGATGGGGAGGGATCTTTGGAGGGCGGTAGGCAAGTCTTAGGAGGGCAAGGTAATGGGTAAAAGTAACATAGAGGAGGCAGAAGATATAGGAAACAAGAGATATGCATATACATAAAAACAAAGATCAGGAATAGAATAGGTTTGGGAAGGTATGTCTATATATGTATGCATATATGTATATGTCTATGTATATATCTATAGCTGTAGAGAAACATCTAAACTTTATTGTAGCCTTCTGGGGTGGGGGAGGGTATGTATATATTTATAACTATAGAGAAACATATCTAAACTTTATTGTGGCCTTCTGGGGGAGTTGGGGAAGGGAAAAAAAGAACAAAGTAAAAAAGTACACAGCAGGGAACAAAAGAAAACTCACAAGGAAACAAAGAAAAGGTGGACAATTCTTAACATGAGTATTATTTATCATATAGGCTTTCTTGAAATGAAAATTTATTGTCACATCTTTTGAATCCTCTCTTATGTTCTGCTATGCACATGACATGCTTTTATTTCTTTCTAACTTTGCATTTGAGTTTATGATATTTTTTGTTTCTTTTCTCTACCCTCTATTTGTGTTCTGACATTTGAGTCTGAAATAAAATTTTGGGAAAAATAAAATAAAATCCTGTCTTCCACTGGAAGACTTTCACAGTCTCTCTTAATGATAGTGCTTTCCTTCAGTTGATCATTTCCATTTTGTCCCATATATAGCTTATTTGTACATAGTTGTTTGTATAACATCTCTCCTATTAATCTGTGAGCTCCTTAAGAGCAAGGACTGTCTTTAACCATTCTTTGCATCCTCCAGGAGCTTAGCACAGCACCTGGCACATAGTAAGCTCTTAAAAAAATATTTGTTGAAGAGCAGTTAGGTGGTGCAGTAGAGTACTGTATTGGCCCTGGAGTCAGAAAGACCCCAAGTCAAATCTGACCTCTTACACTTACCAGCTGTGTGACTCTGAGCAAGTCACTTAACCCCAATTGCCTCAAAAATAAATAAATGCTTGTTGATTGGTTGATTGATTGATAGGTATCTGGCTGCAATCAGGCCTTTACTGGCCTCGTCATTGGCTCTTGTTTTCTTGTCGTTTTGTTCATAAAATCATAGTAGAGCTGGGAAGGACGGTAGAAGCTGTCACATCCAATTTCTTCATTTTTATAGATGAGTAAACTGAGGCTCAGAGAAGTTAAGTGACTTGCCCAGAGTTACACAGCCAGTAAGTGTCTGTCCCAACTCCAAGCCCAGCACTCCATTTATCATCCCACCTTCATTTGGAGGTCTAACCAATTTCCCCCAATGTATCCTGCCTATGGCTTGTTTGCTTGTACATAGTTTGGGGGTTTGACCATTATCTCCCCTTCCCCCACAAGACTGTGAAATCCTTGAGAGCAGAGACAATTTTTTGTCTTTCTTTGCATCCCCAGCACTTATTACAGTGTGGGGCACACAGTAGGTGTTTAATAAATGGTAGTTGATTGATTAACAATGCATTGAATTTTGGGGGCCTGAGGCCACTGTCTGGTGCTATATTATCACCTGGTAGAGTAACTAGTCTCTCAATTACTGTTATGGGGTTATTTTCCATCAGTCAATTATTTCATGCATTCTGGTCACTCTGAGATTGTGTAACAGGATTCAGTTGACCTTCCTAACAATGAATTTGACCATCACATAACTGTTTGTTCCTCCCAATTTTTTTAGAGCTGAAGCTCCAAGTAGGCAGTAGGACCTTCTCAAGTACTCTGTCAAGCATATGGCACACTGGTTATGGGCCTCTGGATCTCTGACACTTCAAAACACAAATGAAAAGGTAGCGAAAGTTCTTTCCCAGACATAAATAAATACGGGGTAAATGCTGTATCATCATTCCTGGTGGCTCTATGAGAACATACCAGAAATAAAGTATGCTGGCTTCCCTGATGTTTCTGCTCTGGTCTGACTGTTCCCAGGATATTTAATAAGGTGTGATTGAAGCATTCTGCCTGGGAATCTCCCTGGGTACGGTAAAGATTTCTAAAGATTTCTCAGTTGTTGCCCAGTCAAGTACTTCTCCGAGTAAGCCAATTTCATAATTCTGACCCTGACTGGAATAGATCCTGGGAGGGAAGTTATAAATAGAGAAAGATTTCTGCCATAATTCTGTCCATCATGCAAACCCTCTGGTTCCTGGTTCTGAGTAAAGTAATCCATCACCAGTAGGATGTTGATCACACTCTTCTGGACCTTTTCCAAGGCAAGAAGTCTGTGTACCTCTTTGGCAAAGACTCAGGTAACTGCTTAACTGGCTTCAAAAGGCAGCACTTTCTTTAGCATATAAGCTGGCATAAGTCTCACATTATTTTCTATATCAGTTCTGTAAGCCATTTACCAAATAACCAGGAAAGGGGAAGGGCACTATATGCTGCATGTGGACAAAAATTCAATTCCTGATTGGCAGAGAGAATGCTGAACTCCAAACTCGTGCCTACATGTGAGACTTCCTAAAATGGTCCCAGACATTCTTTGATGTGAGACACATGGACAGAGGACAGGAACTCCAAGGAGGGAAGAGAGAAAGACTTTGGAATTGCAGAGATGTAGGAGAAGCTGGTTTTTAGCCTGCTTCCCTGAAGGCTTAAGAAGATCTCTCCTTGGGTGAGGTCAGGGCCCTCTCTCCTGGTTTGAGCTGAGATCTTACCTTATTCACAACTGAAGAGCTCATTTGTTATTGTGTTCTTTGGCATATTCTAATAGGGATAACTTCAATTTCTATTCATTGTTTTGCTTGAATAGTTGAATTATTCACTATTTGTGATGGTCTTTTGTATAACCAGCACTTGGTGGGAATCAGCTAAGCTGGCGAGTGTAAGCTCCTTCATAAGAGCAATTAGAGATAGTAGGTTTTGGGGTTTTTTCTGTTCTTTTATTCTGAACTTTCTAACTCTAAACTAACCAGAAATATGAAGTGTGGCATATACTCCTCTTGGAAATTGGAAAGAAAAAGTGCTCAGTCTTAGTGACTTCTGAAGGATTGCTTGTCCCTCCCCGGTTGACAGCATAGGCTCTCTTCCTCTCCACAGAGGTCAGAATTCAGAGCATATCTATCCATGTCACCTGTGAGCTACATATATATATTTGGACAACCCACACATATGTGTCTTTTCAAACGTATGTTTTATTTATTTTGTTAAACATTTCCCAATTACATAGAAAAAAAATAACATTCTTTTTTTTAAATGTTGAGATGCAAATTCTCTCCCTCCCCCCTCCTTTTATATTGATTATACATATGAAAAAACATGCAAAACACACATTTCCAAAACATGCATTTCCATACAGACATATATGTCTTATAGCTGCTTTTCAGGACCAATAGAATCTGTTTAGTGCTGCATTTAGAATTGTCTTTTAATGTAGGTAAAGTAACTAAAGTAAGAGTAGATCGCATTTATATAGTGCTTTCTCTCCATCACATTTGCTCCTCACGGAAGCTCTATGCTATAAATGCCCCATTCTACAGATGAGCAGACTAAGAATGAGAGAAATTAAATGGCTCACCCAGTTTCACACAGTTGATTATTATCTGAGGCAGCATTTGAACAGAGGGCATCAACATCTGGTGATCTATCCAGCTCAGAGAATGTAATTGGTAGGGAACCTGTGTGGCCTCAAGGTCCTCAAGTGTAGCCCTTTGACTGAATCCGAACTTCACAGCACAAATCCCCTTAACAAAAGGATTTGTTCTGTGAAATTTGGACTCAGTCAAAAGGCTGCACTCAAGGACCTAGAAGGCCACAGATGGCCTCAAAGCCAAAGGTCCCCCACCCCTAGTAGTTCATGATTGCAGAGTTAGCAAGTGTCAGAGACGGGGGTCTGAAGCCATCTTCCAGACTCCATATCTACCATGCTAACTCTTTCTATGCCATGTTTCTTCTCTAAAGCACCGAGGAAGGCTTTGATAGTGACTGACTGGTAGGCTTTGGCTAGCACTCGTGGAATTTGTCTTCCTTGCACGAATTTTCTTGATATGATCAGTGTGCCAAGGACCTAGAATTTCAAAAGTGAAGGAATTCTCAGTAAAGCAGCTCCCTCCCCTGGTGCAAACCGAAGTACATCTACTATGGCTTCCTATTATTTGAAATCCATCCATCAATCCAGGCAAAAGCTTAATTAAGGACGCTGCCCATCCCCTTACTGTACACCCTACCAAAATGATCCAGGCCAGGGAGAGAGGGAGACAAGGCACATCTGATCTGGCACAACCTATAAGAAAAGCCAGCCATTCACAACTTGGCCCCAGCCTATCTTTCTAGTCTTCTTATATTTTACTCTGAGCATCCTAATTGGCCTTCTCTCTGTTCCTTATCCACTCCATCTCCCTTTTCCCTGCCTCTGTACTGGCCATCTCCCCTCACCTAGAATACCCTTTCCCTCACCTCTAGCTCCAAGAAGGCCTCCTTACTTTTTGCTTTTTTTTTTTTCAAATTTAATTTTATTGTATTTTCCATTTAGCAATTCTCTCCTCTCACCTCCTCTCTCCCCAGCACACACACAAAAGAAAAACAGTTCTAAGAGATGCGTATGGTCAAGCAAAACAAATTTCCGTCCACATTGGCCCCATCCAAAAATGCTCACATTTCTTGCAAGAAAAAAGCTCCAAATGCCACCTTCTAATTAGAGCATTTTCTGAGTCTTCCTCCCCTCTCAACTACTTTGTATTTGATGACCTTGTGTTTATTCCGAATATAATTATATTTGCATGTGTTATCTCACCTGTGGAAATATAAGCTCCTTGAGGGAAAGGACTCTCTCATTTTTTGTCTTTGTATCTCTAAAGCTCAGCACAGTGCCATTCACAGAGTAGTTTATTAGATGCTTGTTGGTTGATTGACTACCCCCAGGGAATTGGGATGCAAGTCCAGGGAGTGGGGGTTGGGTGGGGGGGCATTATAGAAGACCAGTAGGCCTCCATATCAGGTCACGTGCCTTTCCCCCTTGGTTCTCCACTAAGAGGGATGGGAAGACTAAATTCAAGAATTCCATTCGTCAGCTTGATCATGGTTGATGCTAGAGGTAAGCCAGTGGTAGAGACACTGGCAAGACCTTGCAGATAAGGAGCAGGATGAAGGATCTGGAGAGAGGTAAGTGGAGAGGGGCAAAAAAGGGGAGTCAGAGCCTTAGAGACCCCAGGAACCTGGGAAAATGCCAAAGAGAGAAGGGACAAAAAGGAAGAAGGAAAGAGAAATGGTCAATACATTTTACTGGAAAAGTCTGATTTGGGGAGATGCCAAGAGAAAGTCCAGGGATCCTCTGACTTCATGAGAGTCAATAGAGTCAGGGTCATTCCTCCAGCCTCTGGATCTTCCTGAGTCCTACTGAGTGCCCCACTTTGCCATCTTCAGAAATACTGGATTGGGGAGGTAGCGTGGTGAGTCCATGTAGGCTGAGATCTTCTTTAAGCTCTGGGGAAAGGAAAGGGGAAAGAAGAGATCTGAGCCCAGGGGCTTGTTCTCTCATCTCTCCCACTTAAGAGACAGGACTGGCAGCCCTACTATGATCTTGGAGGTCTCATTGTTGGATCCTAGCTTTAGAGCTCTCCTTCTCCTCTTAGGGCAATGTCCTCTATCTTTTTGGGGGGGGGGTCATAGATCCTCTGACAGTCTGGTGAAGGTTGTGGGACCCTTCTCAGAATGTTTTTTTTAATTTATAATTTTTTTTTAATTATAATTTCAGTTAGTGACTAGTGAAATATATATATATATATATATATGTATGTAGATGTGTGTAGAGAGATAGAAATAGATAGATAGATAGATAGATAGATAGATAGATAGATAGATAGATAGATAGATAGATAGATAGATAGATAGATGATAGATAGATGTAATTTTTTTCATCCAACTTCATATACTTCCTGAAACTTATCCCAGGGTCTGTGGATCTCAGGTTAAAAACTGTTGCGTTAGAGAGCCAATGGAGAAGACGCAAGGGCCCATGGATTCAGACCTTGGCTACTCCCTTAAACATACTATCTATAAATCTTCCCCTGTTAGAACATAAACTTCTTGAGAACAGAGACTCTTCTTTTTTCCCAAAAAAATATTTGTATATCAAGCACTTGGAATAATGCTTAGCATACAGTAAATGCGTTTTCATTCATTTATCTTTTTAATTCTCATGTATAATAAATGTAAATAATAATAACTCATAATGACTTTTAAGCCTCATAAAGTTCTTCCCTCATAATAGCAGTGTAGAAGAAAGTGAAAGTGTTGCTATTCCCATTTTACAAATGAGGAAACTCGAGATCCATCCACACCTTGCCCAAGGTCACCAGGCTAATGATTAGGGTTGGAGCCGGGCCTGGGGCTGTCAACATCAAGGTGCCTGATTTTGACCCAAGCCATTGATAGCAATCAGCACGCAGGACCAGAGTCAACTAATAGTTTCGGGATGTAATCCGAGGGACACAGAGAAATCTCCTGACTAATCGCTCTCCCACATGGTCACCTGACATGCTACCATGAGCAATTCAACTTCTTTGGATTTAGTTGGGGCTCCCTTTAAAATGCAAAGCACCTGGTAGGTAGACTTCTTGAATATGAATATGAACATTAGAGTGGAAGCAAGGGGTCCTGGATTCAGCTCCCACCTTTGGCATGTATTAACTGTATACAAATCACTCGACTTCTCTGAGAGGCAGTCTTCTCATCTCTAAAATGGGGAGAGTAACACTACATGATCTCGCCGGGTTATCTGGAGCCTCCAAAGAGATAATGTATATAAAGCAGTCTGTCACCTTAAAAACTCTAGATAAATTTTATTATGAATTAGTTTATCAGCTGTTTTAAGTCAGCACAAGGCTCTGTTTGGGCACTTGAAATCAATGGGCTCTTTAAAGCTGTGGACCTAGAATAAGTCACTCAATAGAATAACAATTGCTTATTCATTAATATTAATACTCTATTCTTACAGTTATTAATAATTGCTATTATTACTTTGCTATTTGCAAAGTACTTAACAAATATTATTTTATCCTCACAAGAGCCCTGATAGGTGCTACTATTATCCCCATTTTACAGATGAGGAAACTGAGGGAGGCTTACACAGAATCACATAGCTAGTGAATGTTTGAAACCAGATCTGAACACCATGTCTTCCTGACTGGGTCCAGTGCTCTACCATTTCCTCAACTGTACAATGAGGGAATTGAGGTCTACAGCCTCAGAGGTCCCTAATGGCTCCAGATCTATGAAGCTACAACCACCTCTAGTGTCCTCCAGTATTAATGTTCTAGGAGTCTTTGGGTAAGAGGACTTTAAAGGGAAGGCCTGGGAAGAGCACAGAAAGCAGAGAATTCAGTATTGAAAGTTGCCCTGGGGAGTAGAAGCAAAGTTTCCTGCTTTGCCCCAGCCCATAGTTGGAGCGATTTATAAAAGGTTTGGCCCTTTTCTTACCCTCCCCTCCCCACCTCTTCTCTCCCCTCCCCTCCTCTTCTCTCCTCCTCTCTCCTCTTCTCCTCTCTTGTCCTCTCCCCTCCCCTCCCCTCCTCTCCTCTCCCTTCACTTTCTTCTTCTACTTCTATAGCTCCAATCATCACCTCTCTGTAAATGAGTTCCAAATCTATATCTCTAATCTCTAGCTCCAGTTCCACATTTCCTAATGCCTGCTTGGGTATCTAATCAGCTGCGCTACTGTTACTTAAATTCAAAATGCAGAAAATCAAATTCACATCCTGTTCTTCTTGCCCCCTAAATCTGTTCCTCTTTCTAACTTTTATATTTCTATTGGTGGCACCATAATCCTCCCAGTCACCTGGGTTCAATCAGGCTTTTTATTAAGTGCCTACTATATACAGGCCACATCCTATGTAAGATTCTACAGATGTAGTAGTAGTAGTAGTAGTAGTAGTAGTAGTAGTAGTGGTAGTGGTAGGAGTGGTGGTGGTGGTGGTAGTAGTAGTAGTAGTAGTGGTAGTGGTGGTAGTAGTAGTAGTAGTAGTGGTAGTGGTAGTGGTAAGAGTGGTGGTGGTGGTGGTAGTAGTAGTAGTAGTAGTAGTAGTAGTAGTAGTAGTAGTAGTAGTGGTAGTAGTAGTAGTAGTGGTGGTAGTGGTAGTGGTGGTGGTGGTGGTGGTAGTAGTAGTGGTAGTAGTAGTAGTAGTAGTAGTAGTAGTAGTAGTAGTAGTAGTAGTAGTGGTAGTGGTAGTGGTGGTGGTGGTGGTGGTGGTAGTAGTAGTAGTAGTAGTGGTAGTAGTAGTAGTAGTGGTGGTAGTGGTAGTGGTAATGGTAGTGGTAATAGTGGTGGTAGTAGTAGTAGTAATGGTAGTGATAGTGGTGGTAGTAGTAGTAGTAGTGGTAGTGGTAGTGGTGGTAGTAGTAGTAGTAGTAGTAGTGGTAGTGGTGATGGTGGTGGTGGTGGTAGTAGTAGTAGTAGTAGTAGTAGTAGTAGTGGTAGTGGTGATGGTGGTAGTGGTGGTGGTGGTGGTGGTAGTAGTAGTAGCAGTAGTAGCAGCCGTAGCAGCAGCAGCAGTAGAAGTAGTAGTAGTAACAATACTATAGCTAACATTTATATAATGCTTTCTATGTGCCAGGCTCCATGATAAGTGCTTTATAATTATCATCTATGCAACTCACAACAATTCTGGGAGGTAGGTACTATTATTATCCCCATTTTTAGTTAAGGAAACTGAGACAAACAGAAGTTCAGTGACTTACTCAAGGTCACACAGCTAGTAAGTGTCTGAGGCTGGATTTGAACTCAGGAAGAGGAATCTTCCTGGCTCCAGGCTCAGCACTCTAACCACTTCATCACCTAGCTACCCCCAAAACATGCATTAAGTGCCTACTGTGTTCCAAGAACTGTGTTAGGTGCTGAAATATTGCAGAAGGGAGACCAGCTGGGCTCGATGACTGCAAAGGTTCCCTTCTGATGCTGAGGTGATGGGATTCTGGGGGGCCCCATTTCTTCTCATCTAGACTATGGCAACTCTCCTAATTAATCCAGCCGCTTTTTCCATCACCTCTCCACACAGCTGCCAAACTGATATCCCTGAGACACAGCTCTGACTGTGTCACTCGAGGAAGGTCCCAAAGCTCTTTCTTGCTTCGCCGCTAAGATAAAATGCACATTCCTGTCTTTGGCCTTTGCAGCCCTCTCCAGCCTGGCTCCAGACTCCCTTCCCGGATTTGCCGCCCGTTCCTTTCCCTCTTGAACTCCACATTCCAGTCAAACCGGCTGCCTTGTTCTTCTTCACACACGATGTCCCATCTCCCATCTCCCGTCTCCCAGGGTGTTGCCCTGGCTGTCTCCTAGAACGTGTGGAATGTGCCCCCTTCCTCCCTCTCTAGCTTCCTTCAAAGCTCGGCTCAAGAGCCACATCTGACAAGAGATTTGGGCCGATTCCTCTAGTTATCCTCATCCTCACCCCAGAAATTACCTCGATATATTTTGTGTTTGGTTTTCTATTTATATGTATTTCACTCCTCCCCCTCCCCCTCCCCAGAATGTAAACTCATCAAGGTCAGCGACTGCTTAATTTTGCTATGCCTATCCTCAGTGCCTAATAGCTGCTGGTTGAATGAGAGAATGAATAAAAAACTATTAAGCACTTACTATATGCCAGGCCCTCTTTCTTCCGCTTTTTGATCTGACTTTAGGTCTGAGAAGTTAAAGGGAGGGTGGCCAAGGACGGTAGAGATAGGGTGGTACAGGGAAAGGGGAAGAGAATCAGCATTTCTGGCATGCCTGCTATGTGCCGGGCACTGTGCTAAGTGCTTTTTACAAATGTTATCTCGTTTGATCTTCACAGCAACCCTGGGAGGTAAGTGTTCTTATTATCCCCATTTTAATAATTGAGGAAATTGAGGCAAACACAGGTTTGCCCAGGGTCACAGCTAAGAAGTTTTTGAGGTTGGATTTGAACTCATGTCTTCCTGACTCTAGGTCCGGCACTCTTATCAAGTGCCGGATTCGAGTCAGGGAGACCTTCGTTCAAATCCCCCCCTCCATGCTTGCCGGTTGTGTAATCCTGGACTGGAATCACTAAATCTCAGCTTTTTCATCTGCAAAATGAGTTTTGGACTTAATGGCCTCTGAGGTCCCTTTCAACACTAAATCCATGATCATATATCACAGCCTTTCAATTAGCAATGATAGTATTGATTTGATTAATGCTCTCAAGAGGGGGAAGAGAAGGAGGGCTGCTGGCGGGCAGATGGCAAGGTTCCCAGGCAAGCCTCAGGCTCCTTCTGGATGGCTGGAATGGATGTGAAGCTCAGCCTGAGGCCAACAAGCTAGACCTAAGGAGGTGAGTGTCTTCACCCACTAGACAACACAGTTCACCCCCAGGGCAAGAGTTGTAGGCCCAGTGGATCAGCTCCCCAGTTGGGAGATGTGGTTTCCAGAAACCCAGAGGAAAAGTGAAAGAGAAAAGGAAGGAAAGGAGAGGAGGGGAGAGGGAGAGGGAGGGAGGGACAGAGACAGAGACAAAGAG
>NW_027185798.1:47530948-47539387 GCF_028583685.1 Petaurus breviceps papuanus
AGAGGAGAGGAGAGGAGGGGAGAGGGAGAGGGAGGGAGGGACAGAGACAGAGACAAAGAGAAAGACAGGGAGAGGAGAGAAGAGGAAGGGAGGGGAGAGGGAGAGGGAGGGAGAGACAGAGACAGAGAGAGAGAGAGACAGAGGAGAGGAGAGGAGGGGAGAGGGAGAGGGAGGGAGGGACAGAGAGAGAGAGAGACAGAGGAGAGGAGGGGAGGGGAGAGGGAAAGGGAGAGAGAGATAGAGACAGAGAGACAGGGAAGGGGAGGGGAGGGAAGGGGAGGGGAAAAGAGAGGTGGAGAGAGAGGTGGGGAGAGATTCCCTATTTGAATGCAAGCTCCTTGAGGTCAAGGATATCTTGCTTTTTACATTTGATTCTCTAGCACTTACCACAAAGCCTGGCATATAGTAAGTAAGCCCCTAATAAGTGCATTTTCATTTATTTGTTCATGCATCTTTCAGTCTCTGGGTCATCTCTAACACTTCCTTTTTCCTCACTGCATCCAATCAGTTGTCAAGACTACCATGACATTCTATCTCCATATTTGGCAACTTCACCTAGAGCTATAGCTAATGTGAGACAACTGGGGCTTTGTCCCAGGATGCCAACTTGTAGTGGGGAAGGAGGGAACATACTTCCTCTCCAGGAGTACTCATTTCCTCCATGAAAGAATTAAGCTTCCTTCCAAAACCAATTACTATGCCCGAGCTTCATTTCCCAGTCCTCTGCTGGCCACCAGCAGACACTAGGCTACCACCATGAGCTTTCCATCACTCCCTTGCCCTTCTCACTTGTCCTGGGCCCTTCTTCTCACCCCAACCCTTTCAGGAGCAGCCTTTCTGTGGGATGGGCCAACACCTCCCTTGGCAGGATGAAACTATTGGTTAGACCAGGGGTGAGGAACTTTCAGCCTCGAGGCTACATGGCCTAAGTGGCCCCCAAGATCCTCAAGTTCAGCCCTTTAACTGTTATGTGGCCTAGAGGCTGAAGGTTCCCCACCCCTGTGTTAGATTATCACCATCTTCAGCCTAGTCACCCTCCCCCAAATGAATTTCCCCCCCTGGCACAAGAATTCCTAGTTATAGTTCTGCATGCCACCCCTGGCTCCTCCACCCCCATCCCTCTCTGAGGTAAGATCCAGTCAGGAGCTGTTTAGGCATTTATTACCTCAAACCGAGTGAGGAATTCCTGCAGGTTTGGGAAAGGGTCCAGGCACGTGGGTACAAACTTGCAATTCAGGTCCAGAATGTCATACATGGAGAAATCCACAAAAGTTATCTGAGGGTGGCAAAGGAAGAGGGTGAGAAGGGTGCCAGGAGCTTTCCCTGGGTCAATACCTGTAGGGCTAACACCTCTCCTTCTCTCTTGCCTCTACCTGCAACAATTTAGAGAGCAGACCCTTAGGCAGCTAGCTAGATGGCCTGGTGACCAGACAGCTGGACTTGGACACAGAAAAACCTAAGTTTCAGTCCTTCACCCTGGGCAAGCCACAGGACTTCACTCAACCTCAATTACCCCAGGTTTGTTAGGGGGAAATCAAGTGAAATAACAAACATCTAGAGCCTGCAAATTGTGAATTATCTTGTAAATGCCCGTTATTGTTGTTACTATTGATCAGGAAGCTTGAGAACACTATTTACTGAGTAAGCATCATATATGCCATTGGCCAAGATCCTCTCCTGGAATGTTCTTCCCTTAACCTCCTTCCTAACCAAGGGATGGGCATGGGGGCCGTACATGGGATTTCATTATGGCAGCTAGATGGCTCAGTGGGTAGACTGCTGCACCTGGAGTCAGGAAAACCTGAATTCATATCTAGCCTCAGACACTCACTAGCTGTGTGACCCTGGGCAAGTCACTCAGCATTTGTTAAATGGGGATTGATGATAGCACCTGCCTTTCAAGGTTGTTGTGAGGATAAAGTGATAAAAAGTTCTTTGCAAACCTATAAAAATGCTATTATTTTTGGTATGGGAAACTTCCAGAGGAAGAAATTACCTCAACCAATATAGGTGAATACCTCCTATGCAGTGTATAGCCTTGGAGAGCTGCCTAGAGCACCAGGAGGTTGAATGACTTACCTAAGGTCACCTAGCTAGTACGTGGCAAAGGTAGATCTTACTGTCTTTACTGGTCTGCAGTCTTTCCTTGTAATTCATTTTGTACTTGATTACATTCTGCCTTTTCTTATTCTTTACCTCTTCAGACTCTTTCCACTAGATTGTAAGGTCATTGAGGGCAGAGGTGAGACCTTGCCTTTCTACTCCCCTCATTTCCATTCTCACCCACCCTTCATATCCCACATAAATGCTTAACACAGAGCAGAGTTAATGCAATCCAGCAGGCGTTTCATGAGTCATTATTAGCTGTCCCCATTACTCCTCTTTAAACACCCAACGTTCCAGCCAAACTGTGCTCCCTCCTTCCTTCCTGCACATCCTCCTCACCTCTGCCTATCAGAATCCTTCTCTTCCTTTAAGGCTGAACTGGAGGGTTGCTTCTTCCATAGACCCTTTCCTGAACTCTCCCACTAATAGTATTCTCTCTCCTCAAATTTCCCAGTAGCATTTTTTCTGCATCTTTCTTCCTGCCCTCTCTCCCCATAACTCCCTACCTTGGATTATGCTTATCCAGTAAGGGCAGGGGCTATTGATTTCTGTCTTCGTATCCCTAGCACCTATTAGCATGGTTCCTTCTTTGCACAGAGTAGGTACTTAACAAACTCTTTTTTTTATTTGCTTATTTTTTTTTAACAAACTCTTAATTGATCGGTCTGTGTACAGTAGAGTAAGCTCCTTGAGGCCAGGGAATATGTGTTGTTTATTTTTTCTTTAATGTGCTTCTCCAATGCTTACGACAGTGCTTTTCAAGTAGTAAATGCTTAATAAATATTTGGTGATTTTAATTGATTGCCTCATGACCCCACACCCCTCCCTTACTTCCCCTATCCCCACCCTCCCCCCAAAAAAATATTCATCACAAACCTTCTTTCCGGCAAACCATTTCCTTGTGCCCAGGAAATGGGAGAAAAGCTGCAGAGTTTTAGGTAGGTGCTGTAGGTAGATAAGTTTCATGTTTTCCTGTGGAAACAGAGTGAAAGGCTGGGAGGAAGAAAAGAATCAGCGATGAAAGTAGAGAGAGTAGTCAAGAGGCATAAGAGAAGAATCAGGAGAAGGTGACATCCCAGAAGCCGAGGGAAGAGAATTAAAGATGGGGAGTAGGGAGTAGGAAGGGTGTTCAACAGCATCAGGTGATGCTGAAAGGGCAGAGGTAATACAGAAGAAAGGGGCATTGGATTTGGCAGTTAGCAGGCACTGGTGAACTTTTAAGGGCTCAGACTCAGTGGGCTGCTGATTAGGAAGGGGATGGAGACAACCACCTGAGGAGGTGACAGTAGAAGATAGGAACCTCTCCTTCATTCCATGAGATGTGTGACAAGAAATAAAGGAATAAGATGACAGCTGAAGGAGGAGACCTAGGGACTATGAGGTCCAATCCCCAGGCAAAGCCCAGGCAGGTGAGATGGACTTACCCAAGGTAAAGTAGTAGGCATGAAAGGTGAAGATGGAGCCCAGGGCCAGTACTCTTACCACCATACCATGGATCATACATGGGATCAACTGGGGAGTTTTTTCAAAATATGAGATAGCTGTGCATGTATATAAACAAGAAAGTAGAAAGAGAGACAGAGAGAGATTGGTTGAAGATGGTGATGAGGGAGTGAGTGAAGGCCTTCAGAGATCAGGAAGGGATAGAATCCAGGACAGCGGCAGAGGTACTGACTTTACAATAAAAAAAAAAAGCTATACATATCTATTCCTTTGAGACTGGACTAAAGGGTGAGAAATTAGATGTAGAAACAGATTATTGAGGGGGAGAAGGAGAGTGAATTTGAGACCTTGTGCTATCTGGTCTTGAGCTTCTCCAAGATCCTTATTCTTCTGTTCTCTCCCTCCCTTCCTTCCTGAGAGCTCCTTCACTTTCTCAATGACCACCATCACTTACTTCTGGGGTAATGATCCCCAAATCTTTATCTGCAGTCCTGTCCTTTCAGTGGTCTCATTTCCACTTCCATGGCCCATCGTCACTGCTAACTCAAACCCAACTCATCATCTCTACCCTCTCCACATTCAGCTCCTCTACCGACTTCCCTTCAGGATTCATATCTTCACAGAATCTCTGATCTGGAAGGGACCTCAGAGACAGTCTTCCTCATGTCCCTGTTTCTGTAGAGGCTACTACCATCTTACTGGTCACCCAGATCAACAACCTCAGAATCATTGACTCATTGACCTTGACATCCTCCCCCACCCCATGTATCCAAGTTGCCAAGACTTACCAGTTGTATTTCCATAACATCTGTCCTTTTCTCTCCACTCATAGCCACTGCCCAATGTAGGCCCTCATCACCTTGCAGCTGAACTATGGCCTCCTAACTGATCTCCCCGTGTCAAGTCTATTTCCTCTCCAATCCATTCTCCACACAAACTGATATTTCTAAAGAGTGGGTCTGACTATGTCACTATGGTTCAACAGGCTTCAACGGATCATTTTTGCCTCTAGAATTAAATACACAGTCCTCTCTTTGGCCTTAAAGCCCTTTACCACCTAGTTCTGGCCTGCCTTTCCAGGCTTATCATCCAGAAAACCAAGGCTGAAGAAAACAATGTCTTAATTCTATACACAGTAGATATATTTATTGAATTTTCTGGGTGTTTGTTTTAAGTGATCAGGTTTCTAGAGTGTTCCGGTATCTCTGACCCATATCTGAAAGTCCTTCTATTCAACCTATCTCTCTGGCACTTAAAGCTATTTGTTTTATGCTGACTTGATATGAGTTTACACATATTAAAGGGCCTTGTCTCCTTTACACAGTCATCTTGGCAGGGATGTTCTGGCAAATTTCTAATAACTGGACTCCCCAGGAAAAAGTTTGAGTTTAATCTGCAGTATGAACACTTTCTTAAGTCTGAACAATCAACAGAACAATAAATCAAGCCTTGATTTGTGGCAATTGCTGATTCCCAAGGTATAAATACTCACCCTGAAAGTTTAACAACCAGCTCTCTACAAGCTGGTTAGAACGACGCCAGCACAGACCTGCAATGCTGGTCCACCTGTTGTTCTTACACCTCTCTCCTTGCTTTCACCCAGGCTGTCCCCCTTCTCACTTCCACCTTAGAACCCCTAGCTTTGGTCAAAGATCAGATCAATTTCTTCATCCCGGCACATGCAGCCTACCCTCAATGCTAGCGCCTCCCACCCAAATTACCAGAATTACTTGTATTTACTGGATGCATATTTCATATACACTTAGAGGGGCACACATTTCTTACCCCATCGCTCGCTAGAACATAAGCTCTTCGAGGGCAGGGACTATCTCATTTTTGTCTCTTTGTCCCCGATTCTTGGTGCATAGTAAATGCTTGTTGATTGATTAATTTATTTCCCACTCTGCTCCTTTACTGTCCAAATCCAGTCAGTCCCAAATCCTGCTGATTGGTCCTCTGAAAGATTTCTCAGATCTACCACTTCCTTCCTAACCCTCACTACCATAATCTTAATTGAAGGCCCTCATCACATCCTGCCTAGGGTAGTATAACAGGCTCCTAAATATTCTTTATTCCTCTATTTTTTTTCCTACCCTCTTACCCACCCATTGTATCCCAGCCTGACTAATCTTCTCTAAAGATCGATTTCATCATATCACCCCCTGGTGCCAAACCTTCAATAGCTCCCTGTTACTTCTCTCTGCACCAAGTCTAAAATTCTTCTCTCTGACTTTCAAAGTCCTCCAGAACAATCTGGCCTTTGCCTCCCTACCGAGTCCCATTCTCCACAGTTCCGTGCCATTTTTCCTTTGCTAATAGTTAAAACTATTCTCTTTCTGTGCTGACAAAAAATACCTCACCAGGCTAATTTCCAATTCTGTGCCTTTCATATGGCTTTCCACTCCTGGATTTTCTTTCCTTCCTGTCTTCCATCCAAATTCTTCTGTCTGCCCTTAAAGGTTCATCTCAAAGTCCTATTTCCTTTAATGAAAACTTCCCTACTGACTACAGCCTGCATTCACCTTCTCTCTAGACTCCTGTCATATTTATAGTATAAACCAGCAGCCCTAAGATTTTTAGTCCCAGGATCCTTTTACATTCTTTTCTTTTTTTCTTTTGGAAGACAGTCGGGGTTAAGTGACTTACCCAGGGTCACACAGCTAGTCAGTGTCTGAGGTCACATTTGAACTCAGGTCTTCCTGACTCCTGGGTTGGTGCTCTCTATCCACTCAACCACCTCGCTTCCCAGGATCCTTTTACATTCTCAAATGAGGATCCCTCCCCAAAGAGCTTTTGTTCATGTGGATTATATCTTTCAATATTTATCATCAGAAATTTAAACATTTTAATATCGTTATGAAAATTCTTTCGACCTTGAGGATCCCCTGAAAGGGTCTGAGACACAGACCACACTTGGAGAACTGCTGGTCTAGACCACAGAACCAAGCAGATAATATATCAATACACCAAGAACCTGGATTTTCATTGGCCTGGGAAATCCTCACATCTTCATCAGTCCATAACTTAATATAAATCTATAACTAAATACTCAGAAGATTTGCAACTCTACCACTGTCACCCTGCTATTAAGGGTCAGGAGAAGCATTTGAAGCCCTCCCACAACCCCCTCTGTCTTCCCAACTTCACATGCCACATGCTGCCCTTTCCTTTTTTGGTTTCCTAGAGCCCACTGGCAATCTGAAGAAGCCCAGGACCCTTTCTCAGAAATTCTCAGAATAAAGGAAATGCTAACTTTCAGTTAGAACTTAGTGAAAATAAAGGTAAAAATTTTTTTTTCCCCAATCAAGGTCACAGCTCCTTGAAATCTATCCATGGAACCCCAAATGGGTCACCAGATAAGAACCCCTCTCTAAAAGCATGTAATATGTCTAATCAGACTACAACATTTCACTGCATGTCTAGCATTCGTCCACAAGTGATAGCTATTGCATGTATTATGAACACAGTTATAATCTCCTTACAGGGCAATAACCAAAGCTCTGTAGTGCTCTACAGTTTACAAAGCACAAGAACCCTGGCAGGGGAATGGTGCAGGTATGATCACACCCATTTTACAAATGAGAAGACTGGGGCTCAGAGGGGTTGTGACTTTCCAAGATCACACAGCTGTAAATGTTGGCATCAAGGTTTGGTGACATGCGTGACTCCTCACTCCAAGGCTGTGCTTTTTTTTTTTTTTACTATCCCATGGAATCTTCTTAGTCTGTGCCCCTCACAGTGCCTGGCACAGTGTTAAAACGCAGCGTGGGTGCTCAGTAAATATTTGCCAATGATTAATTGGGAATCTGGGGGTAAATGTTCCCTGGCAGACCAGGAAAGAGGCCCTCATTTCTGCCCTGGGAGAAAGGGAATGGATGGAGGGTGCAATGCTTCTACAGCATTTGTGATAGTCATATCCTGGCAATGTAACCTGCCCATGAGTGTGGGGGCACACACACACACACACACACACATTCTCTTACCCATCCTGCTTCCCAGTAAGAAGTGTAGGTTGTCCACTTGCTTGAGCATACCTCCCCTCCCCCCACATACACATACCCCACACTGGGATGATTGATATAAGGAGAGGAGATCTCTCTCTCTCTCTCTCTCTCTCTCTCTCTCTCGACAGACCTTCCATTCCTTCCCTCTGTCCCTCCCTCCCTCCCTCCTAGGGCACTCACCACTGCTTGCCTCCCCAGGAAGGCAGCATCCTACTCACAAAGTTTGGGTCGTGGCAGACCCTCACCAGCTGCATTCGGAAATCCATGGCTTGACTCTCCAAAATATCCACCCGTACTTTCTCCTCCTCTGTATCCCCACCTGCAGCCAAGCATGGCACAGGATCATCCTGCCCCACCCTGCCCCTCCTCCTTCCTTCCCCCAAGAGGTCTTGGACTACTCTTGGACCCATCTCCCCCACACACACACACACACACCACTCACACATCTTGTGCTTGCGTCCAATGTAGCGTAAGATAGCATTACTCTGGGTGATCTTGGTATTCCCGTCAATCAGGTAGGGTAGCTGGAAGGTCAACAAGAAAATGGGGCTTCAGGACCTCAAGTAAGGCTCCAACAGTCCTTATTGGCTTACCATAGGAAAATGGCAAGCCTACTGAAACCCCGCCCCCACTCCCTGTGCCCACTACTCTTAATCTCATTTCTCTCTGCTCACATCCTGGAGCCAATCCCATGTGCCTTCCTTCCAGGTACACCAGAACTAGGAGACTTCTTGGACCCTGACTTGAGTAACACCAACTATTCCTGGCCCTACTTTGCCCTCTAGGAAATCACAATAGGGAGTTAGAGAAAATAGAATGCTCATACACATTCTCTCTGTCTCTCTGTCTCTGCCTCTCTCTCTCTCTCTCTCTCTCTCTCTCTCTC
>NW_027185798.1:47539487-47585173 GCF_028583685.1 Petaurus breviceps papuanus
TCTCTCTCTCTCTGTCTCTCTCTCTCTCTCTCTCTCTCTCTGTCTCTGTCTCTCTCTCTCTCTCTCTCTCTCTCTCTCTCTCTCTCTCTCTCTCTCTCTCTCTCTCTCTCTGTCTCTCTGTCTCTCTCTCTCTGTCTCTCTCTCTCTCTCTCTCTTTCACACACACAGAGACTAAACATATAAAATCACATAGGTACAGCAAGAGCAGCAAATGAAGTATGAATGAACACTTCACACCCACAGAATTGACTTAAATGTTTGGGTCCTTGTTTGGGTATCACCAAGTGAGGTAGAGCAAAGAGATGGATGTCGGGGTACTTAGTGGGAAAGTCTCTTTGGATGAGGTAAGTTCTCAGGAGGGAAGGAAGGTAAGAAAGGGAGAGAGGTAGCCCTCAAATGATTCAGATTCTTTTGAGAACATTAGAAGGAGATGGGATTGGCAGATACTGGTACATGAGATCTATGCCCTGGAACTTTCCACTATTCTTTGATGTACCTGGTCAGTGTGTGCAAGGGGTTTGGATCATGGGGCTTAATGTGAAGGGAAGAGCCAAGAAGACTGACAGAAGAACTTTAGTATTCTAGCAAAAATACTAAGGGTCCAGAGGCAGACATCCAACGATAGCCCCCTGAGGTCCCTAAAACCTCCATTCACAAACACATAGACACACAAACATAATGATGCCTCACTCCCTGAAATAACATACATTGGGAAAGTCGAGGCCAAGATTGTATCTTTCTTTAATCCATTTGTTTTTGTCATTTTCAATATCTGCAGAGAGAAGAAAATTGAGAAAGTCACTCTACTGGGTCATGGTTCTATCCTCAATAGCCCCAATAATAGCCTCCCCCCACCTCCCCTGCCAATACTGTAGGTCAGTGCAACCTACTTATGAGGGTATTCCCAAAACACACATAACACGCTTGGGCCTCTACACTCACATTTCTCATAGTTATAGAGCAGCTCCTTATAGGGGGTCCCTGTATATTCCAGCAACAAACGGATTGGATGGGCAAGCTGGGAAAAGGAAGAAGAAGGTACCATCATCTCCTGGGGGTCTCAGGACCTCAAGTGAGCCTCCAATAGCCCTTATTGGCTTCCCACAGGAAAATGGCAAGCCTACTGAAACCCCACCCCCCCTGCCCACTACTCTTAATCCCATCCTAGTGAGAGAAGCTAAGCCTTCTCATACCCACACAGAAAGAGTTGGCCATATCAGAAATGAAGATATGGTGATATGGTTTGAAAGGCAATGGAAGGCCCCCTTATATGTATGTGATATATATATATATATATGTATATATATATATATATATATATCCCCTAACTATCCTCACATAAACATTATCTAGCTTCAAATGTCAACCATTGGAATTAGGGTACTCTTTTGGTTTAATGACATTACATTTGGATAGGGACCACATAGGGTCAAATATGATGCTGTGATAGGAAAGACAAGAGATGAGGAATCTTTCTTTCCTATAAAAACATCATTATCCATTAATACATCACCCTACATTATTTAATCTGGCTTACTGATGATCGTGTGGGAAATTAGGTCTAGGGCCCTGGAGAAATGGGGTACGGAACAATCTTTTTTTGTTAGAGGTGAGAATATCAGAAAAAGCCCAGTGGGTACACACTGAGAAGCAGGTAGGACAGGTGCAGAGAATGAGCTCTGGAAATGGGACAGAGGACAGGAAATGAAAATGGAGTTCAGCTTTCTCCAGCGTCTCTCTCTTAATTTTAACTTCTTCCTAGTGTCCATTGAGTCTTAACTGTGTTCTTTGCCATGACCTCTTAGGTCCCTTTCTAAGTCACATAATCCATAGGGAGGAGGTTGGGTCAGAGAAATGTTAAATATCAAAAAAGACATGAGCCCCCACCTCCCCTTTCCTGGTTCCCACTCCATCCACCCTGAACTCACCCCCCGAACTTCCCAGTATGCCAGGATCATCTGGTGATAGAAACACTTCAATGACTTGAACCTGTCCTGAGGAACCCTCTAAAAGGGGAAGAAGAGGAGCACAGGAAAAGTAAAAGGAGAAAGGACAGAACCAAGTGCACCCCAATGGGGGTAGACACCTGCTGGCCGCGTGTACCCCCCACGTTGCTCACCTCCTGCGTCCTCACCCCACCCCCACCCCACCCTATAGGTTGCTTTCAATCTACTCTAAGTGCCCCCAGATCTCTATCACCCTCTGCCTTCAAACCCTCCAGTGTTTCCCCCAGAACAGCCTTTTGTCCATAGCTCCAGGAGATGGGAGGAGGAGGAGGAGGAGACATTGTGTTGTCATACTCTGAGGACCAGCCCCACCTCACCAGCTCTTTATTCTCCTCCTGCCCGTCCCAGGTGTCTACCCCACCTTACTCCCAAGCACCAGCCCAGCTAGGTAGGATGGGTAATCATGCCAACTCTGTCTGAATTCTTACTTCTGGCCTCATCTGCTTTCATCACACCAGGAGAACGTCCTAATCATTGATGAAACACAAAGCTGGAATGGCTTGCTTCAGGATATAGTGAGTGAGCTTCCCTTCCCTGGAGGTCTTCAGGCAAAGACTGGCTATCATAGAGGGGATGTATTATATTCAGGTAAGAGTTAGGAGGCAAGCAGGTGACACAGTGGATAGAGTGCTCGGCCTGGAGTCAGGAAGACCCGAACTCAAATCTGGCCTCAGACACTTACTAGTGGTGTGACCCTGGGAAGTCGCTTAATATCTGTTTGAGATTTTGTTTTGATTTGAAAATCTGTTTGTTAATCCCCTGGAGATGAAACGGCAAACCCCTCCAGTACCTTTGCCAAGGACAGTACTGACACACTATGGTCCACGGAGTCACAAAGAGTCAGACACGATTAAACAACAGGAAGAATTACCCTAGCTGGCCTCTCCGGTCCTTGACAGCTCTGAGATTTAAAATTGTTAGGAGAGTCCTTCACCCAAAGCCAGACACCTACATCTAGTAACTTTACAAAGTAAGTCACCCGACAAAAGCCAAAGAGCTGGGCAAGGGATGGTTGTCATGGTCTATCCCAGCTCCATTGTGCTACCATTCCAAAGTGCTAAGATTCTGTGCTCATATACCAGCTATGCACACACAGGCATTCTATCACATGGCTCTCTGCTCACAAACACACTCCCATACTCCCAAGGTCTCTCTCATGTAGGACAAGTCACATATTCACCTGCTCCCCCCTCTCTTTCTACCTCATTATTTCCTTTACATTATGGTAGTCATGGTAGGAATCAGTCTCTTGGTTCTGCTGACTTCACTCTGCATC
This sequence comes from Petaurus breviceps papuanus, assembly GCF_028583685.1. NCBI lineage: Eukaryota > Metazoa > Chordata > Mammalia > Diprotodontia > Petauridae > Petaurus > Petaurus breviceps. The sequence continues at coordinate 47,542,770 of NW_027185798.1, forward strand.
AGTTCATATCCTTCTCTTCCAAGGTTTCTCCAAAGCCATCATGTATATGTGTGTGTATTTACAATTGTACAATCATATTGCATTCCATTTCCTATAGTTTACCATCATTTTTTCACTCGTACCCCAACAGATGGGCACTTGCTTTACTTCCCAGTTCTTTCCAGCTCAGTTTGTTCACATCTTCCTCATCCCTTATTACTGGATTCAGGCAACCTCTTCCTCTAGCTCTGGAATAATAATGATGATGATCACATAATAGCTAACATTCATAAAGGGCTTGTTACATGCCAGGCACTGTGCTACATAAACACTTTACAGTTGTTATCTTCTTTGATCCTCACAACAAGCCTGGGAGCTAGGTACTATTTTACAGATGAGGAAACTGGGATGAGCAAAGGTTCGGTAACTTGCCCAGGGTCACATAACAATTCTCCTTCATGACATGGCCACACATACCCCTATTACTGTCCAGGGCACCACCATCCTCCCTGATACCCAGGCTTGAAATTAGAGATCGTTGTCTATTCCTCTTCTCTATCACATCCACCCCCCATATTCAGTCGGGTGCCAAAGGCTGTTGATTTAAGCTTTTTGATAATTCTCATACCCCTCCTCTCCTCTGATACTGGTGTCTCTCCATTGCAGGCCACCATCACTTTCGCCTGGATTATTGCAGTAGTCTGCCAATGGGTCAGCCTACTTCAAGTCTTTCCTCTTCCAATCTATCTCTATTCAGTCATCAAAGCAGCTTTCCTGAAGCACAGGTCTGACAAGGCCATCTAGTCCAGCAAACACCAGGATGCCAGCCTCTTGAAGATCTCTAGTGATGAGAAACTCACTTCCTCTCCAAGTAGCCCATTCCCTTATTGGACAATTCCCACAGCTGAGAGACTTCTCCTTACAAGGAGCCCACACCTTCCATCCTACAACCTCCACCTAAGGTGGTTCCTAGCTAGAACCTGAAGCAATGCTCTGACTCTTGGAGGGCAAACTTTCCAGAGTCCCCAGGATACCTCACTTTTCCTACCAGCTGCAGGAGCAGCCAAGTGGGACCCTGATGAGATTAATAATAGTTTGACTCTTCAAGGCATGATGATTTCATTCATCAGCATGGGCACAAAGCACCCAGTTCCTCCAGACTTAAGTGAAATGTCTTCCAGTTGCACCAAAAATTCATCATCAGATAGCAAGTTGACAATGAGGCCCTTGGTCACATTTGTCCTTTGATGTCAGATACACAATCTATTAGCAAGCAAGAAGCTGAAACCTTCTGGGCTTGGTAGGACCTGACAGACCTGGTACTTGCTGGCATCATCTTCAAGAATATCTTTTTTCCCTTGTTCTCTCTTACTTTTCCCTAGTTCCCTGATAAAATTCCTTTTGAAAATCTGAAACTCTGAATTGGCTCAGCTAAAGTGAGGAAAGTTTTATGTGTATAACTAGACCTAGAGATTCAGGGTCATACCAGGGAGGCCTGATGGCATCAGAAGGGGGAGGGCTGTTTGCCTCTGAGTAAGGAGAATCTGAGGTGGCCTCACTGAGTCACATCTGTGAGTTAGGGTCAGAGGGACCTGAAGTGTCCCTCAATCAGCCAATAAGCCTTTATTAAGCACCTACTATGTGCCAAGCACTTAATATTAAGCATCTACTATGTGCCAGAGGAGAAGTTTGGTGGCACAGTGGCACAGAAGGCTGGACCTGAAGTCAGAAAGATGAGCTTTCCTGAGTTCATATATGGCCTCAAATACTTACTAGCTGTGTGATCCTGGGCAAGTCACTTAACCCTGTTTGCCTAGTCTCCTCATCTGTAAAAATGAGCTGGAGAAGGAAATGGCAAACCACTCCAGTGTCTTTGCTAATCCCTAAATGGGGCCATGAAGAGTCTAACAGCTGAAATGACTGAATGGCAATACCAAATGATCTTATTCTAATGGGCACACAGTTAGCTGTCATGACCTCTTGAGGCTATCCCACACACTCAAGACCTGCTCGATTTGTTTTCCACTGGGATAACTTCCTAAATTCCAACTTCAAGTCTGAGGTCTTTTCCCATAGGCATAGCCAAGATAACAGACAGACCTAATGTACAATAAAACCTCTCTTGGCCAATCCATGTCTCTACCCAGGCCCCTATAGTGTGAAACTGATGAATTGTCCTTAATTACTCCTCAATCACAGTGTTGCTCCCTACTAGAATCCCACTGGGACCCCTTGACAGTATCCCAATACTTTATACATACACATAAGTGCCTTGCTTTGCATGTAATAAACCTTTAAGAAGAATTTTTTCATTCATTCATCAGTCAGTCAACAAGCATTTATTAAGTACTTACTATGTGACTGCCCTGTACTAAATTCTAGGGATACAAAGGAAGGCAAAAAAATAATCATAAAGGAAAAAGGAGCCACATGTACAAAAATATTTATTACAACTCTTTTTGTGGTGGCAAGGAATTGGAAATTAAGGGAATGCCCATCTATATATGTATGTATATATATATATATATGAATAACTGAACAAGTTGAGTTTATGAATGTAATGGAATACTATTGGGCTATAAGAAATGATGAGCAGGAGGATTTCAGAAAAACCTGGGAAGACTTACATGAACTGATGTTGAATCAAGTGAGCAGAACCAGGAAAACATTGGATACAGTAACAGCACCGCTATAAAATGATCAACTTTGATAGACTTAGCTCTTTTCACCAGAGCAAGGATCTAAGTTCCAAAAGACTCATGATGGAAAATGCTATCCAGGTTCAGAGAAAGAACTATGGAGTCTGAATGCAGATGGAAGCATACTATTTTCTCTTTTTTGTTGTTTTTTTCTTTCTTATAGTTTTTCCCTTTTGTTCTGATTCTTCTTTTACAACATGACTAATGTGGAAATTAAAAAAATAATAATAATCCCTACTCTTATTTAAAGAATCTGTCAAGTATGGATTCAGTCAAAGGGGACTTGAGGACCTAGAGAGCCACATGTGGCCTCAAGGTCGAAGATTACCCACCACTGGCCTATAATGTCATTTAGCTGGGATCAATGTTTACTAAAGTCCCGTCCTCAGACTAACTGTTGAATATCTAAATTAATTTTTCAACAGTGTAGCGAGATCCGGAATTCTCTCAGAGTGAGGCTGGCTACAAATGTAGCTTCAAGGTTCTAGGGGTACGCCTGAAGGGTTAAGGGTGTCTCCTTCCCAAGGCTATCATTTCAAATCTCCCATTCCAGTAAGTTCTTCCCATTATTAGCTATCAATGATTAGTGCCCCAGTCCTACTTAGTCAATTAACATCAATTAGCTTTTACAAAAGGATACCTACTTCAATTAACATCAATTAGATTTTACAAAAGGTTACCTACTCCAAAGGCATAACAAGATCATAAATTAGAAACATTTCCTCCCAACCTCTGGGGGTTTGCTCTCTGCTATACCCCGTTGGTCCGACAGCGGGCTCAAGCAGTTTCTACATAGCATTTATCCTTCCAAGTTTAATCCCAAATGTGGCATGGCTAATTGGTGAATGCCTCTGCATTTCTGCTACTTTTGGACGTCATTTCTCAGTGTCTGACTTTTGGCAAATCCCAGCATATACTTCAGCTTCTAGGTTTCTGGCGGCTTTCTCTCCTGACCTTTCAAAGCTCACAAGGTAATAGCCATCTCCAATCTTCACCTAAAAGTGGAGTGGGAGTCATGTACTCTTGGCTTCATATTGGCCCCTGCTAAGAGAGGGTCCAAGCTCCACCCCACATTCAGAGGCTCACCTGGCTTTTTGAATGCATCCTTGTTCAGCCACTCAACAGTCAATCTCTTCATCAAGTGATTAGCAGACTCAACAAGCTACACAACATCTGTGCATGCCCCAAATTGGGGAGCAGGACACTTCCATTATCTGTATTCTTGCCTTTCAAGAAGCAAGCTCCCCAACTCCTCTCACATAAGATACTACCTATCCCACCCCACCCCATTAAACCAGTCTATAAACCTCTTAATATCAGTGGTCCTTACTTCTTACAGCCTCTTTAAGATACAGAGGTTTCTCTCCTCCCAAGGAGCACCTGCCTCACCTTGACAATGAAAATGGAGAGGCCAGTAGGTTGGGGGTGAAGTAACTATTCAGGGTGCAATCTCAGCAAAAACCAGCAGGTCGTGCTACAAGCTTGAGCTACCGGCCAGACTCCCTTTGCATAGTGGTGACAGAGGCTGTGTCTGGCTTGGGTTCCAGAGGCTCCCAGTTTCCTGGTGCCTTACCTAGGAATTATCTCCTCTTGTTTAGGGTGTGAAATATGAAGAATATCCTCATTTATTTGGCTCATTTTCCCATTCTCATTTAGATCCTAATCTCCTTCCCACCTTTACCTAACCCCCAAGCATCAGAGGTTAGAGCCCATTTACAGAATGGAATTTAAATTTAAAAAATAAAATAAAAATACAACATTGAAAGTCCTAAGCAGCTGAATACAGCTGCCCCCAGAAAGACCTGAACCTCAGCTTCCTATTGGTCATCACTCTTGCTAAAATCTAAATTCACAATTTCACTTTCAGCCAGGGAACAGGGGCAGCATCCTCCCCATAGTGGTCACAAAGCGGGAGAGGGAACAGTCTCATGACTAGAGGTGGAGGGGTGGCCATCCTTCCCCCAGCTCCTGCTTCCTGACCCATTCTGGTGGTCATCAGAGGGTATCTCTGCAGACTTCCACAATACCCTTCTAGGGCCCATACAGTTTCAGTGCCCATGCTTCATTCTAGGCATTTTTGCTCTGTTTTCTCCTCCTCTGGGCCTCTTTGAGCATATTTCCCACAAAACAAGTGGCTGTCTCTGCTTTAATTATCCTGCTTCGGCATATTATATAACTCACGAGCCACTTGGGCCAATGCAGGGTCACATGACCAACAAGATGGCAGAGAAGTTGTCATTCCCTGGCCCTGAGCAGTCCCTAAACCTCAGAGCAGGGAATTATGTGCCACACATACAAGAGACATACAATAACTAAAGCTGAATCCGCAAGATAAGACAAAAAGGTTAAAAAGCTCATCGTATAATTCTAGAAAACTCACATTTCTAGAAACTACTCAGCATCCCTGCCCTACAACTCTATGCACCAGGCCGGGAGAACACAAATCAGCTTAAGGGCTTGTGATTCAGGTTCTAGCCATGAGGACCCCTGCCCACCCCCCTTGTGACAGTAACTCTGCCTCAAACACCCCATCCCTGTTATCCCTGTTATATCAGGTCAGTAGACCCTGATTCTGCCCATGACAGGGAGAAAAGGGAGAGAGGGACCAGAGGAAAAGAAATGGAAAGCTAAGGCAGTGCAGAAAGCAGTGTCCCAGCACCCAGAAGGGAAAAGAAGGAAGGAAAGGGGGTGCAAATCCAACCAGGTCAGTCTTCTCTTCCCAGAGTCCACACTGGGCAAGGACCTAGGTCACTCTGATCCTCACACCCACCAACACTAGGTGAGTGTACAGCAGGGAAAGATGGAGGAGCCAACGAGTGAGGAGAGAAACCAAACAAGTGTTTGAGAACCTAGGAGAAAAGCCAAAAAAACAAAAGATGATTCACCTCAGCCTGTCTTACATCTCCTCCTCCACTGCACCTTTGGCAAGTACAAACTCACTGTTTTATACCTCATCTTACATTTGTGAATAAAGGGTGGCTGAACAGGGTTATTTCCATTATTATATGGTTCAAGGAATCTTGAAAGATTTTGATGTATGAGAAAGGAGACACTGTTAAGAGACTTTAAAGCAAATGTTTTGCTTTGCCAAATCAAAATTTCATAATTAACAAACAGTAAGTTCAGTGGGATCTCATAGACTCCATATTTTTTAATCAACTATGAAATGTCAAAGATGAGATCTATTTTTAAATACTGCTTTTACAGGCAATGCCTTCAACTCACTCATAGATGACTCTCACAAAGATTTTGCATAGATGGAAGAGTAGATGTATAGGTTGATAGTTGCTATGTTTCATGGTCACTTTTTGGGAACATTAATAAGGTATGAGATTTTTTTCCCCTCATCATTGCCTCTATTAATCCCTTTATGTCCCCATAATTGTATCATCTCCAGCACAAATCTCTTCTAGACACATAGTCCAATCCAGCTGATTTTCCCTTTTTCTCCTCGTTTTTCTTTTTAGCACCATTTCTACCTCCCCTATAAGCATATCTGGGACTGTGACATTAGGTTCCAAGTATGGTGGCTCCACTGTCCTTGATGGTGAAATGTTCTTTATAGCAATATTTGCAGATCTTTTCCATTTTTCTTCTGTTTGTTGTCCCCCTGCCATTTCGGGCCTCAAATTCCCTTGGATTGATTTTGCTTAATTGGCTCTCTTATAAAGCTTACTTTAAACTGGTTTCATTCTCCACCAATTCTCTCTACTTTCATTTGCCATACTTCATTGTAATATTTTACAAATGAATTTGTATTCTAAACTGATGCTGCCTTTGGCCACCATCTGTCTTCATGTGGCTAGTAAGTCAAATGTTTGCTGACTAAGCCATTTTGGGGGCTCTTTTGGTCAGTCTGTCAATAAATTACTAAATGCCTACTATGTGCCAAGCGTAGCATAGGGTCTGAGGGATACCAAAAAAGGCAAAAAAAAAAAACCCAAAAAACCAAACCCAACAGTCCCTGCTCTCAAGGAGCTCACAGTTTAATGGAGGAAACAATATGAAAACAAGGAGGTACAAACAAGGCATATACAGGATAAATTTGAGGTAATCTCAGAGGAAAGACACTAGAATTAAGGGAGATTAGGGAAGACTTCCTGTAAAAGGTAAGATTTTACCTGGCACTTGTTCAAGGAAGCCAAGGTAACCAGAAGGTAGAGAAGAGGATGGATGATATTCCAGGCAATGGAGATAGCCAGAGAAAATGCTCAGAGTCAGGAGACAGAGTATCTTGTTTAAAGAATATCAAGGTATCACAGAGTACAAGGGGTTAGGGATGCAAAGTACAAGAAGACTGAAAAGGTGGGAGACAGGGACAGTAGTTTATGAAGGGCTTTAAATGCCAAATGGGATTTTATATTTAATCCTGGAGTTGAAAGGAAGCCACTGGAATTTGAGTAGGGAGGTTGACATGGTCAGATAGATTTACATCAACTAAAGTTCTGCATCAAAATTATTAAAATTGTCATCTACATACTTATGTTGTCTATTCCTTATTTTTCATTGTCAATGATTTGTTTAAATAATTCTTGATTGAGTTACTTCGGTTGTATGCCATATCGTTTTCTCATTGTTATTCTTTCATCTTGCTTTTTTTTTTTTTTACTAATTCTGATCTCTGACAAGTCAATGGTCTGATTATACAGATGCTGAGATGATGCAGTGGATAGTGTTGGGCCTGGAGTCAGGAAGACTCATCTTCCTGAATTCAGACCCAACATCAGATACTTACTAAATGTGTGACCTTGGGCAAATCACTTAACTCTGTTAGCCTTAGTTTCATCATCTATAAAAATGACTGGAAAAGGAAATGGCAAATCACTCCAGTGTCATTGACAAGAACACGCCAAATGGGATCACAAAGAGTCAGACACAACTGAAAATTACCTAACAATCCATATTAATAGGAAATCTTTTCCTGACTTGAAATATAACCTAGGGGTGGCTAGGTGGCACAGTGAATAGAGCACCAGCCATGGAATCAGGAGGACCTGAGCTCAAATTCGGGCTCAGACACTTAACACTTACTAACTGTGTGACCTTGGGCAAGTCACTTAGCCCCAATTGCCCTACCTTCCTCCCTCCAAAAAGACTAGATAGATAGATAGATAAAAGAAATATAACCTATTTGATTTTTTTGTGATGTTATTTGTTACTCACTACATTGAACAATTAGTCACCAGTTTTTTTCTAAAGTGTTCATGATATGCTTCTATGTAATCTACTCATCTTTGACTCCCCCTTTTCTACTCCTGCACCATGATTTTCCATGTATTTCTCACCAGTCTCGGTTTTTTTCTCATCTTTGCATAAACTACCAAGTATCAGAGTATACATAGATTTAATTTAGAGGATCCTATAAGGTTTTTGGCAAAAATTTCTCTACTTCCTCATCCTCAGCAACTAGTTTTGGAACATAGATTGCAATTATTTTTGTAGTGATCTTTTCCAAATACTTCAATGTTGTAATATGAAATGACCAAATATTCCATGAAAAAATGTTTGTTACCTTTGGACTGATAAAACCAACTCCAGTAACTTTTTCCTTCAGCTCTCCAAGGAATAGCCCTGAGCCATTTTTCCATTTTGCTGCAATTTCCTTCTTGCTTCCGGCTTCATTTATATCCAGAATGTCAGAAATTTTATGATTCAGCTCCCCAGCAGAATGTTCCCTCACTGATTGTTGGACAAGGATTTCAAGCACCAGCAGTCAAATTAAAGTTTATAGGTGGCAGTCTAGAAGCTGTGTGTGTGATTCTTAGTACTCTCCATCCCCTTTCCCATCATTTCTGCCACAGTCACTGGCTGTTGGAATAGTTTGGAAAGCATGTGAATTAAAGCACTGGCCACACACGTTTAGAAGTGAACATGTGTGAGGGACGTCGTAGAGAGAAATTTGCTAGATTTGGCAACTCTTCGGATATATGGGGTGGGAATGAGGAATTGAGGATGGCATCAAGGCATTGGAAAAATGGTGGAACCCTCAGTGGCAACAGAGACATTCAAAAGAGAGATAGGTTTGAGAGGAAAGTTCAAGATGCCTGTGGGCGGGCATGCAGTTAGAAATGTCCAGTGTGATCCACTCAGGAGAGACATTGGGTGGGATACATAGATCTGAGATTGATCTGCTTAGAGATGGTAATTGAACTCATAGGAATTAATGAAGTTACCAATTCAGGAACTTGGAGAAAGAAAAAGGGGCCTTGGAAAGAGGCCTTGGGGACAACCCCAGTAAGTGGACATATAGGATATATATACAACAGAGACTGAGAAGGAGTGACCGGACACGTAGAAGAACCAAGAGATAGCAGCTGTGAAAACCCAGAGAGGAGAGAGTGCCCAGGAGGAGGAGGTGGTTGTCAATGGTGTCAAGTGCTTTGTAAGTAAGTCAAAGGACAAGGATTGAGAAAAGGCCATTTGGCAATTAAAAAAACAGCTAGTAAGTAATTTGGCAAGAACAATTTTAATTGCATAAAAAAGTTGGAATTCAGATTGCAGAGAGTTTAGAAGAGAGTGAAAGGAGAGGACAAGGACGCATCAAACATGGCTTATGCTACAAAAGAAAACAAGAATCGGCAGAAGGAAGCAGGGGACCAAGAATGGAGGTAAGGGCTACCAGGCTAGTAGTTAGGAGTGCATTAGGCAAGCCTGGAACTGAGAATATTTCTGGAAAAGATAGCAGTGGTGGGCAAAAGTGCCTCATCCAGGACCAGTGGACAAAGCTGAAAGACGGGAGTGGCAGACAGGTGGAAGAAGGACTGGGACCTGAGATAAACATAATTCACTAGAACTAACCTGGGAGCCCCTAGAAGCAGCAACCCTATGAAGCTCCTGGGACCTCACCTACTAAGGTTATGAGTCAATGGGTCAGATAGCTAGAGCTGGAAAAGACTCTCTTATTTTACAGATGAGGAAACTGAGTCCCAGAGAGGTTGTGACTTGGCTAGGGTCCCACAGGTAGAGTTAGAGGTTCCCTGACTACAGAACCAGTGCTATTTCTGGCTACCTATAACTATTCCTTTCACATTTCTTATATGCCTTATAATAAAGTTGATTTAAACTTAAAATGCCTTGGCAGCCTGGGCTGCTTACAGGAAGAAAGTCAATACTCCTAGAGGACATATTTTTTAAAATGAGTCATATTCAGAGGTTTTCAGGGGACACCAACCCTGGGTGGGGGCACGAACCAAAGAGTATTATTAGTGAGAAGTTCCCAAGCCATGAGCTTAGAGGTCTGTGTGATTCCAGACTGGCTTTCAGCCAGGGGTTATAAATGCAATGCTATATTATTGTGTTATAAAAATGACAAAAAACCAAATACAAAGAAATATGGAAAAATTTATAGGAAGCAATACAGAGGAAGGAAAACAGAATTACAACATACGCGTCGACAGCATTAACAACATTTTATGAATACACAGAAGAAAATAACATGTTCTAAGACAACTTATAGCCTGAGACTCTTAGAACAAAGTTATTTTGCTAAGGTTTATATCTACTTTTTTATCAAAATGTATTTTATCAAAACGTAAATGGTTCAGATTTTGTGGTTTTATATTTTGGATCCTCTCTGCCCCTATGTCTACTCCCCGTGACTTTATTTGATTGTATTTGCTGAGACTGAGGAATAGCATTGACAGACTGAATAATGTCCAGACAAAAGGGACCCAGAGGGGGTGGCCATATCAAAACCAAAACATCAAAGGACAGAAGATTGTCAATCCCAGAGAAGAAAAGACTTAAGGGGGATCCAGGATTCTTGAAGGCTCTACCAATAGGATTCATGCTCTGACAGGTCCTACTTCTGCCAAGCTGGAAAGGCTCCAAGTACAGGCCTGGTGACAAACTATGTCCCTCGTTCAAGGACAAGTCCAGATAAATTTGGAGAAGCTCGTCACCAGGTTGGCTGCATGATTATGAAACTTTTGGCCCTACTGGTCCTCAAAGGTGATTCTACCATGTCACAGAAGGCATGTGAGATATCAGAGGCAGTATGGTGGAAAGGGCACCATATTTGGAGTCAGGGGAATTGTTTTGGAATCCTGGCCTTGGGAACTTACTAGCTGTGACCCAGGATGAATCACTAACTCTTTCTGGGCCTCAGTTTCCTTATCTTGGCCTGGAAAATAATAATGTGGCACATAAATGCCACCTTAACATTTGTAAAGTTATTTGCAAATGTCTCATTTTATGAGAGCTAGATGATATCCTTTGTTGTTGTTCAGTCGCATCTGACTCTTTGTGACCCTATTTGGGGCAAATACACTGGAGTGGCCTGTCATTTCCTTCTCCAGCTCATTTTATAGATGAGGAAACCAAGGCAAACAGGGTTAAGTGACTTGCCCAGGGTCACACAGCTAGTAAGTGTCTGAGGCCGGATTTGAACTCCAGCCTTCCTGACTATCCACTGTACGTACCACCTAGATGATCTCTAAAGCCTCTTCAAGCTTTATGTCTATCATCCTTATCAGCCCTTGAATATGAAAGCTGCCTTTAAATATTTGGAGGATTACCATATGGAAAGGGATTAAATATTTTTTCTGTGTTTCCAGAGCAGACCTAAAAATCTACAGGTCAAAGTTTATAAGGAAGTAGGTTTTCCATTAATATACAGAAGAATTTAATGTCACCAGTCACCTTGACTTTTGATCTGCCACTAGACTTTGATGACTCTGGAGGAGACAGAGAGTGAGGCTGATGACTGTGTGACTGCCTCACTTAAATCCAGCTCTGGCTCCAATCAAGATATCACCCCGCCATGTCATGGCTCTTCTTCAAAAATCGAGGAACAAGGAGAGGCCAGGTGGCTCAGTGAGTAAGATCACCGGCTCCAGTGTCGGGATGACCTGGGGATCAAATCCAGGCTCAAATACTTAGCACCACACCCAGAAATAACTGGCCGTGTAACCTTGGGCAAGTTACTTAACCCCGATTGCTTAAAATAAATAAATAATAAAAATTTTAAAATGGAGGAACAACAGCAAGAAGAAACTAATAATTAGAGCCACCCAAGAATGGAATATGTTGGGGGTTTTTTGCAGGGGAGAAGGCAGGGAAATTGGGGTTAAATGACTTGCCCATGGTCACACAGCTAGTTTTGTGTTAAGTGTCTGAGGCCAGATGTGAACTCGGGTCCTCCTGACTCCAGGGCTGGTGCTCTATTCACTGCACCCCCTAGCTGCCCCAGAATATGCTATTTCTTAAGGTAGTAAGCTCCCCATCACTTGAGGTATGTGAGCAGAATCTAGGTGACTACTTTGGGGTGGGGGGTCTTCTTACTCCAGGCAAGATTGTTATCTCTGTGACCTCTAAAAAGTCTTCTAAAACTAAGGTTTCTATAATTTTACATTTCATAAGCTTTTAAAATTGTGTGCATCTTCTGATTTTTCTTATTTGTTTCATCTCCTATCACTCCTGTTTCTCCTATCACTACTAATGGTTTAAAATATTGTGTGTACATATATATATATGTATATATATATATATATATATATATATATATATATATATATCTTAATGTTATATATGTATGTGTGTATATACACATATATACATATATGTGTGTGTATATATATATATGTAAACCCTTTACCTACTGTCCCTTTCTTGAATTTGAAAATGTGTGTCTATATACAGATATAGTCTAACACTAAATCTAATTCTTCTCATTCAAGAAAGGGGCAGATCTACTTAATAGCTAACATTTACATTTGGCGGCCGCTAGGTGGCGCCACAATGCAGAGTGCCAAGAAAACTTCTTATTGAACTCAAATTTGACCTCAGACATTAACTGTGTGACCCTGGGCAAGTCACTTAACCCAGTTTGCCTCAGATTCCTCATCTGTACAATGATCTAGAGAAGAAAATGGCAAACCACTCCAGTTACTTTGCTAAAAAAAATTAAAAGGGGTCATGGGCAGTTTGACCCAACTGAAATGACTGAACATTTACAAAGCACTTTTGAGGTTTGCAAAGAAATTGTCATGTTATCTTCACAACAACCTGACTTGATGCTAGATGCTGTCATTATTCCTACTTTACAGTTGAGGGAACTGAGGCCAAACAGGTCAAGTGACTTACTCTGGGTCATACAGCTAGTACATGTCTGAAGGAGGATTTGAACTCAGGTCTTCCTGACTTCAACTCTAGTGCTTTATCCCCTAGCTGCCTTAGTTTCCAACTTCTCATTTTAAGGGTGATGAAACGAAAGTCTAGAGAGTCCTATGTTATATTTGCCCACATTGCTCAAGGCCACACGTGCAGCAATTCAAACCCGGGTCACCTCACTCCCAATCCGACATTCTTGCCACTAAAACCTCCTGGAAATCTGGGAACAGGTTATTATTCAGCACTGAAGTGGCTGTTTTAGCTCTGAAAGACCAGTGGAAAGTGACCTTGACACAACATACAAATGAGTTGGATTTAAGTGAGGCTGCGCTGTGCAGTCACCAGAATCACTTTCTCCTCCGCAGTCATCTGGGTTCAGTGGCCAAATATCGATTAGGATGAGATGACTGAAGATGGTAGCCCCCCAAGCAGGTCGAATGGCCCAATAGTGTGCTATTGTCATAGGTACACAGAATGAACAGACCTCATTAAAAGCACCCAGTTCACCCCATTCCCACAAGGAGGTGAGACCTGATGGCCTCTAAACACCCCTTCTCCCACCTCATTCTAAACCTATGATCCCTTCAATGCATGAGAGGGAGGGTGGCTTTGGATATCGCACTCTATTAATTACTTTGGAGACAGCAGACTCAAATCAAGCAACTAACTAGTCATTTGGTCATGGGCAAACACTTAACTAACTCAGAACCCTTAGCTTCCTCATCTGTAAATTGGGGGCAATGCTTCCTTTACCCACCTTGAAGATCTGTCATGAAGAAAGCGCTTTGCAAATCTAGACAAATGTCAAAGCCGTCATTATTCTTGCAAGAAAAGCATAGTTGAAGCAAATCAGGCCCATAAAAATGTAGTCACTTGCCCAAGGTCACACAATGAGCAAGGACTTCAGAGGTCTTGACTCTTGAGGCCAAGCCTCTAGTAGTGCTTCATTTGGGAAGGTACAGGGAAAATGGAAGGGTCGTCTTCATTCCATCATGGGCCATTCAGGGAAGGGACCTTGGAGATGATGAAGATCATAGAGTACTACAAGCCAGAACCAACTCAAAGGTCATTTAGTCCAACCCAACAGTTTTACATACAAGGGAGCTCAGGCTCAAAGAAGGATTTCCTCAAAGTCAAAAGGCTAGAAGGTGGCACAGGTGCCGTATTAACCCACCTCTAGCCTGACTTCCTGGCTAGGGCGCTTTCCACTGAAGCATGTTACACATTTCTAGTCCAACTCCCCATTTTATAGCTGAGTAAGCTGAGGTACAGTAAGGTATGGTCCAAAGAGAAGCCATAGCTCAGGAAGGAGCCCAGATTCCTTGGCCATGGAGCATGCAATGGCACAAACATGGCATCTCCCTATGTTTGTTCAGCCATTTTTCAGTTCTGTTTCTCTTCACAATCCCATTTGGGGTTTTCCTGGCATAGATCCTTGAACGGTTTGCCACTTCCTCCTCCAGCTCATTTTATAGATGAGGAAACTGAGGCAAACAGGGTTAAGTGACTTGCCCAGGGTCACACAGCTATTAAGCGTCTGGGGTCACATTTGAACTGGGGAGAGGAGCCTTCTTGACTCCAGGCCTGGCACTCTGGCACCACCTAACTGCCCAATCTTACTGAGTGCTAAATCCTAATTCCCTGTGCCTGATCTGGAGCCCAGGAGGACGTGAGCATCTGAACTCAGTAACTGAACTTCCCAGACCACATCACATTGAGGACTCCAGAAGGAGGGAGACACAAAGGTGGAAGATGCCATAAAGGAACCAGGCTATACTGGACACACAGAATTATGGATGGACATCCTCGGTAGCCTTGTTACTGCAGGGGCTGGAGAAAGAAGTCTCTAGGGAAAGCAAGTGTCTACAGAAAGGGTTTGGGAAAGCATCTTCCCACATTCTTCCAAACTCCTCTGTCAGAGCCCTTCAGGGTCTTCTAGATCTAGTCTGCAACTAGGAATTGGGATTTCTGCATTTTAATTTGTCCTATTTAAATCCAAGTTCTTTTTCATTATTCTAGTGCATAAAAAAATACTCCCTTAAAGGAAACTGAGGGCTGATAAAGGGGGAAGTTCCCAAGCAGCACCTATGAGACGCACATTCTGCTTTTAAGATTAAGAGGGACTACCCCCTCCCTCACTAGCAAATCTAATCAGCTAGCTTGGTATAGAGGAAAGAATGTAAGAGGACTTTAGTTCAAACTCCAGCCTTGCCCCCCCCATTATCTAGGTAACGTTGGTCAGGTCATTTACCCCTTCCTCATTTGTAAAATGAGTGAAAGTTAGGCTTCTAAGCGATATAACCTGAACATCAGTTTCCACATATGAAAAATGGGGAAGAAAAAGAATACACTGCTTTAATAACAGGGCTGAGGGAAAGTTCTATAAACCTTAGTGCCAGGACAGAATGCAAATTTTTCCAAGGCAAGGAGCATTTCACTTTCGTCTTTTCAGTGCCCAACACAGAGCTTGGTACATATTAGGTTAATAAGTACTTGTTAAGAGATTAACAGCATCCTTGTCTGGAGAATGAAGTTCTCTGGAGACACGATGCTCACAGCAGTTCCATAAAAGGGAAAGTCTTTCTCCTCAGGTGATGGGATTGCTCCGAGACTCTTGTCAGTCCCCAGATTCCCCTTGGGGGATTTCTCCTGCATATGAAGTCCTTAGCCAGTCCCACCTTGGAGTACAAAGGTTTTGATGGAATCCCAAAGCTCCTAGAGCTGTTTCAAAGTGGGGCTCTGCTTACCTTCCCTCTAAGTTTCTCTTACCACTCTCCTCTCTTCCAAACTGTCAAGGAGCTGGAAGGAAACTGTGAACCAAAGGGGGCAGCTGGGGCAGAAAGCCTGGGGAAGGGACTGTGATTGGCAGATGAGCTTTAAGGTCTGGGTGGAGCTTGGGAAAAGGGCTAAGGGTACAGGGAACCTTCAGTATCAATTCTGACAGTTGAGAAGCTGTTTATGGACTGAATGGCGGTGGGGGAAGGACACAATAAGACCTTATTTCTTCCTTTCTTTAGTCTGACGGGAAGGGGGACAAGATGGCAGTAGCAGGGAGATGGGGCCACCAGACCTGACAAATCTTCATCCATTGTTGGTTTATTTTAGTTGAGTTGGAGGCCAGTAGTTACTGGACAATGGGGTAAGTGAGGGAAGAATTCTGTGAACTCAGTATGAGGCTAGAGAGGGGCTGGTGGTGGGACAGAATTTTGGGAGTCAGAAATGCTTATTAACTAACTGGGTAACTTTGGGTAAGTCACCTTTGGAAAGAATATTCATACAGCAGGTAAGAGTTAAGTACATGACCTTGGGAGAGCCTCTTATAGGCTCCTAGATCAAAGACTGAAAGGGACCTCAGAGGCCATCTAGTTGACATCCAACACACAGAAAATAGAAGCCCCATGGAGGTTACTTTGTCCAAGGTCACACTACCAAGTGACCAAAGCAGAATTTGAACCCAGGTCTTCTTGACTCCAAAGTCAGTGCTCTCTCCAGTTTCCAACTCAATGCCTCTTCCCCTGCTCACCCAGTAGGTTTGTTGTGAGGCTCAAATATCATAAAACGACAGCTTATTTCTACTCACCTCATGGGCCTACGCAATAAAATAATTACATCACCAGAGCAGGAAAAGGAAGGACAACGTTGTAATCAATTTACTGTAGCCCTCCCCACTAAGCAAAGCTACCAGCTCCCTCTTTTCTTCCTTCCCCATCCTGAAAGCTCCCCACCAGCTAGAATCCAAACTGTCCCCATCCCCACCCTGTCCCTAACAATCCAACCCCATCCATCTGATTCCATGCAGGGAGCCAGGGAAGGGGCAGGCCTCAGTGTAATGAACGTGTAACAGCTAGGGGACTGCACCTGGCATCAGGAAAATGTGGGTCCAAATCCTGCCTCAGACACAAACTCATTGTGTGACCCCTAAGCAAGTCCCTGAACCTGTTTCCTCATCTGTAAAATGAGGGGGGTGGACTGAATAGCCAATCTAGGATCCTGTGCCCCCACTCCCCACATAGTCCATCTCCTCCTCCCCCAAAGACCACATTACTTAAATAATCTTTATTTGTTCATGCTTTGGAGAGGGACTGGTTTGAAATCTCACATTTCACAGCAATGAAAAACATGGTTCCAGCTTGGCCGGTGACAAAGACACCAACGGGGGTAGGGAGCAGAGAAGCAAGAATGGGGCCTACCCAGGGATGCTCTCTCTCCAAGGCTGCCTGGGTGTGCCTGGGCCCTCCCTTGTTTTCCCTGCTGCCCAATACTTAAGCTGAGGCAGGGTCTCTCCTCTCCTTCCTCACAGTGCACAAAAAGCTTCGGCTTGAGCTTGTCTGTGTGGGCAGTAAGGATGGAAGTGGCTGTAATGCCGGCTCTGGGCACCCAGCCTGTTCCTAGAACCAAGTCCTCAGCCTCCCTTCCCCCCAACTCCAGTGTACCCTGGTCAGGAATGGGCACGGGAGGGAAGGGAGCCATGCAACAAGAGCCATCTGAGGAGAAAACAGTCTGCCCGGCTTACTAACCAGCGAGGCTCCAGCCCTCCTCCACAGTGCCCATAGCAAGTCTGACAAGACATCACATCTGCCAGGATGTTTAAGCAAGACCATGCTGATGCCCAGGCCCTGGCCAACCTGGGTACCCACCTAGGCAGTGTCTGTGGGCATGGGACCAGTAGCTCCTGTTCCACATAGCTGAGAAGCTCTAAAAAACCAGCTCCCCAGGCATTAGACGGGCACAGTGCCCCAGGGACAGGGGCATCCTCCCAACATATCACGCCTTGGAGGGATGGGTGGAAGGGAGGAGCTACCACTCAGGCTGCCCGTGAAGCCCAGCCACTACAAAGGCAGTGCCAGGGCCCAGCCCTGATGCATTATGACACATGTGATTCAGAGTCAAAAAGAAGTCAGGAGCAGGGTCTCTGGACCAACAATCCCCTCCTACTACTTGCAGCCCAGACCAGAGCACAGAGACAAGCAGAGACATGCAGAGAAGCGGAGACATGTGAGGGCAAAGTCCAGCAGAGAGGGCAGAAAGACAGAGGCAGGTGGAGAGGGCAGGACAGAGGAGGTATGTGAGAAGGGCACAGCGAGGCGGCAGGCCTCCCGCCGGCTCAGTGAGGCCCTGGGCTCATGCTGAGTCCAGCCTCCTCGGGGATGGGCTCCAGCATCTCGCTCTGCACCGCCTGCGTGATGAGGGCCAGCTCCTGGCACAGCGTCTCGTGGCGGTAGCCCACGCGGATGTCTGGCACGTTGGTGCGGCGGATGTCATTGCCCTCAGGCCCCTCTTTGGTGTAATTGGGCCCTAGCCAGTGGCTCTTCACCTGAGAAGGACACGTGGAGATTTACCAGGTAGGGAGGGCTGTAAGGTCACTGATTATAGATAGAGTCCACAGGGAGGGGAGGGGAGAGCAAAGCAGGCCCAAACTCCCCAGTGCAGGGTCTCCTGGGAGCATCTGATCCTTTTCTCTTGAAGGGTCAGGCCCTCCCCCCCAGGCTCCTGGGCCCTTGGGGACAAAAGAGCCGAGGCAGGGACACCCCATTACCTTGTGGGAGAAGCCACTCATGAGGACGCTGTTTCGGGCCAGCTCACACATGTCACAAGAGCTCAATTTCCACACCTGAGTGGCAATGCTATACTCCTCCATCAGAGGCTCCTGGGGACCAGAAAGCCTGGCTAGGAGTCACCTGAGACTGCCCTCCAGGCCCCACCCCCAGACGCCAGTGGCACAAGAAGGGGCCCAGGGAGGCACGGCCAGAAGCCAGGACCCTGGGTTTGCAGCACCCAGGTGTGAGAGGCTCACAGAGGGGCAGTGCTGCTCTCTCCCAGCAGGGGGCAGCAGCAGCCCTTAGTAACCCAGCTGGCCAGTGTGGACCAGGCTCTGACCTTGGTGAAATGAAACTGCAGGGGGTCATCGGTGGAGAGCGAGACCATGAGCCCCCGGGACAAGTACTCCGGCAGCGGGTTGCGGTGGTAGCTGAGAAACAGGCTGTTGTTGCTAAGCGGGGACATGGCAATGCCAATCTGAGCCAGGTAATACAGGTACTGCAGGACCGGCGCCTGGGAGGAGAGGGAAGAAGGTGTCAGGAACCCCTGCATGCCCCAATCCTGCCGGGGCAGGCGGGACAGGAAGCTGAGGTCACTGGCTTTGGGGCAGGACTACAGCACAGTTTTCAGTTCAAATCCCACCTCTGAACCCTTACTACCTGGGTGACTTTGGGAAAGTCACTTCACCAGGCCTCAGTTTCCTCATTTGTAAAATGAGGGAGTTAGGTGAATCTGGGGTACCTTCGAGTTCTATATAAGTCTAGTCTATGGGGGCTACAGCTCCTCAGGATATTAGGGGTGAGTTTTTAGGGGGTGAGTTGTTGCTAGGGGTGTTAGCTGGATAAAGGGAAAGCCTGAGAGAATTGGTAGGGAGAAGAAATTGAAGTTGGGAATACTGATTGAGCATGATGTCAGAGAATGGATTATGGGAGTTGATCATAGTGGGCAGTATAAGCTGAGTTTTAGCTGAGGAGGATTTGGGGGGAAAGGGACAGGATTGGGGCACCCACTGTAAGACATCTGCTGAAAGGGGAAACAATGATGGAGAGGGGTATTGGTTAGGAAGGGTTCGAGTTCTGTTGGCTGAGAAAGGGGGGTCAGAGCACTACTGGCATGCTGGGGGGTGCTGATTAAAGTGCTGCGGTGACAACGAGGGTGCTGGTCACAGCAGGGCCATTCATGCCCCGAGTATTCATTGAGGATGGAGGAGCAAGAAATATTGATTTGTGGTTAGGAGTATTGACTGAGAAAAAGGAGAGTGGGGGATGTATCGGTTATTTGTTAGACATGGGGTAACAGGAGTTATTGGAGGTACTGTTTGAGAAGGGGTATTGGATGCTGATTGTATTGTCTGTAAAGAGTCCTGGTTGTTGAGGACACTAGTCGAGAAAGTTGGGGATGGGGTAGATAGCAGTTGGAGGTCTCAGTTGTCGAGAGAGGTAATGGTTGTTGCATCTATTGACTGAGAAGAGTGAAGGAATACCGGATGGACAAAAAGGGGGATGTGGGCTTCGGATCCGACTGACCTTTCTAAGCAACAGCCCGTGGGAGATGTTCTCAGCCAGCATGAAGGCTGACACCAGGTGGTGGATGGGGCCTGCCTCCCCACAGTGCGGCCGGAGCACAAAGGTATGAAAACCCCGCTGCCTGTGTTGGAGGACAGGATAACATCAGTGTTACAGTCACCTCCCGACTTGGGATCCAGAGTTCCTCATCCCTGAAAGCCCTAGGACTCCTCCCACTGGGAGAAAAGTTCAGAGATTGAACTGTAGGCCTCCCAGTGTGGCAGGGGTGGGAGTACCAGGGACAAGAAGGGAGGGCCTGGGCGGCCCTCCCCCACCTGCCCTCTCACCTCCGCAGGTGGTTGAGGACCGCCATGTTGGCATAGGTGTAGTACAGGTAGTAGGAGTAGGGAGGGTTGTCCTCCTCCACCCAGGCCTCAGGCAGCGGGCTTTCCAGATTGAACACATGGTTTTCAGGCTTGGATTCGTCATCCACACTGTCAAAGCCATCCACCTGGGGACAGAGATGGGGAGGGGGAGAGGGAAGGTCAGACTTCCCCTCCTGGGACCCTGGTGACCTCCCCAATAGATCCCCAAACACTCACGTGCTCCAAGAAGAGATGCAGCTCCGGATGGCTGGCAGGGTGCACTGTGGCCTCAAACAGAGGCAGGAAGATATTCTCCAGCATCTCCTGGAAGTTGGCCAGCTGGCCTTTGGTGCGGTAGACATCACTGAGTGGAGGGAGAGGGGGAATGCATCAGAGAGGAGGTAGATTTAGGACGCTTAAGCCACAAGGTGGTACAGGCTAGAAGCCCAAGACCAACTGTGGATGGCAGATCCTGCCACCACGTGCTTAAAACTGTCCAGGGTACACCCCCTACCCCAGAAGGACAAGCAGCAGCCCCTGACGTGCTCAGAACTGGACAAGCCACATAGATGCCCCAGAATGGTCATTCTCACTCCCCGGGAGAGAAAATGGGGCCTGAGAATGTACAGAAGCTTCTCGGAGGGATGGGGCCCAACCACCTCTAAGCGCCCCCTTCCTCTGTCATTCAGGAGGGCACTCACAAAAGCCGAGGCACCTGCACCAGCCAGCGCACGTTGGGTGAATGCACACGATGTCCCACGGCCCAGCGCGCCAGCTTGTCCCATTCGTCCCGAGAGCGCCCGTACACGGAGAGGCGCAGCTCTGCGTTCTGGTACTTACTCTCCTCCAAGTCCGCCATCACCTCCTGGGGGAGACACAGACACTGCCCAGTACAGACAGAGTATGGGGCTTGGAGGCTGGAAGATACAAGTTCGAATCCTGCCTCGGATAACCCTAGGCAAATATAGTAACAATGATAATGATAATGATGAAGATAGCCAGTGTGTATGCAGCCCTTTAAGACTGGCACGATCTTTTACTTCACAGCAACCTTGGAAGGCAGATGCTGTTATTATTCCCACTGTACAGACGAGAAAACTAAGTCATAAAAAGGTCAAGGGACCTGTCTAGGGTCACACAGCTAGTCCGAGCTGACTCCAAGTCTGGCGTCGACCCGCCCGCTGTGCCAGCTATCGGCCTCAGTGCCCTCCTCTGTAAAATGGGCGTAATAAAAGCCTCTAGCTCCCGAGGTCACTTCGAGGATGGAATGAGATGGTATTTGTAAAACGCTCTGCACACCTCACCGTGAGCTATTATCACAAATAACACCCTTACCTTGATGATGTGGGCAAAGTATTTCCCCGAGACCCTATTGTCTGTTTTGATGAAGATCTCTCGAAGGACGGACTCCCCGATGGGGTTGTACTTGGCGTTGAACTTGTCAAATCGATGGAAGGTGTTGCGATCCTAGGAGTCAGGCCAGGCCAGAGAGACCTCAGAGCCCTGCTCCGCCCAGACCCCAGAGCCCAGGCTGTGCCAGGCCCGCGCCCCTCCCCCTCTGCCCTGGGACCTACAGCGTGTACATCAAGCGTGTCCACACTCAGGTCATAGGCCGTGAGGTTCATGCTCTGGAAGACCTCCCGCAGCGTCTGCTCCCGGCCCTGCTCCACGTGCACAATCTCCTCCAAGTGCCGCTTCATGGCTCTCTTGATGAAGCGGAGGAGGTGCTTCTGGTTCATACAGGATGAGGCGTGGATGTGTGTGTCCACCTGCAGGCACCGCAGGGATGCAGAAAGGTCACTGAGTGGGGTTAGGGGTGTGTGTGTGTGTTGCGGGGAGGCTTGGAGGACAGCTAGCTGGAAAAGTCCTTGGGCTCAAAGGGCAGGATCTCTCCTGGTAAACACCAGGAGGGCAAAAATCACGCTCAGGATGGGACAGGACGGCCTCGGCGGAGGAAAAACCATCGCCCTCTCCAAGAAGGGAAGGAGAAACAGATCTTGTGCTACACATGGGCTTTGTGGAGAAGGATCAGTGGTAGGTGTGCCAGATGGATTTTGGGAAAAGTTAGGGAGAGGAGAAAGCAGAGAAGAGAGAGGGGAGAAGAGGAGAGAGACAGAGAGGGAGAGGGAGGGAAGAAAGGAGAGACAGAAAAGGGAGAGAGAAAGAGAGGGAAAGGGGGGCGAAGAGGAGAGAGATATGGAGGGGATGGAGAGGGAGAGAAGAGAGAGAGGAAAGACAGAAGAGAGAGAAAGAGAGAAGGGAGAAAGAAGGGAGAGGAGGAGAAAGAGACAGAAAGGAAGGAGAGACAGGAGGGAGAGACATGAAGGAAAAGGAAGGAAGAAAGGAAAAAGAGAGAAAGGGAGAGCAGAGAGAGAGAGAGGTAGGGAAGGAGAAGAGGAGAGAGAGAGAGAGGGGAACGAAAGGGGCCTGAGAGAGAGAGAGAGGTAGGGAACTCTGGACTATGGCACAGAGGGTCAAGCATAGCTGAAGGGTTCATCAGATTTGCTGAACTGCCTTTTTTTTTCTCCTTTTAATTCTTGTAACAAAGGAAGGATTGTTGGGAGGTGAGAGGAGAGAGAGAGATATTTAGAAATTAGGGTGCTATGAAAACAAAAAATCAATAAAAACAAGGGAGTATATTTTTTTTAAGGAAGGAGAGACGGGGGAGCCGACCTTCCTGATGTTGTAGAAGTCTCGATGGGGCACCTTCTTCTGGGCGGCCAGCTCCTTCATCTCATTGAGAAGGACGTGCATCTGGAACTTGGAGCTCAGGTACTGCAGCCGACGGTAGCAGAAGGACTTTCTGGGAAACGGTAAGGGAGACAAGGTTACCCGGGAGGAGGGCATGGGCACAATGAGGCCACCGTTTGGCCGGCAGGTGACCTGGGCAGCAGAAACCGGGGCAGGGGGGTGCCCGAGGATCCCCGGGAAGGATGGCAGGAGATCTGGGGCCATGTGGGGTTCCGGGCCTTACATGGGACCGTTGATGATTAGTGCCATTAGCACGTTGACGTCAGCTACAAACTCATGGAGGTCGGGGTATGGCAACTCCAGCTCTGAGTTCCTGCAGGGAGCCCGGGCTGAGGAGAGGGAGCCGACTCCGATGGCCTCCCTCCCTCTCAGTCTCCGCTCAGCCCACCTTGCCCTCAGGACCCCTTCTCCCCTCTCTGAGCCCCCTCCCTGCCCCATTCTTGGGGACTGCATTTATCCCAGACACCTCTCCTCTACCACAATTTGTCACTGATTATCCCCTCTTCTTCTTCCCTCCCTCACTCCTTCCTTCCCACTTACTGCTCCTCAGGATCTCTTTTCAGGTACACATGGACAACTCCCCGGACCATGCGTAGGCCAAAGCCCAGGTCCCCGGGCATGGCGGCAGGCTCACAGTGATCATAAGGGTGCTGTTCCAGCACCGGGGGGTGGACCGGGGCATCTGGTATGTGTGAGTGGGAAAGGACACAAAGGTCAGGACCATGGACATATCACCAGCTCTGCCTCCTTCTTCACCCAAAGAAGGGTCTAGAGAAGGAGACCCAGAGCTTCTCTCCAACCCCAGACCTGGAGCAGCTGAAGGAGCCTGGGGCCACCATGCCAAGGCCTGGAACAGAGGGTACTAAGTCCTGAAGGTCACTGGAAGAATGGTGGCCCTCACCCCTGCCCACCCCTATCTTTCCCCCAAAGGCTAGCTTTACACATAGGTCTGTCTGAGCCTAGGGCATGAACAGTCTGGAAGCCCCAGACAGCCATAAAGAGTTGAACAGGGCTTGGACAGGTAAAAAGAATGGAAGGAAGGAGGGCTCAAGTCAGAACGGACACAAGGCCTGTGACCATGCAGGTGGGGGAGGGAGAGCACATAGAATACATTCCCAGGGTCAGGATGGGGAGTCTTGGGGGCCCCTCTTCTGGGAACAGGACTAGAAGGGAAACAAAAGAGAATGTCACACCAGCAGACACAGGGGTCTCTGGGCTCTGCTCAAAGGCCCTGGTCTCCAGGGGCTTCTCAGCTAGCTGCTGCAGGAAACGTCGCGTGGTAGGGCAGAAACTCTGAAGGCCCAGGGCCATGTACTTTTCCCGGATGAACAGCGCCCGTACCACACTCTTAGCTGCATCCAACAGGTCAGTGAATGGTACCTGCAGACAAGGGACAGAGACAGGGAAGAAGGGCTCGCTATCACATGTCCTTTTCCTGTGTGCCATTTCTATACCCCACCTTCCCCTCGTCCCAGGACTTCCTTCTGCAGCTCAAGAGTTTCCAGATGGCCAGCCTCAGAGTGATCCTGGAGCCCTGGAGGCAAAGCACAGGGCATAATCCCATGGCCCAGAGCTCTCAACGTGGCATCCCCAGGCCCAAACCCTACAGCAGCTCCACTCTCCAGGCCACACTCACCCCACACTTCTCCTCCCCAGAGATGGAGACCCTCTGAAACTCCCGTTCCAGATGTCCATCTCGCTCCCTGGGCCCACGGTCACCCTGAGCCTCACTCTGCTCTTTGTACAGTCTGGAGAGAGAGAGAGAGAGAGAGAGAGGGAGAGAGAGAGCTCTGAGAAGGGAGGAGCGGGGGTGAGGGCAGGGGCTTAGCCCGCTCACATTCCTTTTCAAAGCTTTGTTTAGAAAGTGGGAAAGAGGTGGCAGGGGACAGGCTTATAATAAGGGGGAGGGAGGGGGGAGGCTGAGCCTGGTGGATCTCCTAAACTCAGGAGTTCTGACCTGATCTAGGGCTAAAGCTGGTCAGATGTCTGTACTAAGTCTAGCAATACACTGGGGCCTTGGGAGCAGGGGGCCACCAGGCTTCCCAAGGATGGGCAAACTAGCCCAGGTCAGAGAAGGAACAGCTCCAAACTCCTGGGCCAATCACAAATGGGGTCAGACCTAGCCAGGGAACTTCCAGCCTAGGGGAGATAGGGAAATTCAGTCTCAAAAAGGTGGTGACTGGATTTGGGGGACAGGTTATTTCCCCTCCCTACTCCCTACCCCCATCACTCACTGTAGGTCTGCATCACTGTCTGTCTTCAGAAAGTCTTGCTTGGCCCGAAGGAGAATGTCCGGTTCCAACCTGGAGGGAAAAGAGGTCAGGCAGCTGACCAGGCTGTGAAGTGTGTCCAGGACTTGGAAGCAGGAAGAAAGCGCATGACCTGGAGCAAGGGCTAGGAGCACCCCCTGGGCCCAGCTCCCTTTGGGGAGCAAGGGACTGATGGGGGTGGGGGGACCAGTGGAGATGAGAGGGGTGGGGAATAGAATAAGCCCCTTCCCTCCTCCTGCATTATTAGCCAGACAGGGAAGGAAGGATAAGACAAAGGGGGAAAACCCAACTCTGAGGACACAATTAGAGCTTCAATAAAAGACAAAGGACAGATGAGGCCTGCAGCACAGGTTTCTCCACAGGGGACTCTCCTGCAGGGTCAGCCCCAGGAGGGCTGTGACTGGGGAGGCCGAGAGCTCACTTGACATCCTGGCTGATCTGCCGCTCAAGCCGCTGGCGCCGCTCTTCCAGCTGCTCAATGGGGCTCTCCTCTGGGAATTCATACGGGGCACTCCGGAGCTCACTCTCTGCCAAGGAGCGGCTAAACAGTTCCTGGTGAGAGAGGGGCATCCCCTGAGGATGCGGGAGCACGGAGGAGCTCTGCCCTCCCCGCAGCAGGGCAGCCCCTGGCACACTCTCCTCCCTGCCCGGGCTGTGTGGGCAAGGACCAAGATGAAAAGGGCCGGGCAGCAGGACGCGGGCAGTCATGCATCAGGGAAGGGAGGAGGGGGCAGCCGAGGGAGGGGCACCAATGGGCGCGGGGAGGGTACCTCAGCGATCTCCTTGCATTTGCCATCCATGGAGGTGCGCAGGTCGAGTGGGAAGTGCTTGAGGCAGGGGGGAGGGCCCGGCAGGGAGCGGGCAGATTGCAGCGGGGGTCCCCCCAGCCCGCCCCGAGCCTCTGCAGAGACAGAGACGGTGACCAGGGTCAGCAAGGAACAGGAAAGGAGCAGGACGGAAGCCCCCCCTCCCCGGTACTCATTCCCTGCCCACCTCCCTCATCTGAGCCCAGGGCCCACACCTGCCGAGGATCAGTGGGGTAGCCGCAGGTGGGACTGTGTGCTGGAGGAGGGGTGGGAGCCAACGGCCTGAGATCAAGGGAAAAAGTGTATTCTAGAATGACCTAGACATGGAGCAACCCAAAGACCCCACACCTCCAGACCCAACGCCAAGGAACTTCCAGAGAGACGAAGCCTTCTCCTGACCCCTCATTCTACCCTGGGCTTCCCACCACTGATACCTCACTGGTGAAAGCACCCAGCAGGGACTCAGATCACCACTGGCTTTGATGCAGGAGGCCAAGAAGCTGCAGAGTGGGGGAGCTCTAGCTGCCCTCTTCCCACCTCAGTGGGACCCCAGGCTCTGTTCTGGACCTGCAGCCCTATCCTGCCCGTGGTGTGGTGTGAGAGTGGGCCAGGGAGGCCAATATCACTGGCTGGCAGAGCAGGAGGGGAAACCACAGTCTGGCTGCCCATGTAGGGCACAGCCCACAAGGGGCAGGGCCAGGGAGAAGCGGGAACTTCACTGTATCCCCTGGGGCTTGTCCTTTCCCCCAGGACCTGGAGCTGCCAAGAGGCTGCCTGGCCCCACCCCACAGTTGGCTGCCCCTCAAGGAAGGAGCAGCCACGATCTGGCTACGCCACTGGGAGGCCCCGGGCCGGACAGCCACGGTTCGGGGAAGGTACAGGGAGCTGCTTCAGGCTAAGCACTCCCAAGGAGGGACAGGCACCTAGGAGCCCTGGAGGGCTGGGGCAGACATCAGGGAGCTGCCAGAAGCCCCCCGCCCACCTCATCTCAAGGGCCCCCCATGTCCCTGCCTCCCGACATCCAGATGTCCAGGACCAAGTACGAATCAGGCCAAACTCTGGCTCGGTGCCTCTCTGCTCCCCCGCTCTGGTGCTGGGGAACGCTGGGGACAATGCCTGGAGGAGTTCTGCAAGGGCCAGTGTGAGCCCCAGGCCAGGGACCCTGGGGCCTCTCCCCAGAGTTCTTCTGGCCACCCCTCTGTGCTCAGAAGCCCCCCACCCTGCTCACTCCTCTCGGGACCAGCAAAGAGCAAAGCCTGCCCCCAGTGCTGCCCTGGGCATGCCACCCTCCCAATCCACTCCCCTACCTGCAGAGATCTGGCAGCCCCAGGCCAGGCCTCTGCCAGCGGCTGTATGCCCCTCACCGGAGCCGCTGCCCGCCCGCCCGTGTGAGGCTGCAGTCAGTCCCCGAGGACGGCTCTGGAGCCGGCACGGACCATACCAAGTGCAGCTGCAGACGGGGGTGAGGTGGGGGTGGGGGGTGGCAGGAAGAAGGCTGGGGTGCCTGGGCAGGGGCGGCCACAGGGCCAGGAGTGTATCAGCAGACTTGTGGCTCTGCCACAGGGAGAGTCCAGGCGTGGAGGAGAGAGGCACCTGAGTGGGCAAGCAGGGGCATCCTGAAGCTGGACCTCGCCTTAACCCCTGGACTGCCAAAGCAGAGGCCAGAACAGGACATCCAAGAGGAGAAGAGTGGGGACATGGGGCCAGGAGTGAGCAGGGGCTGTGGGCACTCCTACCGAGAAGCGGATGCCCCTCCAGGTCTGGTGGCCTGGCACCGGCCCAGACCCAAGAGTCGGCACACCCTCCTAGAGGGGTGAGCAAGGCCCTGGCACACCAGGGGCCAGCCTCCCTCAGGAATCTGGGAGGGGGACAAAGCAGAGAGATGAGACCATCACCTGCCCACGCACAATAGCCCACCCCACCGTTCCTTCTATTGTTAGAAGTCCAAAGCTTGCACAGCTGCTTCTCTGGCTCCCTGCAGAGAAGGCCCCACAGCTACAGTGAGAGGGGGGGAGAGGGAGAGAAAGAGAGGGAGAGAGAGAGGAAGAGAGAGAGAAAAAGAGAGAGAGAAAGAGAGAGAGAGGAGAGAGAGAGGAAGAGAGAGGGGAGAGAGAGAAAGGGAGAGAGAGGAGACAGAGAAGTGGGGAAGGAGAGAGAGGGAGAGAGAGACGGCGGAGAGAAGGGAGACAGAGAGAGAGAGAGAGGAGGGGGAGCAAGGGAGAGAAACAGACAGACAGACAGAGGAGGGGGGAGGGAGGGAGAGAAACGGAGAGATAAGTTGAGAGGGAGAGAGGGGGGAGAGAGAGGGAGAGAGAAAAAGAGAGAGAGAGGAGAGAGGAAGACAGAAAGAGACAGAGAGGGAAGAGAGAAAGAGAAAGAAAAGGGAGAGGAGGAAGAAAGAAGAGGGAAAAGGAGGGGAGGGAAGAGGAGAGGAGAAAGAAGAAAGAGAAGTAGAGAGGTAAAGAGAGAGAGAGAAGAGAGGAGAGAGACAGAGGCTACCTGGAATTGAAGAGGGATGGAGAGAGAGCCAAGGCCAGAGAGAGCAGATAACAGTGACAAGGAATCCCAAGGGTTCCCAACTCTCCCCTCTAAAAGCAGCCCCGTGCTAAGACCTCCCCGACCAGGACTGAGAGCCAGGAGGCCTGGTTTCCAGCTCAGCCTCCGTACTTAACAGGCAGGTCAAATCATTTGACCCCTCTGGGCCTCAGATTCATTTGCTCTCCCTAACTCACCGAGCTGCTGGGAGCAAGCCTAGAAGTCTTCCCAAAACACTGGCAACAGAAAAGAGCTCCACAGGAGGCAGCTACAGCAATAGGTGAAAACTGCGAAGTGCCGACTTGGGCTCCACAGAGGGGCCTTGTGCCGTAGGCCTTTCATCAGAGCCTGGACGGCCACTTGTCAAGTGCGTTATGATGAAAAAAGGAGTTGGCCCCGGGAGGCTCCTCTCCTGCCTGGGCTCCTATGAGTCTACACCCCCCCAGAACCCAAAGAAGGAAGGGGGTCATTCCTAGGCCACCCCCCGCAAGGACCGTTTGCTTACTGAAGACAGAGGACCAGGCAGCAGCATTCCTGATGCCTTCTGGCCTGTACCTTTCCCAGGGAAAACCCACTGCAGCCCAGAGAGGAACAAGGGCTGTCATGAAGGAGGCCAGGAACAGCACCCATGCAGGGAACCTGGCTCTCTGGTTCTGCACACTCAGAAGCTGAATCAAAAAAGTCTCCCCTTCACGGTCCTGTTGAAGGCTGGCAGTGATGAGAAGGTAAGCAAAGAATGCCAGCCTTGGGGAGTACGGGAGAGTGGATGCAAATCCTAGGTCACACGCAGCAGCGGAGTGACCCAAAGCAAATCAATTTTCTGCCCAGGGACTTGGTTTTCTCATCATGCATAAGACTCATACTTTGTACTTCAGTGTTCTTGTGAGACAAGTGCTTTTTAAAAATCCTTAAAGTGTTACAAAAACCGCTGTTGTCCTCTGAAGGACATGGGGTGTCCTTAGACCCCAGAGCAGCTCTGAAGCAAGAAGAATCCCTAGAAAGCTCAGTTCTAGGCTATGGATCAGAGGCCCACCTTGACCTCCACCTTTATTCTCATCCGGCAATGTCTGCAGGCTCCCCAGTGCCCCAGGGAAGGCTGGACAACCTCCCCAAAGTAAGGTGGGCTGCTGGGTCATAGAGCTGTCCCAAAGTGTCTATAAACAGGCCACTGTCCCATACAGAAGCTATAGGAATCAGCCTGGCTGAATGTGACTGTTAGACAACATAATTGCTTCTCTGCTCTCAAAGTAAAGTCATTTTGTTTTTGAAGACTGGAAGAAAGAAGTGTCATGTTGTGAGTGCGGCTGGTCTTACCCATAGCATAGGCACAGTAGGCAGTGACCAGCCTGGCAGCCCAGGAAGTGACTCTTACCTCAGAATACCTTCTTTAGACATAGTGAGGTGAGTCAGTGGATAGAACACAGGACCTGAAGTCAAAAGAACTGAGTTCAATTCTAGCCTCAGATACTCACTAGTGGTGTGACCCTGGGCAAGTCACAAGCCTTCGCCTGTCTCAGTTTCCCTGACTATAAAATGGCGACAAGGATAGCACCTACCTTCCAGGGTTGTTAGAAATTCCCAGAGCCATGAAGCTGGGAAGAGC
Organism: Petaurus breviceps papuanus; assembly: GCF_028583685.1. Lineage (NCBI taxonomy): Eukaryota > Metazoa > Chordata > Mammalia > Diprotodontia > Petauridae > Petaurus > Petaurus breviceps. The sequence goes on from NW_027185798.1 coordinate 47,572,931, forward strand.
CTTCAAGAGCCTCATTTTACAAACTTACTCCGGGACACACAACTAATCTGTCCCGAGGCCAGATTCCAATTCCGGCCCTCCTGACTCCAAATCCTACACTCTCTCCACGACACCACAGAGCTGCTCTATGACTCACAGAATCACATAATCTCAAGAGTGGGAAGACTAAATGTCATCCAGCCTAACCTGTCTTTGAACAAGAATTACCTCTAAAGAAATTCTAACAAGTGCCTACCCATCTCCTGCCTAAAGGACATGCATGCAAGCACCTCAAGGTGGCCAGGAAGGCCTGGAATTGGGAAGACCTGGGTTCAAATCTGGTCTACAATACTTGCTACTTGTGTGACCCTGGCCAAGTCACTTGGCCTGCCTCAGTTTCACCATCCATAAAGTGGGGGTGATAACAGCAAATGTTGTGGGAATAAAACAGTATATTTGCTTTTGGGTTGGGGGGGTGGTTGGGTTTTTTTTTTTTTGGAGGGGGGAAGGCAGGGAAATTGGGGTTAAGTGACTTGCCCGAGGTCATGTGGCTAGTAAGTGTTAAATGTCTGAGGCCGGACTTGAACTCAGGTCCTCCTGACTCCAGAACCGGTGCTCTATTCATTGTGCCACGTAGCCTCCCCTAAAACAGTATATTTGTAAAGCACTATAAATGGTAGCTATTAATTAGTGCAAATTGCCAGTTCACATGGCAATCTCTGGGAGTCTACGTGAGCTACTGAAGTTTCTTCCCTAGGCTGGGAAAAAATGTACAAAATACAAGCTGTACCGCAGGCAAATGGCAGCCCTGGCCTTCTGGAAGACCCAGCTGTCTCCAGAAACCCTGACACCTATCCTGACAGCTTGCTATTCATTAGGCAACCCTACCTCTTTAAACCCCACAGGCAGCCCCTTCTGCCCATTGAGAACTTAAGTCAGATAAAATGTGTATGAGCCTAGCACTAAGCCACCTCACAATACTTCCCTGGATGAGCCTTTTGGCCCCCACAGCCCTCTGCCCTTCAGGGCGGTTTCCTGGCCAACTCAGCAAGCTCAGTCTACACCTGAGCTTCCCAAAGACAACAGCGTGGGGAAAGAGCTGCACCCTCTGATCACAAGCAGTAACGGCAGAGTTGGCACAAACCTATACCCCCGGGGGCAGCACCCCTGGAGGCTAGGTCTCCCAGCTGAGCACAGATTGAGCCCCCCACCCCCAAGGAGCCAGACGACCTCAGTGATGGCGCAGTCATCCTCAGCAAGGACAAAGACCTGAACATCCCCGAGGGCCAGTGCACCCACGGCAAGGACACAGACCTGAGCATTCCTGCTTGGCAATGGCACAGACCGAAACACCTTTAGCCACGACCCAACACTCCAGGCTCACTCAGCAGCTGTACAGGCAGGAGCACCCTTGGGGGCCCAACTCCCTCAGTCGGCACCATGATGACCATCAATGGGTGTTCTCAGCATTTATATACACAAGGCATCCCAGAAGACAGCACACTCAGCAATGGGACGAGTCAGCAGATCTTTGTTGGGGACAGGGGGGATCCTCAGCAAATACACGGTTGTCAGTGAACGTACATATCCACTACGCAGCATCGTGGGCACCAAAGTGGGAGGCTGGCCAGGAGCCTCTCAGCAATGCCACTTCCCTGAATGGTGCAATGGTGCCAGCCCGGGCAGGAACAGGAAAGAGTACGGGAAGCAGGCAGCCTGCTCCTCTGCACACACATGTATGTTCACAGACTCAGGGGCACCCTCAGGGGTCACACACAGGAACATCCTTCCAGGGTCACAAAGACATGGTTACAGGCATGCCCTGAGACAGGATAAGCAATGAGCACATACTCCTCCAGCTGCCAAGCCCCCTCTGGACCCAGAATGGAAGCTGGGGGGCAAAGGAAGCACAGGCTAGGAGGAAAGAAGGGCACAAGGCTGTCCGGTCATCACTGCCTCCCAGCATGGCAAGCCCTTGCAGCTCAAATGCACTGGCATGTCCCCATTCATTCACACACTACATGCTGCTTTGGATACCTCCACAGCCTGAGAGATGCACGTGTGCGTGTGCACAAACACAAATCCCAGGATGTCCTACACAGAAATCCTGGTGCAAAGGAAGGTTCCCCTGCAGGACAGGGCTCAGAACCAAACACACCACCAGCTCTCCTCCACTTTCCCAGCAAACAAAAAAGCCCCTCTCCCCTCCCCAGGGCCAGTCTGGCCTCCCCCATCACCACCTGGGCACTGGGAATGCCCACTCTGGGGTGGGCCACCGGCCATCTGGTCAGGAGCTGCAAGGCACTCACCTGGGGCATTGGCTACCTGCAGACTGGCCCGCTTCTTAAAGGGGTATCTGGCCTTGGGCTTCCCTGCTGACGCCGAGGAGGATGCCATGGCTGGGGCCTCAGCCGGCAGACAGGGACCTCTCTGTGCCACATCCAACCCCTTCCTCCGCCCCGCCTCTCCTCTGCCCGCCCCCAAAGGGGAGTGACTGATGCAGGAAGCTAAGCCCAGCTCGCCTGGCGGGCGGAAGAGGCCCAGACCAGGATTTCTACAGTCGCCCAGGCAACCGAAGAGTGCACAGCCTCCCTCCCTCCCACCACCACCCCTCAGCCCATGCCCCTGGGATGGCGCAACTGATGTCTCAGCTGGGGGGAGGAAAAAGAGAGAAAACGAGCCGGGGGAGGGGAGGCTGGGGAAGCCGGGGCCCAGCTCTCCAGGAACAGCACCATCCCTAACCCCCACCCCAATCCCCCCCGAGCAAAGCTGGGGCCTTGCCCGGGCAAAGTGGGAAGCTGGCTGGCCAAGCCCTGCTGGGAAAAGAACCAGGAGCGTCGGCTCTGTCCACAAGCTTAGAACTCCATCCTTTCACTTCGGAAGGGACGCTTGGTGGGGGAGGGAGGGATTTCCCAAGCGGGGTCATGGCCCCCCCAAAGCACAGACACCCCAGCTCTCCAGGGGATGGTTCCCCCTAGGTGACAAGACGGGCGATTCCTGGCCAGATAGAAAGGGTCAGTATGGGGAAAATTCCACTGGCCCTAGCACCAGCCTGGAGGCAAGCCCTCTCCTGGGTGGATGCATTTGTTTTCTTTTCCTTTTGGGGGGTTGAGAGGGACATGATTCTGGGAAATTAGAACCACAGAATGTTAGGACTGGGAGGGACATCTAGTCCAACTTAATTTCACAAACCAGGGAAAAGCCGCCCAGAGCTGAAGGCTTATCCAAGTCAACATAAGAACATTTAGAAGCAACCCTGGGGCTGAACCAGATCGCAAGCCTCCCAGTCCGTCCTTCTGGCCCACAGCCCCCAGGACTTTTCCTTTCAGGGATGTGGCTCTTACCTGTCCATATCCTGAGCTCCCTACCTCAGGTGTGTGGGTTGGGGAAGGCAGGCACCTGCCCTTTGCTCTGGAAACTGAGACAGCTCCCCCCTTCTGAGCAAAGGTCAAAAACCGCATGGTGTGTGCACTAGACCTTCTAGTGCAGGGGATCATAACCTGGGGTCTGAGGGCTTGTATTTAAAAAAATATTTTGATAACTATATTTCAAAAACTAAATTCAATAAAAACTACCCAAAAATATTATTTCCTTCGAAATTCTTTGTATTTTATTTTACTCCTGTAATAAATAGCATGCTTTGGAAAAGGGGGACCACAGGCTTCCCCAGGCTGCCAAAGGAGAATGTGCCACAAAAAAGGCTCTGGTCCATGTTGCCCTTCTACATGACAGGTGAAGTGACTGGCCTAAGGTCACCCTTCCATCTAGGCGCTGGCGTCAGAATCTGGACTCGGCTTCCCCAGACTGACCCCTTTCTACACCCCGGTTAATGCTGGAGGTCTCCCCCGCCCCCCGCCACCCCTAGATCTGCAGGTGAGGAAAAAGGAGGCGGCGTCCTAAGTCCTGTGCTCCTTGCACCCACCTAGGCGGCCCCTTCCGGACGCCTAAAACAGGGGGAGGCAAGCATTCGCCCGCGAGGCACACTCACCTGCGGCCATGCTGGCAGGAGCAGCGAGTGGGAGGCTGCCCAGGTGCTTGGCCTCCGCTGCTCAGGCCCCAGGGGTCAGTGGCAGGGCCGGCCACGTGCTCCCCAGGGAGCAAGGAGCGCAGGCCTGGGGCACCGGAACTGGCTCCGTCCCGGGCTCTTACCCCTACGCCCCACGCCCTGCGAACGACTCGGACTCCGATCCCGGGCTGGGGGCGGGGAAGAGGCGGAGGCCAAATGAGAACCCCCAGCCCCGCCAAAAACCAAAAAAAAACAAAACAGAAAACTGCCCCTGCTCCGGCCCCGCCCCCATCCGTCCGGCGCCTGGCCCCGCCCCCAGTTTAGCCCTCCTCCCCTCGGTGCGTGATCACGTGGGCTGCGGCCTCTCTCAGAGTGATGCTCTCGTACTTAGAGCTTGCAGGCAACTTGGCTGGCGGGCGGGCAGGCAGGCAGGAAGCGCTGGGTGTTCCTTTCCCTACTGATCACATTCCGTCTCTGGCCTCAGTTTGCGATTAAGCCATGTCTGGCTCTGCACCCCGTGGCTGGGAACCCACAAAAAGCCACGTGAAATAGGAGCTGGGAGAGATGACCTCCAAAGCCCCTCTCGGTTCTGAAATTATATCATTTGGAGCCTTGTTTTCCGTAGACGAGGCCAAGGGCCAGTGGGGCTCTGGTCCTCCCACCATCTGCTGGGTCCTTTAGACTTTGAGCGCTCACAATTGCTGGCATTTCTACAGCACTTAAAGATGAACAGGACCCCCTCTCCCCTTTCTCTAATCAGAATTTCCCTGTGAAATTGGTAGACCAACTATTACTATGCCCATTTTACAGATGGGGAAATCGAGGGGTACTAAAGTTGAAGTGCCTTGTCCACAATCATGCAGCCAGTAAGGGTCAGAGGTAGTGGTTGAGTACAGGTTTTCTCCAGCGTTCTTTTTACCACACCAGTCCTACCATAACCCCAGCAGTCTTGCAGAGCACTATCCACAGACTTTTGCCCCTCCACACACACCCAATTGTGCCACTAATTTGTATCCAGATCAATTTAACTCCACCCTCTTCTCACCCACCCCTACTGATAGCTTTTCAGGTTCTGGCCAACTATGTGTTGTGCTACTTTCAACTAATACCCATTCCCTGGCATCCTGTCCCTGACCCCACCCTTAGCTCAATTTCTCTTTATAGACATGGGCCCCAGGGTGCCAACCTCTGACTTAAAGTAAGTAATGCTTAATTTGGGACCTCAACAGGGTATTGTGGCACTGGGGAAAGGATACTGGGTTCAAGTCCTGGTCATTATGTTAACTTATTTTTTTTAGTTTAATTGTTTTATCTTATTCTGAACTTAAAAGGTAAAACAAACATTTTCATAACAGTAGAATAGAAAAAAAGATGATTGTACATGAAACTGCAAATCTATCACATGCAATTTGCTACTCCTTTTAAATAGTAGTTATCATGTAACTTTTTTTCTTTTTTTCCTTTTTTCTCTCCCGCCTCCCCCCCATGGCTACCATATACTACTTCTATTTACCAGTTCTTTCTCTAGATGCAGATAGCATCTTTTTAAAAAAATTACACATATATATTTTAAATCAGCACCCTAACCCTTCCCCCAGCTTAAGAACTAAAGAAAAATGAACCCCATTACAAACATGTATAGTCAATCAAAACAAATGTCCACATTAGCCATATCCAAAAACAAAATTTGTCTCATTCTGCACCCTGAGTCCTTCACCTGGTCTATCCAACCTTTTTTGTATAGATGTCTACTTGTGCACCTTAACTATAGAAGATAATTTTCCTTTCCCTTCCCCCTCCCAGTATATTCCTCTTCCCCTCCCATTTCTCATAGTTCTCATGTCTTTTCTATTTTTTTTCCTCAAGTACTCTCTTTATAAAAACATTTTTTCACTTTTCTTTTTACATTCTTGCTTCATCCCTTCTAGGAATTCTAGTTGAGTTTGTGCCCAAGCTGTGTTTTCCTCTGAGGCTTGCTTGTAGATGTTTTGTAGTCTTCTCTTCTGTGTTTTTATCTTGAGAGTTTCTGACAACATACTAGCTCATTATGGTAAGATTCTTTTTTGTTTACCCATCCTTCCAGCCTACTTCCTAATTTTGGACTTTATATTAGAGTTGGGCACTGCCACACTTCTGGAGGGAAGGTCTTACCTGGTCTTGCTGCTTTCTTGGGGTATTGAGTGTTATGTTATTCCAGGATCTCAGGAACAGACTGGGGACCTGCAAGCTTTCAGTGTTTCCAAAGTGGTCTAATCCAGGGCAGAGTCTGATTGCTGCCTACCTCATCTGGGTTCTATAAGCTCCTGACATGGGTTGCAGTCTGAATAGTAAAATGCTATTGGACTCAGTCCCTCTCAGCCAGCTGGGTAGGTCTGCTGATGCAGAGTGACAGAACGGCAGGATCCCCTTTGGTCCAGATTTCCTGCTCTGGTTATTCTCCTGTAGTTATGGATGAGACCTCAATGGCATTGCTTCCTGCCATGCCGCCATCTTGGCCCCATCCCTCCCTCTATTTGCTTTCATTAACCTTGACTAAGTCAATGTCACTTCTCTGGGTATCAGTGTTTCTTGATCTGTAAACTGAAATGTTTAGACTAGACCATTTCGAGGGTAGTTTCTAGCTTTAATGTTCTACGAGGATGTGAAACTGACCTGAGACATTTAGGGGTTAGGATCATTATGCTTCCCAAAGTCATAGATTCACAGACCCTCAGAATGAGAAGGGACCTTATTCTCAGAATGAGAAGGTGATAGAATTCAACCTGTGTCTGGGCAGGAATACCCTCTAGACCAGGAGTTCCTCATCTTTTTTAGATCATGGACCACTTTGTCATTCTGGTGAAGGTCTGTGGACCCCTTCTTAGAATAATGTTTTTAAATGCATAAAATAAAATACATAGGATTACAAAGAAAACCAATTATGTTGAAATAAGCTTAACAATTTTTTTTTTAAGTTCATAGGCCCTGGGTTAAGAATTCTTGCTCTCTGGGGCAGGTAGGTGGCACAGTGAATACAGCACTGGCCCTGGAGTCAGGAGGACCTGAGTTCAAATCTGGCCTCAGACACTTAACACTTACTAGCCTTGTGACCTTGGGCAAGTCACTTAACCCTAATTGCCCTGCCCTCCTCCATCCAAAAAGCAAAAAAAAAACATTTTTTTTTTAAAGAATTCCTGCTCTGGAACATGCCAGGTTAAGTGTCTCATGGGTGGGGAACCTGCAGCCTCAAGGTCACATGTGGCCCTCTAAGACTTCAAGTGAGGCCCAGGGGTACATGTGACCTCAAGGTCAAAGGTTCCCTACCCATGATTCTAGGTTCTAATGGAACACCATCAATGATGGGAACTCACTTTTTTCTAAGGCAGCCCATTCCAACTTTGGACTCCTCTAATTTTTAGGAAGTTTATCTTTAATATGGACCCCAAATCTGCTTTTCTGAAACATCCAGGGCTCCTGCTTTCCTTTCAGGGGCCTAATAAAACAAATTTTCCCTCCTTTGTGTAAAATAGCTTTCCTGTCTGTAATGCCAAGCAAAGAGAACTTCCAAGGTTCAAAATACCAGCATAGCTGCTCTCCATTTTATTCAGTGACAAATTAAGAACAGAGAAAATCAAAATATAGCATTTACCAAGTGTAATTCAATAATTTCCAAGTACTACTCCACCCCTGGAAAGTACATTCATTTAGTCAATCCCAAAGACCCTCTTCTCAAATGGAGATTCGTTTCCAATCATAAAAAAAGTACATTCATTTAGTCAGTCACAGAGCAGGAAAGAGTCAAAAGTTTCCTACCCCTAGATCACAGTTGAATTACAATTATTATCAGTTAACACCAAGCACTTTCTCAAAAGGGCAGTATAGAGCACAAAGGCCATCTACTCCTGAGTTACAACAATGTTAAGATATCATCACAGCATTTAATACCCAAAGAGAGGTCTTTTCTTCATCTTGACCCGGGGCAAGTTCTCAGCAATCTTTGTTCCTGGGGAGACAAAGCTTAACAAGACCTACAAGATACATTGCCGGTGTCCTCATTAATTCATTCTCTGTCTGCAGAACAGTCCTAGGACCCCTGAAAACATTAGCAAGACCCTCTTCTGGGATTTCTGGAAACATATAACAAGAAAATCCTTCTTCAGGGCTTCTGAACCAACAGCAAGGTTCCAGAACCTCTGCAACAACAGCACTGTCCTTCACCAGTGGACGAATCTGGCAAAACAACATCAAAACAGACAAAGTACCAGCATCACAGCAATGTCTCCTCAGTCCTTGGCAGCTCCAGGTGGCAGCTCTCAAAAGTCCCAGGCAGCTCGAACTGGCCCTCAGCAATCCTCTCTCTCTCTCTCTCTCTCTCTCTTTCTCTCTCTCTCTCTTCTCTCCTCTCTCTCTATCTCTCTCTCTGTCTCTGTCTCTGTCTCTCTCTGTCTCTCTGTCTCTGTCTCTGTCTCTCTCTGTCTCTCTGTCTCTCTCTGTCTCTCTCTCTCTCTCTCTCTTTCTCTCTCTCTCTCTCTGTCTCTCTGTCTCTCTCTCCTCCTCCTCCTCCTCCATGTTGCTGCTTCCAAAAAATTATTCTGACTCTCTTCCTCTGCTTGTGCCTCTCTAAATCCAGGGCACCAGCTCCTCCCAGTTCAGCCGTCTCTTTTCATGTCAACAAGTCCAACCCATAAGTGGGATTTACAAGCTCTGGGTTTTAACACTCAACCCAAAAACCAAGCCAATACAGAGAGATCTTTAAATTCCATTACCATTACACTGTCCCTTCCCCCACACCTAATTTTCTGTTCTTCAGGCTAAACATCCTAATCCTTCAACTGATGATACTCTCCAGTTCAGTCACCATATTGACCACCCTCCTATGGATACACTCCTGTGCATAAATACCGTGAGATATATAGCTTATTGAAAGTTGGTAGTTGGAATTCACTTAGGACAAGTGTCATTATCCTGCCTTCTCCTTTCTCTGGTTTTAGTTTCCTCTTAACCATTGTTGTTCCATACTTTCCAGTCTGATGATCCTTGGTAGAGAAGTCATGATTTTTCCTTCTATTTGTCATTCATTGTCATTTTTCCATCCACCCCAAAGAGGGAACATATCCATTCTTTAACCTCCCCTTGCCTTCTTTGTTGTTTTTAGTATTCACAATAACTTTGATTTATATAATGCTTGAAGGCTTAAAACAATTTTCATAGAATAATACTGTATAGCAGCAACCACACTGCCATACCCAGTATGGCTGCTAGCACAGGTTCTTAAATCTGCTTTACTAGGAAAGATAACTGTTTAAGGGGTCAACAATCTTTTTAAATCACATTCACTAGTTCAGGAGAAAATCAGCACCCTGAACTTCAGAGGAAATACAAGCAGAGAAATAAAGACAAACAGACAGGGCTCTGACTGCCCGAATCAACTATATGCTTTATGTACATCACTGCATTGAGAGAGCTTTTACAACTAAGGAGTCAGGGAGCTCTGAATATATAATCACTCAGAATCTAGACCAGGGAATCACAAGACCCTTCTCATAAGCAAGCCCCCAAAACAAAATACCAACTTAGAATGTATATGTGTGTGTGTATATATATACACTTCTTAGAGTCAGAAGGCATCTAATTAGAATTTAGCCTAATTAGAAATTAGCAAAAGGTGTGAAAGCCTTCCTATAAGCAAGCCTCCCCTAATTGGGAGTGCCTGGCACATAGTAGGTTCTTAATAAATGTTTATTGACTGATTGATCCATCACATATCTCTCTGAAGCTCTTTGTGTGAAACTCATCTTATTTCCTTGGAGGCAGGTGGTGTTCCAAGTCTCACTGCCACATAACAACACTGGTAAATTATTAGACTTGGAAAGATGGGCCTTTACTTTCATGGGAAGCTTTGCAATTCCCTGAAAGTAAAGCCAACTCTCTCCTCCCCCTTTTCAACTCTGGGCTCAGCTCATTGTCCATCTGTCCTAGGTATACAAACTAGCATTTTGAGTTCTATAGAGTAGAATTTCAATTGCCTGTTGAAATTGGGACAATGTGCATTCTTCATCTGCTTGGTCTTTTCTGGGCAGATGGACAGGCCAAACTCCTCTGGATGGTTACAGATTTCTTCCAGGGTGTTTAAGCTTGACCAGATAAACACATTTCATCCATGAGCAGGAACCTTTGCTTCCCTTAATGGGCTCCACCTGAGGCCTATTAATGGGCAGGGAAGATCTTATATCTCATTAACATTACATACTGGGAAGTAGGTCTGATGATCTGATGATGGTAACAATATAATAATGATAATAATAATATTATATCCTCATTTTACTTATGAGGAAACGGTAACTCAAAGAATTTAAGGAAATTTGCCCATGGTCACACAGCTAGCATCAGAATCAGAATTCAAGTCTGTCTCCTGAATCTCATTCCAATGCTCCTGCTACCCAGCCCATTCTGCATGTTAGTGTTTCCAACATTCTTGGGACATATGTATTGTTTTTCTTCAAAAATATATCAGCTCCTTGAGGACAGGAACTGGTTTGATTTTGTCTTGATCACCTCAGTTCTCAGCACAGTGCCTGACAAGTAGTGGGCATCTAAATTCCTGTTGAATTGAGTGCTCTATTATCTATTCTTGCTTCCACCTTCTGTATATCTATTAAAAATCTAAGGAAATGAATAAATTGCCTGTGCACCTACCTCATTTATGTTTAAATAAACAGCATCTGAGTTGAATCACAGAATCATGGAGTTTGCAGACAACTCGAAAGATGGTCTGCCCTCTGTAATATCCTTAACAAGAGGCCATCTACCTTGATGAGAGGATATGGAATTCATCTCCTCAAATGAAGGTCTCTAGTTTATTTTATCATTCATGCATGGTACCTTTGCACACATGCATGTGAGAGCATTGTTATTATTACTGTTTCTAGGACTTCCTGGCTATTGTTTCTTCTATATTACTGGAAATCTCCACTGATATTTTTCTTCTGTCACACCCATACCTCTCTGTAGTACTCTGTTTAACAGATATATGTGGGAAGTATTGTATTATCTTGGAGGCCATAAAAGGCCATTGAAGGTTTTCCAGCAGGGCAGAGACAAATCTGTAAGTCATGGAAGATTATTTTGGTTTAAAGTCCTCTTGATCAGAGCCACAAGGAGGTCGAAGGCAAATATATTCTTCCCTGAGCTCATCAGAAGCACAATATCCCATCATTACTAAAAAGTTACATTTTCCTTGAAATAGTACTCAAATGGATCTGTGATCACATCATTTTGGGACTTCCTTCCTACAATGCCAATCACAACTCACCCATGTTCTCCCAAAATTTCACCAGGGAGGTTACCCTCAACATGCTGGAGGGCTTCCTTACTTTCTCCCAACATCTCAAGCATCCCAGGAAAGCATTTCTGACTGTGCAGCTGTTGTCCCTGCTCTTCTCATGTAACCACTTATCTTTTCTGGCATCCTTTACTTCTCTTCTTTGGAGTTATATCTTTCAGCCTGCTTGTATGCCCTTCCACCTCACTCTTTCACTCACACTCCTTCCATCTTCTGGCTCTCCTCACTGAGACCTGGCTCCCTCCTGATACCATAGCCTCCCTGGTCTCCCTTTCTGGGACTGGCTGCACTTTCACTCACCTCCCCCTTCTCCTACTCACTAGTGGAGGTGGGAGAGTTGGAATAGTCCCCATTGCCCCTCCCAGCCTCTTCCTCTACCATCATCTCTCAGCAACCTCTCCTTGTTTGAGGTTCAGTCAGTCGCTTTGACTTTGTCTTGCCTGGAGACTCTCTGGTGGAGAGAGTGGGGCTGATGACTTTGCACAATTCTGCTTCATTTAAATCCAATTCAAGGGCAAGTCAAGACACCACCCTTGTGATGTCATTGGTCCTTTCTGAGAACAAGTCCCTCCCCATTCCAGCCCATCCTTCACACAGCTGTCAAAGTGACCTTCCAAAAACAGCAGATCTGACTAGGCTATATCCTATTCAAGAAACTCCAGTTGTTCCCCATCACGTCCAAGAGCAAATATAAAATCCTCTGTTTATTGTTTAAAGCCTTTCATAAAATGTCACCCCCCTCTAGTCTTCTTCTATTTGATCCTCCCCCCCCCCCCCTTAATCTGGGATCCAAAAACATAGGCCTCCTTGCTTTCCTTCAGATAAGATACTGTCTCCTACTGTGTTTCCCCGATAATAAGACCTATCCCGAAAATAAGCCCTCCCCTTACGGTGTAAAATTCCTCTAAAATAAGCCCTCCCCCGAAAATAAGCCCTA
>NW_027185798.1:47585573-47686687 GCF_028583685.1 Petaurus breviceps papuanus
GCAGTGAGTGTGTCATCCTGTTCTTCCCCAGTGATTTGCTTGCTGGCACCATTGAGAGCAGTGCCGCGGAGGAGAGCTGAGGCAGGACAACATAAGCCCTCCTCTGAAAATAAGCCCTCTGGTGTTTTTCTTTCCAAAAAAATAATAAGACAGTGCCTTATTATCGGGAAAACACGGTAACTGTCAGCATCTTCACCGGCTGTGCCCCACACCTGGAATTCTCTTCTTCCTCATCTCACCTCCTGACTTCCCTGGTTTCCTTCAAGTCCCAGTTAAAATCCCACCTCCTACAGGAAGTTTCTCCTGATCCTCTGCTGATTATCTCCAATTTATCCTGTGTCTTACTTGTTTGTACATAGCTGTTTTCATATCATCTCCTGAATTAGACTGTTAGCTCCTTGGAAGCAGGGACTGTCTTTTTGCCTTTGTATCTCCAGTTCTCAGCACAGTGCCTGGCACATAGTAGGTTCTTAATAAATGTTCATTGACTGATTGATCCATCACATAGCTCTCTGAAGCTCTTTGTGTGAAACTCATCTTAATTCCTTGGAGGCAGGTGGTGTTCCAAGTCTCACTGCCACATAGCAACACTGGTAAATTATTAGACTTGTAAAGATGGGCCTTTACTTTCATGGGAAACTTTGCAATTCCCTGAAAGTAAAGCCAACTCTCTCCTCCCCCTTTTCAACTCTGGGCTCAGCTCATTGTCCATACAAGCTAGTGTTTGAATTCTATAGAGTAGAATTCCAATTGCCTGTTGAAATTGCGACAATAAGCATTCTTCATCTGCTTGGTCTTTTCTGGGCAGATGGACAGGCCAAAATCCTCTGGATAGTTACAGATTTCTCCCAGGGTATTTAAGCTTGATCAAATAAACACATTTCATCCATGAGCAGGAACCTCTGAAGCACTTCACCATCCACAGGGAATCCCTCCTCAACGTGGACTCTGGGCTGGATTCCCTCCATTACAATTCAAGCAGACAGCTTGCTTTATGCCTCCCCTGATGTTATTATCAGTAAAAAATAAAAAATGAAAGTAAAAATAAAAATAAAATGTTTTTTCAGCTTCCAGGGAATCCTGTATGATCTTGATATATGAATAACAAGAGACACCTTGATGTCAAAGAGTTGGTAAGTTGGCATTTTGATCTAATTAAAATAATAATGGGAGGCAGGGGTGATGCAGTGAGAGAGAGCCAGCCACCAAAAGAACCTCGGATCAAGTCTTCCCTTTGACACAGACTGGCTATGTGATTCTCAGTAAGTCACTTAACCTCTCCAAGCCTCAAGAACTTTCTCTGAGACTGTAGTTTGCAGATAAGGTGCTGATCTTCATTGGCAGAGAGAGTTTTGTTATCTGAAAACTCCTGATACCTATGAAATTATAGAGTGCAGTCTCTATCCCTAAAATAATCTGCCAATCAAATGTAATATTGCCATGAGGGCCTAACCTACTTTAAACAAGAAGGATCTTGGTTTAGATGAGGGAGGAGAAGCAAAGAACATTCTTGATTAGGGTCTGAGACCTCTCAGATACCACCTACACCCTCAAACTTCATGATAGTCTATTTCCTCCACTCTACTCAGGGAAACCTTCCTTGATTGAACCCAGTGTAAAGAAATGCTGTGTTGGTTAAGCTTTTCCTGCTTCTCACCTCCAATGTACCTACCACCCATATAATCCTCCTCCTTTTCTATCCAGCCAAAATGATATCACATCTAAGTAATATACCTCCATTGCTTCCAAGTCTCTCTAGCATCAGCCATCCTCTCCTCCTTACACTTACACTTACACACACACACACACACACACACATACACACATTCAGTCATAGCATACATCTTGAGATGACATAACTAGATGGTATAGTCAATCAGGCTCTGGATTTGGCCTTAGGGTAGACCTAGGACTAAATTCTACCTCAGGTTTATATTCCTACATGAAAAGACGATATTTGTAACTCATGAGACTTTTCTCAGCATGAGAATACTTGAAGGGAATATATATGTGTATATATATATATGTGGGTATATGTGTATATGTATATATATATGTATATGTATATGTGTGTACATGTATACATAGACAGAGGGTACAGGGTGAGTTGAATAGGAAGGGATGATATCTAAAAAATAAAATTAAGAGGTGAGAAAGGAATATATTGGGAGGAGGAGAAAGGGAGAGATAGAATAGGGTAAATTATCACACATAAAAGAGGCAAGAGAAAGCTATTACAGTGGAGGAGAAGAGCAGGGAGGTAAAAGGGAATGAGTCAACATTACTCTCATTGGATTTGACTTAAGGAGGGAATAACATACACACTCAATTGAGTATATTACCCTACAGGGAAGTAGGGGGGAAGGGGATAAGAGTGGGGGATAATAGAAGGGAGGGCAGATTAGGGGAAGGAGTAGACAGAAGCAAACATTTTTGAAAAGGGACAGGGTCAAAGGAGAAAATAGAATAAATGGGGAGTCGAATAAGATGGAGGGAAATATAGTTAGTCTTTCACAACATGACTACTATGGAAATGTTTTGCATAACTACACATGTATAACCTGTATTGAATTGCTTGTCTTCCCAGTGGGGGTGGGTAAGGAGGGAAGAAGAAAGAGAATCTATAACTCAAAAATTTAAAAACAAATGTTAAAAAATTGTTGTCACATGTAACTGGGAAATAAGATATACAGGCAATGGAGTATAGAAATCCATTTTGCCCTGCAAGAAAGTTAGATGGAAGGGGGGAAGGGCAGGGTTAGGAGGAATATATGAGAGGGCAGACTAGGAGAAGGAGTAATCAATAAGCTTGCCATCTTGAGGTGGGAGTATGGGAGAGATGGGGAGAAAATTTGGAACTCAAAATCTTGTTGGAAATGAATGTTGAAAACTAAAAACAAATCAATAAATTCTGAAAAAAATTCTGCCTCAGACACTGGGCAAATCATTTGACCTCTCCCAGACTCACAGTCTCCCTATATGAAAAAAAGAAAATAATAACAGCACTTACTTCATAGGCTTGTTGTGAAGATGAAATGAGATAATATATGTAAAGTGCCTTATAAACCTTAAGTATTTGTGAAGCATTTTACAAAACCTTAAACATGTTAGTTATCATTCTCTCAATGTGTGTAGAAATTGATAAATGAGTTTATCAGTTTGTCTCTTTCCTTAATCTAGTGATCCCCAGTAGCCATCATCCTCTACCTCTCTTTTCCCTTTCATGGGTAAACTCCTTGGAAAAGCCATCTACAATTAGCATCTCTATTTCCTTTCACTCTATTCTTCTAAACTCCCTGTAGTCTGGCTTCTCACCTTATCATTCAACTAAAACTGCTCTCTCCAAAGTTACCAGCGATCTCACAATTGCTTAATGGCCTTTTTTCAGTCCTCATCCTTCTTGACCTCTCTGCACCCTTGGACACAGTCCATCACTTTCCTATCCTTGACACTCTCTAGGTTTCCATGACACTGCTCTCACCTGGTTCTCCTACCTTTCTGACTGCTTCTTCTCAGTCTCTTTTGGTGAATCTTCATCTAGATCATACACACTAACCATGGGTATCCCCCAAGGCTCTATGCAGATCTTTCTTCTCCCTTTATTCTATCTTACTTGGTTATCTCATTATCTCCCATCTCTATGCAGATGATTCTAAGATCCATTTGTCTGGTCCTAACCTTTCTCTTTTGCATTTCAAACTAAAAAAAGATGACCTAGAGAAGTCTTAAACTTATCATGTTCAAAACAGAACTCATTATCTTTTTCTAACCCACACCCCCCCCCCCTTTAGTTCCCCCCCCCACAAAAAAAAAACAAACCAAAAAAAAGAAAAAAAAAGCAAAAGTCTATCTCTCCTTTAAAACTCCCAATTATTATCAAGGGCAAGGGTACCACCATCTTTCCCATTACCCAGACTCATAACCTTCCTTCTGCAGGAAGATTTTCCTGGTCTTCTTCAATGCTTCCTTCAATTTATCCTGTTTCTATCTTGTGCATACATAGTTGTTTGCATGTGGTCTCTCTTAGAATGTGAGCTCTTTGAGGGTAGGGATTGTTTCTGCCTTCCTTTGTATTTTCAATGCTCAGCAAATGCCTTTTAATAAATAAATGTTCATTGACTTGACTTGGTCAGACTTCACATGAGGACCTGAATACTTACTCTAAGCCTCCAACATCTGCTATAATCACCATCCTTTACCCTCTGGGTCTACTACTGTAATCACTTTCTTGGGTCTTCCAGCAAGATAAGCCTCTTCTGGAGGATTGGATTTGGAGTACAGGAAACCTGGTTTTGAATCCAGTGCAGTTATTTACTGGGTGAACTCAACCACTACAAGCCTGTTTCCTCATGTGACAAGTAGATTAGATGATCTCTGGGGTCAATTCCAAGAGTTTTAAATATTTGATCCTATGGAAAAGCAACCTCTCCTTTTCCTCCCCTCTCACTATCAAAAGGGCTTCCTTTGTCAACTAGACTCTTCTCTGCAGATGCTGAATCTAACCAGGAGAGCATCTGTGTAACTGCTGAGAAAGATAATTGGCTGGGAGTAATTTTCCAGGCCTCACCCAGTGCCTAGTATATCTCCTTGCCTCAGCTTGCCCAACTCTGCCTCTACTCCCTCCCACCTCTAAGTTTTTATGTACACAAGTAATTCCTCCCTCCTGAAACCCTCCCACCCACTCCATTTCCTATACATTACCTGCTCCTCCCCAGACTGATAAGGCTTCCTCCAAGAAGTTATAGTGATGAATCTCACTCTCTGGTATACACCAATATACTTGTTAATAATATGCCTGTTTCCTGTGTGTTTATTACATCTCCCCCCTTAGTCCCAGAACATAGAAACTGTCTCCTTATTTTCTTGTATCTCCCTGATCTGTCTAATACAGGCCCTTGCCCTCAATCCACTGGGCTGACTTGTCAGTCAGTCAACATACATTTATTAAGCACCTCCTATATGCCAGGAACTTGTGGGACTGACTGAATTGCATCATTAGAACATTTAAAAAGCTCGTGAGAGGCCCCAGCTACCAGGAATCCTTCTCTAAGTCATTGGGAAATGGGGCTGTCTGCCCCCATGTCTGCCCCCAGCATTCAGTTCCAGTGAATCCCTCAGCACTTTTGTTCTTCCCTCACCTACTAAATATAGGCATTATGAGCTGTAAGACCACTAGAAGTCAGGTCACCTAGGTCCCAGCCATCCCAACTTTGCTACTTACTATGGGATCATATGCCAATGACTACTTCTCCAAGCCTCAGTTTCCTCATTGTAAAATGAAGGCAACAATGCCTTACCTCACTTAATTCATAAAGTCATGTTAGGAGCTGGAACATATAAAAGAGCTTTGGGAAAAAAAAAACATTTGGGGGTAGGAGGAGGAAGAAGGAGAGAAAGGGATGCACAGATGTAAACTATCCTTAAAAACCAGGCTCCCAAATGGAAATTCCTAAAACCTAGGTTTGACCACGGCACTCCCCTGCTCAACAAATCTCAGTAGCTTCAGGACCATTGCCCTTTGCAATCTGGCTTTTCAGGCTGGTTTCCTATTACTCCCTATCATGGACACTATAGTCTAGCCCAGTTGGCCTACTTTTTGTTCCCACCATGTCCCATCTCCTGCTTCCTATGCCTTAGCAGAAGTTTTTCCCCATCCCTGGAATGCTCTCCCTTCCTCACCTCTCCCTCTTGGAAGTCCTAGTTCCCGTCAAGGCTCAGCTCAAGTGTTGCTTCCTTTACAGGACCTTTTCTGACTCTTCCAGGAGGGAAGATCTGGGTTTGAGTCCTACTTAAAGATATTCATGGGCAAGACACAACTGAGTGGTCTCGGGTATTTTTCTAATACTTTAAGTCAAAGAAGAGTTATTGATTAGCACTGGTAGAGGGAGTTTAAATACAGGGTGCTCCCCACACTGATATAACTAAAAGTCCAGACCAAGAAAAGACCCCCAAATCTTCCATATTCCACATTTCCCTCCCCTCTGCCCCCTCCCACGCCCAGCCTTCTAGTCTTTGCCATTTGTCACCTCAAGCCCTTTAATTGGCTTTCCCTATCACATGGGTGGACATAAAGCTTCCAATCCCTGGGATAAGAAAAGAGGCTCCTAGGAGGGAAACAGAGAAAAAACTCCCAGTGGAGAAAGCCTGTATTCTACTGTCTCGCCTAGACCCAGCCCTACCTCCAGCTTTCTGGAGAGGGGTGAGAACTGTCCTTCTGTCTGCTTCTTACTTCTCCTCTTTCCCAACCCACTTGAGGAAGCCCCAAAGGAGAACACTGTTGGAGAGCAAGCTGGTGGCTGAGGAAAGAAGATCAAGATGGGGAGCGGAGCCAGTGCTGAGGACAAAGAACTGGCCAAGAGGTCCCGGGAGCTAGAGAAGAAGCTTCAGGAGGATGCGGACAAGGAGGCAAAGACTGTCAAGCTATTATTGTTGGGTGAGGGACCAGGGGTTGGAAGGGAGGGAATCAGGGAAGGACTTTGGAGTAGGCTAAAGATAGCCTTCACCTCAGGGGCAGGGGGACACTCCCTGCCTGATAAATTCATAAGTAGTCCTGTCTGACCACAATTACACCTGGAGTAGCTTAGATAAGGATGGGGATGGGGGCACAGGAGGCTGAGTCAAAGTAAAATATGTTGAATCCAAGTGGAAAGCTCAGATAAGCTGCCGGAACCTCAGGGTTAATTGGCTCAGGAGACTGCAGACATCACCCCTCACCCAGCTGGTGGACCGGAGATGTTCAGGCCACTAAATGATCTTTTCTTAAGCCCAAGCAGCTTTCAGTCAGTTCAGAATAAGCTGCTTAGGGGAAAGAGGGGGTGATAAAGAGGAGGAACAATGGGGTGAAGAAAGGAGAACTGGAAGCAAGTGGAGGAGGAAGATGGAGGCTGCTTCTGCGTCTGCATCACAGAGGCCAGGTTAAGGAAAGGAGCTGGAGAGAGCTCAGTAAAGAATCGTGCCTATAGAGATGTGGGGATGAAAAGGGGAACCCTGATCTAGAGTCAACCCTCTGAGTCAGAAAAGGAGCACAGAGAAAGGAAGTGCAGGGAACACAGTAGGAATGCAGTAGGAAATTCTCCAGACCCATCCTACCAATCTAGGTCTGTAGGAGTTAAGCACAAAGAGGGGGAAGGAGGCAGGCATCTGGGAGAACAAGTTCCTTCCTTCTCCTCAGAGTCTGAACGCAAGAATAGCATGAGTTTACTTTTTGAAGGGGGAGACACAAATTTCATACAGATTCCTCTCTATGAACTGAAGAATTTACAGGGTAGGGTTCAAGGCAAAGTGTTCTTTCCTTTCAGGCGCTGGGGAATCAGGAAAGAGTACTATCGTCAAACAGATGAAGTAAGTAGGATCCTAGACTTGGGAGAAGTAAGGGGCAGGGGGAGGGTGGGGAGAAGGGCCCAAGACATCTAGGATGCAGCAGAGTGATATTCTGTCCCATTCTTCCAGACCCATATTGGTTAACCCCATTTGGCCCCATCTGGGTGGAGAGGGCACCCGGTATGGGTTTCTAGTCATTTGGCATTAAGGAATCCCTCTCTCCCTCTTACCCCACATGGAATACCAACAAGTACAGTGAATTAGGAACTCTCTGACTCTCCAGGCCCCCCTGAGGATCATGTCTTTGCTCTCTCTTCTAGAATCATACACCAGGATGGCTACACACCAGAGGAGTGTTTGGAGTTCAAAACCATTATCTATGGCAATGTGCTGCAGTCCATTCTGGCCATCATCCGTGCCATGTCCACCCTGGGCATTGACTATGCTGAGTCATCCCATGTGGTATGTGTCCATCCAGGGTGCCAGGCATGAGTCTCACTGATGAGAAAGGGGTGGGTGGTGAGGTTGAGGATCACTCACAAGGAAACCTCAGGATGAAGTCACCCAAATGTGAGGGAAGCTGGCTTTGGAGTCAGAGGACCTGGATTCAAATACTCCCTACTACCTGTGTGTCCTTGGGCAAGCCAGGGATCCTCCCTAGGCCTCAGTTTCCTCATCTGCTTCATCAAAGAGTTGAATCGGCCTCTGAGTCCCTTCATCCTATTATCTTGAGTGAAGAAATCAAAAACCAAAAAAAGCAACCATTTTCTTTGTATCTTTCTGAAATCCACAGAACAAGAACTAGAAGGAGACTTAGGCCCAAATGTCTTATTTTACAGATGAAGAAATAGAGGCCCAGTGAGATGAACAGACTTGCTTAAAGCCATACAATGGCAAAGCACAAACTGGAACCTACATCTCATGACTCACAGGCCACTGCTTTGTTTTTCTTTGTGTTTCCCCACCCACCCATTACACCACACTCCCTTCTCCTGCAATCTAAGCCCAATATCTCTTATTTGGTCACAGAGAAGAATGGGCAGTCAGTCCCCTCCCAAATGACTCTTCACAAACCCAGAAGTGGTTATGAAATATCTTGTCAGTCCTTTATGCTCTAGATAATACACATCTGTCGATTATAATCATTATGTATTCAAGAGCCTATCTCAGAAATGCTTCTAAAGATTTCTTGACCAGGAACCCAACAGGTGCTAAATCCAGGGCTCCAGAACAGAAATTCTTTTGAGTTTAGGTAGGATGAGAAGTTATAGGGCAGGAGGTGATGCCTCTTGCACCCTTGGCCCTTCTTGAAGGAATGAAGCCTTTAGATCCTGGCTATCACAAGGATTCCACTTTTCCCTCTCTTGACCACCATCTCTAGACTCACCAAGGAGGGAGTGGGCAGGAAGTTTCTACCAGCCATCAGACATATAGCTTTGCAGAATCTGTTGCCACCTTTCTGGATTGAGAGAGGTCATTTAAGAAACATCACTGAGATAGCATTCTGAATACAAGCCCCAGCTAGAACTTAAACAGAAACTAAATTGGTATTGCCACCATAAACCCTTGACCTGGAAGAATTATTTCCATCTCAAGGGTTGGGAAAACTTTAAAGTCAGCAGCACCACCCTTCCAGAAGCTCTTCCTTAATGAGGAACTTTCCCTGATTTTCTCACTGGTAGGATGATGGACGACAGCTTAACAACATGGCTGATTCTATGGAGGAAGGAACCATGCCTCCTGAACTGGCAGCAATCATTAAAAGACTGTGGAAAGATGGAGGTGTGCAGGCCTGCTTTGAACGTGCTGCAGAGTACCAGCTCAACGACTCTGCCTCTTAGTAAGTCTCCTGATGCCAGAAGGTCAGAACTTACCCTGGGAGATGCTGATTGCAGGACTTGCCCCTTGCATCACTAATTCAATATGGATTTAGTCTTATTTTGGCTTAAAAAAACAAGCCAACTTCACAAGTATGGCTAAAAAAAAAGATGTAGTCTAAATATAATATTTCTATGAGCCCATTATAATGTTATGGTCAAAAAAAGCTAAAAGGCTCTAGGATTGAATTGAGGGGCATAGCTTTCAGGAATAAGGAGGCGACAGACCCTTTGTATTCTGCCTTGGTCAGGCCTCATTTGAACTATTTTGTTTAGTTCTGTGTGCTATGATTTAAAAAGTCCCTAGTGTCCAGAAGAGAGCAAACAGGACAGTGAAGGGACTTGTACTCATATCACATAAGGATTGGTCAAGGAATTGGAGAGATGGCTAGAGCCTGGAGAAGATTTGGGGTACATATAATCACGTTTTTCAAATATCTGAAGCACTGTCATGTGGAAGGATTAGACATGCCCTGTTTGACTAGGCCACAGGGAGTAGAAGTTACTGAGAAGTGAATTTGGGCCAGGAAAAATCAGAGTTGCCCAACTTGGAATGGATGGCCTTGGCAGGTAGGAGGGTCCCTCTCCGTGGGAGTCTGTAAGTGGAGGCTAGATGTCAACTTGTCTGGGATGTTATGGTGGGGACTCCTTTCAAGTATGGGTTAGACTACAGTGCTGTTAAGATTCCTTTCAACTTTAAATATTGTGAGGGGCGGCTAGGTGGCTCAGTGAATAGAGCACTGGCCCTAGAGTCAGAAGGACCTAAGTTCAAATCTGGCCTTAGACACAACACAAAAACTAGCCGTGTGGCCTTGGGCAAGTCACTTAACCCCAACTGCCCTCCAAAAAGCAAAAAAACAACAAAACAAAACATTAAATATTGTGATTCAATAATTCTGTAATGGCACATCAGGATAGGAGTGAGAACAGAAACCCAAAGCTAAGGTCATAGGGTCATACATTTAGAGCTGGAAGGAGTCTTTAAAGTCAGTGAATTCAACCCTCCTTACTCTACAGAGACAGACGACCCTAAATCTTCCAAATCTAGTGCTAACACTCTGTCCTCTGTACCAACATATACTTCCCTCTGGCTCATGCCACCTTCTCTCTATTCTCCCAGGTTCTACATGTTAGGGAAGCAGAGTGGGCTTGGAAGACAGGGGGACTCTGTTGTTTACTACCTGTGTGATGTTGGACAAGGTATTGGAGTTCCCTGGCTTCAGTGTCTTCACTTATAAAATGGAGGGATTGTACTAGATGGCTTCTGAGGCCCCTTCCAACTCTAAATCTAGATGCGTGTTCTTCTGCCATACATACCCTTGGGAAGCATGTAATGGAGAATGGCCTCACAATGGCCTGTTCAATACAGTTTGCCACATAGCACCAACTGGTGCTACATACCAATTTGGTATTGGTTCCCAAGAGTCAGGAGTTCCTGCTGTTCAGTCATGTTTGACTCTGTGACCCTGTTAGGGATTTTCTCGGCAAAATGTTGGAGTAGTTTGCCATTTCCTTCTCCTGCTCATTTTCCAGATCAGAGTTGGACACGACTGAAAAACTGAGCAACACAAGCCAAGCACTGTGTGGTGTTGGGATAAAAATACAAGACGGTCCCTGCCTTCAGAGAGCTTACATTCTAATGGGCATAACTCATAAACAGCAACTGAAAGGGAGTGGGCTGTAGAGGTCTGAATCCAGGCAAAATAAGGCAAAAGCTCACCAATCAGAGCCCAGCTGAGGTGGTTCCAGAGTTGAAATCCAAGGTTCCACAGAGGAGGTAAAGATGATGACTTAGAGAAGGCATGGTTTGGAGATGGCCAGGAAGTATATATGTACTTTCTCCCCTTTTAGAGCATAAGCTCCTTGAGGGCAAAGTTTGAGTCTTATTTTGTATCTTCAGTGCCAAGTACAATGTCTTATACACAATAAATACTTAATAAATGTTTGTTGAATTGAACTCCCTTCTCAGTGCTGCCTCTTAGTCCTTTGTCCTATTGATTTAAAATGCTCAGAAGGGGTGGCCAGGTAGCACAGTGAGTAAGAGCACTGGCTCCAGTGTTGAGAAGACCTGGAGATCAAATCCCAGGCTCAGACACTTAGCACCCACCCAGAAACACCTGGCCGTGTAACCTTGAGCAAGTTACTTAACCCCAATTGCTTAGGGGCGGCCAGGTGGCTCAGCGAGTAAGAGCACTGGCTCCAGTGTCAGGATGACCTGGATCAAATCCGGGCTCAGATACTCAGCACCACACCCAGAAATAACTGGCCGTGTAACCTTGAGCAAGTTACTTAACCCCGATTGCTTAAAAAATAAAACAAAATAAAATGCTCAGAAAATCATGGAAGGAAGAAAAGCTCCAAGCCTAGCCAACTGTAGGGAAATGAGGTCAAACCGGACTTTGTGAGGCCAATGGCCACCAGCCAACAGCTAACGCAATCCTGCCCCTCAGTTTAGTCCTTAACCTCCTCCTGCTTGGGTGGAGGGAGTAGCATGGAAAAGAATTTCAGAAGAACTCCTTAATCTGGTATTCAGGGCTCTCCACAATACCATATAAGTAGTGGCTGTGAGGGCAGGGGAACAAAATTGTGGTTGCATAATAAAGATGTCTTTCAGGGGCTCTACAGTACAAGGTTTGTGGAAGAGAGACTATATTACAGGAAGTAGGACTGGAAGGCACTTAGGGATGTCTAGAGCAACCTTCTCCTTTTGTAGACAAAACTGAGGCTCGGGGAGTTTAAGCAATGATTTGTCTAGAATCACAGAATCAGAACCCAGGTCTTCCAATTTTTTTTTTCCTATAGTACCATGCTTCTCCTTCTGTTAATTCTGTGAGCTTGGACAAGTCACCACCTCTCAGGGCCTTGGAAGAGGGACTGGTAAAACTGGAAATTAGGTCTGCTTTACTGCACAGAGATGGTGGGGCTGAAATGAAAAATGAAAATATTTTGGAAATAACTCTAGAAATGCAAGAAACTCTTCTTGACCATTGGGTAACAATGGCACCAATTATATATGATCTCTTGTCTAGCTATCTCAATCAGCTGGATCGAATAACAGCCCCTGACTACCTTCCCAATGAGCAGGATGTTCTACGGTCTCGGGTCAAAACTACAGGTATCATTGAGACCAAGTTCTCAGTCAAAGACCTAAACTTCAGGTGGGTGTATGTTTCCCTACCCTCTTAGGCACATATAGTGGATTCATCCACGGGCAGGTCCACTGCCCTCTCTGGTGGCCCTAGGCCTTGATGTGGCCCAGGGCTGCCATGCTCTTCTCTAGGGGTGGCTGTATCTCCATGATGAGCACACGGGCTTTCAGGTCACAGGTAAGCAGCATCTGTGAGATGAGTGGCTTCTTCCCCCAGGATGTTTGACGTGGGAGGGCAGAGGTCAGAGCGCAAGAAATGGATCCACTGTTTTGAAGGTGTTACCTGCATCATTTTCTGTGGAGCCTTAAGTGCCTATGATATGGTACTGGTAGAAGATGATGAAGTGGTAAGTAGGATTTGTGTCAAGAAGCTCTAGGACAGCCAGTAAAACTAACTCCGTGGTGACTTTTGCTTTAAGCTTTCATTCTATCATTTCCCAACTTGTGTGATTTCAGCCAGTGTTCATTTTCAGAATTAGTCTTCTGCACACCCACAAAACCAGACAGATACCCTGCTCCTGCTACTTAGGCTCTTGTATGGGGCCCCTGGGCTTTAGAATTTGAGAAGCCTAGCCATTTCTCTTTTTTAGCTCACTTTGTACCACAGGAATATAAAGGCTATAATCTCAGTCAGAGCATTTGAAGACTGAGAACATCACCAAGTCACTAGCAGAACCTTTCCTTTCTGCCTTTGTGTGTGGGGCAGGCGAGGGAGTGGAGGAGGATGGAGGAATAAGGTAGAGAAGATAAGATAAAAATGATAACCAGAAAAAAGGAAGTAAAGCTTGCATCTTTGTTCGACCTTACTAGGAGAGGTTGTACAGTCCCACCTGAAGTCCAATAGTACTGCCCAGGGGTGACCAGAGCTAAAGGAGCTAATAGGATATAAGCACTTTGCTTCTTCTCTTTGTAGTCTCAGTACCTAGCACACAGGTTCTCAATAACTGTTGGATTTAATTAAATGCTCCCTGGATAGCAAACAAAATGGTGAAGCGACTTCTCAGGGCTAACTCCTATTGAACTTTTGGACTTCTGCTCAACAGGAATGGAAGAAGGTGTCAGGGTCAAGCCAAGTTCTTGCACTAGAGTAATTTCAAACACCGAGAAGCATTGATTTCCCCTAAGTTTATGCTCCAGAAACAGGAGAGCCATCTCCCGAACCCATCCCTTCTCTTTGTCCTATGTGGCTTCCACCTACATCAGTCATCAATGAAACAGCATCCTTATTTTAAGAATTTATCAATTCTAGTCCAAGATTCCCAGCGGGGTTTGAAGCAGTGTTAGACATCTTCTGTCTGCAGTAGATAAGTGCAGATCCAGCTTAGCCCACTATGTGTACCCATGGCACACGGAAGCACAACTGTCATAGCCTTGGATACAAGTAGGTTTGTAACAGGCTGAGGTAACAGTGTGTATATGCATGGAACAGGGATCACAAGATCATTCTATTTAGAACCAGAAGGGAAAGGGTTCCATCTCCCACCTCATCTCTGCCTCTCAGAAGCCTTGTCTTTAATACCCCATCCCTTCCTCTTTTTGGTGCATTCACTCCCTCAGATTATCTTATCATACTTGTGTACTTAACGGGGAGAAGTCAGGGACTTGTCTTTCTATCTTTACGGCCTAGTGCAGTGCCTGGCCCATGGCAGGCAATTTACTGCTTGTTTAATTGAATTGTATATTATTTAAATAAATTTGTACAAGGAAGAGGATTTTGGCGCTGGTGCTGAGCTGAGATGGGTGAAGTCTACAGTGCCCTCTACCCTGAAAGATCTGAACTATACCATGGAGTCCCATCCTCCAGAGATAAACATCCAAACACTTCCATGGGAATGTGTATTCTTTGTTCTAGCATAGAGAGGGAAAGGGTTCCTTCTGGACTACCCACTGCCTCCCCCATTGCTGCAGCATCCGAGGCCTCCAAAATGTTCTTCTGCTATTGGCTGGTTTGGGAGAATTTGACTAGAATCTGTAACAAATATCCAAGGCCCCAGCAAGGCACCCATTAACTGGAGCCAAGTCTCAACCCCACCCATATCTGGGTTTAATGTCACATTTAATGTTACATTGTCATCTAAGCACAGTGCCTGGCACATAGCAAGCTCTTAATAAATACTTGTTGACCCAATAACACTCAAGAACCTTACTTAGGGATGGGCTTGGGATCTGTAAGCCCACAGCTGTGCCCACAACCCCTGCTCTAAACAATGCAGAGGAAGGAGGGAAAGCAGAAATAGTAACACAATAATGTTTATCAGCATCTTTTCTCCACCCCAACCATCAAGCTGAGCTGGGTTCCCAGGGAGAGAAATTCCTTAACCACTCAGCAACCTGTAAAACCACTGTTGACTGCAGATCTGACCTCCTCCCTGCAGCTGAAGCAACAGCATTGGTACTTTCTTTCCCCAATAATAATCCCTGTAGGAGATAAGGGATGCAGCTATTGAAAACACAGTAAGGGAGCGCCTCCCTCCCCCATCCCTCATTTATGAGACTTTTTTTTTGTTGTTCAAAACAGCTGGTTAAAATCAAGTCCAGTTTTTTTCTGTAAATCCACAATTATATAGTAACTAAAACTCAGCAAACTCAGTTTATATGTATCTAGATGAGATAAAAAATTTCCTTGTTCCCCTCCTATTTGGAGAATTCAAGATCAAAAGATTACAGATTTAGATCTGGGAGGGTCCTCTGGGACTATTTAACTGAACTCTGTTATTTTATGTGGAAACTGCAAGGACAAGTAATTTGTCCAAGGTCACAAAAAATATTAAGTAGCAGTCAGGATTCAAAACCCAGCTGACTCCAAATCTTTCTATGCCACCATGCTGCCTCTTTGAAGGGACACATGATAGATATCCCTAAGTAGCTGAAGGGTTACCATGATTATCTTGAGGTATTAGATTTATTCTGCTTGGTCCCAAAGGCAAGAAGAGAAATGGGTAGAGGCTGATTTCAGTGGCAGTCATCCTTGGGTTCCCTCTTACCCTGGGCTTTTGAAGCAAAGGCAGAGAGATGACCAGGTGTGCTGCTAGGAGTTCCTGCTCAGTTACAGATCGGCCCAGATCACTGCTGAGGCTTCTCTCCATTGAGACTGTGAGCCTTTCAAGATGGGATGTCAGTTTCAGCTGCTTCTCTGCATGCTTTGTTCCACTCTAAGGGGAGCCAGGGACCAGGTGGAAATGAGCCTCTCTTCTTGCCTGACTTTCCCTTTCCCCAGAACCGCATGCATGAGTCTCTGCACCTGTTCAACAGCATCTGTAACCACAAGTTCTTTGCTGCTACCTCCATCGTCCTCTTTCTCAACAAGAAGGATCTCTTTGAGGAGAAGATCAAGAAGGTTCACCTCAGCATTTGCTTTCCCGAGTATGATGGTAAGTGTCAAAGGCAGTGGCAGTGATGTTGAGAATCCTTGACTAGCAGTGCAGTGCTGGCCTCTGGGGGTTTCTTATACAACAAAGAACTTGGATGAAAGCAACAGGCACAGTAAGAAGTGCAGATGTTAGATGTTATCACTACTTTTTGAAGAAGGGATTATCTGTCCAACTATTATGTGACCAAGGAGGAAAGTAAACCCCTATGTTCCAGCCCCTATTCATCCCTTTGCTGCTTTTTTTTTTTCCTGGAAAACCAGGGAACAACTCTTATGAGGATGCAGGAAATTATATAAAGAGCCAGTTCCTCGACCTAAACATGCGAAAAGACGTCAAAGAAATCTACAGTCATATGACTTGTGCAACAGACACACAGAATGTCAAATTTGTGTTTGATGCGGTTACAGATATCATCATCAAAGAAAACCTCAAGGACTGTGGTCTTTTCTAGTTCTCATCCATAAGCAGGTACACATCGGAAAAAACAGACTGGGCTGGACTATTGTTTGGGAAATTTGGATAACGTGAAGTGATCTTTTGGGTAACCAGAAATCATAGGCCAAGGTATAATGGGTATGATATTGCTTGTCTCCTCGGTGGGTGGGGGTGGGCTTGGAGGGTGGGACAGAATTGGAATTCAAGAAAGTTTTTAAATGTTAAAAATTAATAAATGCTTTAAAAAGTTTAGAGGCTAAACTTTAATATGTTTTTTTAAAAAAAGAAAAATGATAGACCAGCCAGTACTCAAGGACAAGCACAGCACAGTCATTTTCCATCGGAGGTGGAACATGCCTAATTGCCTCCTCCACAGCATTCTGTGGCAACATCTTGGCATTATCTACTGAGTGTGAGGGTTATTAGAAGCTAACGGACCTTTGGGTCTTCCTCTAAGTTGTCTCTTATGCTTTCACAGTGAAAGAGCACGGACAAACGGTGCCATTTTAAAAATTCACCACTCAGTTTTGTGGGATGAGGAATTTCTAAACACACACTCCAATCAAAACAGCTTACAAAATGCCCACCTCTCTGCATGTTTCCTTGTACTACATTCTTTGGAGACCAAGGCCCTCAGGTTTTGCAAATATTAGTTTTCAAGGCATATACTAAGAAATTATGTGATTTTCTTTTTAAAGTCATAAGATGTGAAGCTGTGGCCCCATTTTTTTTTTAACAAAACACGAAAGCAAGCACACCAACTAGTCCAAAAGTTAAGTTTATTCTAAATGCTGTGGGAATGGTGGCATCAGCAGCCAAGAACCTTCAAATTTTCTATACTTTTAGGGGGCAAGGAAGAGTGGGCTCAGATGTACTTTTATCAGTGTAAGAGGGGAAGCTTTGGGTATGTAAATTCTTTCCAGTACATACAACTAACTTGTTATCTATTATCTGGATTGTGGAATCAGAATATGTTAGAGATGGGACTTGGAACCAGATCCTCTATCCACTACATAATGTTGCTTTTTTTAGGTGTATAATGGTTGTTGAATATTGTAGCGAAAACAATGAAAGGAGACTCATCAAAGAGCCACAAAGCAAGCAAAAGTCCTCTACGAGAGGTCTAGGACCACAAAAATCAAAGCTATCCATAGACTATGCCCTCTACCTCTCAGAATGTCTCATATATAGAGTGGCCTTGAATTCTTGACAATTATTTTTCCAGCTATGTAAAATACATCAGTGTGTGGAGGGAAGCCAATTTTGGTTTCAGCAGAAATTAAATCAGAGAATTATAGTTTGTTAGAACTAAAGAGTTCATCTAAATTCAATCCTCCTTATTTTACAAATGAGAAAACAAGGCAAAGAATCTAAGTAACTTGTCCATTGCTAGCAAATGGCAGAGCTGATACTCAAACTTGGGTCTTTTTTCTATCCTGTATAACAATAGATATAGTCCCTGGGGTCACCTGCTCTACATTTCCTATTCTCCTTAGAACATAAGAACTGTAGCTTTATAGACCGGATTTTCACATAACAATCAAGAAAAACTCTCATTTCAACCACTGCATGTTCCTAGAGAACAAAAAGGCAAGTGTTTATTTAGGCAACAGAAATCTCTGCACTAGGGCCCACGTAATGTTGATTACAAACAAATAATATCACCAGTCAGACCAAAGAAATTGCTCCCTTGAACTCCTTGGGGGGGCTGGAGGGGAGGTAAAAGAGGAGAAGAAACCTTGGAAATAACTTGACAGGAGGTGTTTAAGTAAAATCCAGATTTAGCAATTGCAAATACCAGTGAGGAATGTTCTTGGCAGGCAAGATTTAGTATATAAAGGAAAGCGTTGATTAAAATGAAAACCTGCCCCTTGCCAGAAACATACATTCACACTTTTGTCTGCTACTACCAATATTGATAGTATGGAGCCATATGAGCCTAAGATTCTCTGAAGAATATATCTGTAGCTGTTAAATTTTTATATATTTAATGGTCTTTTCCTTTCTCCATTTCCCAAAAAAGAAACATTTGTGAGCAGAATCAGCACAGAATTAAGAGAAAAATACTCAGACTACTTTTTACAACCTGCGAGACACCCATACTTGTACACACCTCCAAACCAAATCCACCCAAAGAAAACTCCCAGTTTTCCCAACTTCAATGAAATGTTTGCATAGTTTTTTATTACTGTGACCTTTAATCTCCATCTCTCTCTCTCTCTGTTTAACATGGCTGTTCTGAGACCTATCCTGATCAAATCTCAAAAAGGAGTATGCAATTTAAAGTATTAAAATGTTTAGGTTTCTTTAATTGTATCCTTAACATTTCATATCACTACTGATGTGGCATCAGGCTCAGGTAGTAGAAAATATGCCCAATTTGGAATAAAAAAGACCCAAGGTCAAACCCTAGTTCCACCATTAACTACCTTATGATCCTAGACAAGTCACTTACCTTTCTCATACTTTCTTCCTCATCTCTAAAATGAGGGGATTGAATTGGATGACCTCTAAGGTCCCTTCCAGTTCAATCTATGCTCCAACCATCATATTACATGATGACAGCCTCCTAAGTGCAAGAACCATAACTAGGCTATCCTTTAGAATACCAAGCATGGAGATGGTTAGTGCTTTTGAGAACAACAAACTCTATGTAAGCAAAACTGAAGCTTAAATCTTTATACCCAAGGGTCTCAAAATATCACAAATACTACTCTGTGGTTTTTTAGTTAAGAGAGCAGGAGATGAAAATCAAGAATCTTAAGTTAACAGACAACAAATTCTTGACATAAGATCCACCAAATTCCCCGAATCAGTCATCCTTACCGTGGATGGAACAGACACAACTGAGAACATTGAGGGCGTACTGCAGTTCAAAGTGATGGACAAAGTACTAATGGGGTAAGGAAGAGATCTTGCCTTACCTTTCCTACTCTATTTTCCTCACCTGCTAGAGCTGATAACAGCATTGCTTTGGTGTTGGACCTTGAACCTCCAGTATTCCCAAATCTACATTCTTATAGTCCAGCCTGTTAGAGGGGCCGAAGATTTTCTGGGCAGACAAATAAATAGGAGGTTGGAGAGAGAAATTTATTGTCCTCTTAAGCCAATAGTGATATGAATTGAAGCAAGAATTGGATTTAAATATAACACAACCTTCTCTGTCCCACTTAAGGCAAAAAGTGGAGTAACTACAAACAAGCAGAATTTCATTTTAGCCTGATACTTGTGGTATGATGGGTGGACAGGGGGAAGGCACAATACAACAGTTCACTGGCCTGCCCTATGACTTGACCTAATTATCTGGATTGATCAGAAACAGGTAACTCTTGGGCTAAGGAGAGGTCTCAGGCAGCTTGTTGGAGTAGTGTTTAGAGTGCTAGACTTGGAGTCAAGGAGACCTGAGTTCAAATCCTGCCTCAGAGATTTACTTACTGTATGACTGGATAAGTCAGTTAACCTCTGCCTTGGTTTACTCATATGCAAATGAGGACTGGACTTGATGGTCTCCAGGGCCTCATCAAGATCTAGTCTATGATCCTGACACCATAGCTATGAAAGGCTGAAAAGGTCAGAGAGTGAAGTGATATTAAGCATGGAAATCTCTCCAGTACTCAAGGTGATCAAGTATTTGGCTCCAATAAAGGATGAACCAGAGAACTAAAGATCACTGGAATGACAAACTAAATTTTATCTGTCAGATCAATGTAATAAAGAGGAGAATCTTTCCAGTTTAGGAGCCTTTGAAAGTACAGAAATGATGTGACCCAAGAGGTGTGGTGAGCTATATTTAAGAAATATATACACTATTGTGCTATAAGAAAGAAATGATGAGCAGGCCAACTTCAGAAAAACCTGCAAAGACTCGTATGATGCTGAATGAAATGAGCAGAACCAGGACAACACTGTACAGTTACAGCCACACTGTGCAATAATTAACTGTTAGACTTGGTTCTTCTCAGCAATGCAAATCTAAGGCAACTCCAAAAGGCTCACGATGGAAAATGCTATCCATATACAGAAAAAGAACGATGGAGTCTGAATGCAGATAGAAGCATACTATTTGTTCTCTTTTTGTTTCTTATTTCTTGTGATTCATCACACTCTCTTAATTCTTCTTTACAATATGACTAATGTGAAAATATGTTTAATATGAATGTGTATGTAGAGCCTGTATCAGATTGCATACTGTCCTGGAAAGGGGAGGGAGGTGGAGAAAATCTAAAACTCAAAAGCTTGTAGAATTGAATGTTGAAAACTAAATTAATTAAAATATATATATGATGTAAGAAATAGCACTGATGCCATTTACCATTTAAGTTCAAATCCAGCACTGGCATTGGCTAGCTGTATGACCTTGGGCAAGTCACAACTTCTCTAAAACTGTCTTTCTGTAAAATGGGAACAATTAAGAAACATCCTAGCTCATATAATTGTTGTGAGCTTCAAGTGAGTGTATGGAAAGTATATAACAGAGTTATTTTTATCCCTTTTGCTGATCCCACTAGTTTTCAGAAAGACAAGAAAGAGTAAGCATCAGGATTTACAAAGTCCTTTATACCCAGTTCCTGTCTCTCATCTGTACCATTCCCTCTTCCCCCAAGACAAAATAAAGGAACATCAGAGAGAACATGGGAGCAGCACTGCCACAGGACATCAACCCCCCTTTATCTTCTCAGTGATTCTGCCATAGCATTTTATCTTTTCAGTTTACCATGGTATTGGCTTTTGCTCTCATATAGCTTCTCATTGAATAGCACAATAATCCAAAATAAGAAGTAACACTGAATTTTCCAAGTTTCTTGTTTATTCTTCCTTTTAAGTAGTACTATTCTAAAATAAAAATTAATTAATTAATGGCTAACATTTGGATAATACTTACTTACAATGTGCCAGGCACTGTGCCAAGCGCATTACAATTACTGTCTCATTTGATCTTCACAATGACCCTGGGAGGTAGGTGCTATTATTATGCCATTTTATAGATGAGGAAATTGAGATAAACAGGAGTTGAAGTGACTTGGCCAGGGTGCCACAGCTAGTAAGTGTCTGAGGCCACATTTGAACTCAAGTCTAGGTAGTACAGTGGAAAGAACACTGGGTTTGAAGTCAGGAAAGCTCTGAGTTCATAGCCGGCCTCAGACAATTACTAGTTGGGTCACTCTGGGCAAGTCATTTAACCCGTTTGCCCCAGTTCCTCACCTGTAAAATGGGGACACACTGTGAAAGGAAATGGCAAACCATTCCAATATCTTTGCCAAGAAAACCCCAAATGGGGTCATGAAGAGTTGGACACAATTGAAAAACAACTTCCTCACTCCAGGCCCTGTACTGTATCCACTCTGCCACCTAGATGCTCAAACTATGGAAGAATACTGTATTTTAGAAAGAAGAGAGTAGGCACTTTTCACTGAATGGTTCCACACTAATTTCTCTAGGTGGGAGAATAGTATCAAGCATATATATCAACAAGCCCAAGGCAGGAGCTTATCTGTTATCTTCCAGACGCCCTCTTGTCTACCCTTTAGCTACTGGCATATTTCATTGGCCTCTAGTGATCTCCTTTAATAACTCTTACACGTCCAGGGTAAGAGCAGAGAGAATTACTCTCCAAGAGGAAACACAGATTGGGAATAAACTTGAAAAGGATAAAAATCTGAGCAAACTACATTTTAGAAAAAAAAAAAGTAGGTGTTTATGAATTTCGTTTTGTGTGACCGTATAGGATTCTGCTCCACAAGCATCTGTCAAGTGCCTCTGTAGTGTTATGTGCTATGGATACAATAACAAAACTGAGAACAGTTCATCTCCTCAAGAAGCTTCCAGTCTATATGCTACGTCACAAATATGCCTACCCTATGGTGCCTGACATCTAATGAATGTCCATAAATATTTATTGATTTAAGGGGTGATAGACTTAGGCTAGGCAATCACATCTCGTTCACAGAAATAAGTAATCCTGTTGTTTATTGTGCTAGTGCTAGTCAAAACACACCAGTCAATGCAGTTCTGGAAGCCACATTTTAGGAGGCATCAGCAAGCTGTAAGCACAACCAAGATGGTCACCAGACTGAAGAGAACACGGGGGAAGGTGATGGGTGTGTTCAGCTTATTCAGTGTGGCTTGAGGGGGCAGAGCTAGGACCAACAGGTCAAAACAGCAGAGAAACAGATTTTGACTCCAAACAAGAATGAACTACCTAACACAACTGGAGGAACTTCCAAAGAACTCTTGTTCACAAACAGAAATTTTAAAATAGATGCTGACCACTCAGAGGGGATGCTATAGAAGGGGATTCTTGTTCTGGTATGGATTGGATTAAATGACTTTTGAGATCCTTTCAAGACTAAGGAGTTTTAAATCACTAAATAGTTAAATCTCTTGTGTCCTGGGAATGCTCGAACCAGGCTGGCCCCACTCCTGTAAGAAGCACTATCCCTACGTATTCTGAAGCCTGCTAACCTTTGGTTGAAGACAAATTTATCAGGGGAATAAACTGAAATAAAACAAGAAAACATAAAATCCCCACTGTTGGACTGGATTGGAATCTAGTATGGATTAAGGATTAAGATCCAAATAACAGGGCAATGGGGGTAGAGAGGAGAGAGAGAAGGGAGAAAAGTCTATCCCTGCAAGGCCATGGTGCTCCTTTCTGTCACATACATAAACATACTCTCTGTGGAGAAATTTACCCTCCCCCCCCCCCCATGCATCTGGCTGGGGTCAAGTCAGTCAGTAAACTCTTAATCTAACAGACTTTGTGCTTTGTGAAGGGTTCTGGCCTTCTGTCATTCCATGCTAGGGGTTTGGCTTCACTTACCATTAGCATGCACAGGGGAGAGGAGTTCCATGAGGTTGAACCTGCCAGTCAATAGGGATGGTGAAAAGAAGGTGGGAAAGGGTGTCAGATGGGTCACCCTGGACCGCATGGCCAAGCCAGTCTACTTAGCAGGAATAATTATAACAGCTCTCCTCCTATTCACATCCAAATTCCTAGAAAAAGCTGTCTGAACTTCTTGTTTTTATTTACTCTTTTCCAATTTACTTCCCATTCCCTAGCAATTGCCTTCTGACCTCACTACTCCACTGAAACGGCTCCCTCCTGGCAAGATGACAACTAGCATTTGTAGAGCACTTTAAGTTTAAAAGCACTTTACAAATATTTCACTGGATCCTCACAACCACCCTGGGAAGTAGGTGCTATTATCATACCCATTTTACAGCTGAGGAAGGGGAGACCAACAGCAGTTACATAACTTGCCCAAGATCACACCACTTCTAAGTGTCTATTTTGAATACAGGTCTTCCTGACTCCAGTCCGATGCACTATCCACTGCGCCATCTAGCTGCCAATGGTCTTTTAAATTGCTCTGATATTTCTTACCTTTTTGCCCTCTTTATAGGGTGTTTGACTCTATTTCCCCAACCTCACCTTCCTGCAATCTTCTCCCTCGACTTCCCTATGAAATGGCCCTCACACGGTTCCCCTGTCTTATTACTCTTCCTCATTCTCCTTTGCTGGTTCAATCGATGTGTTGCCCTATTGGCCATGGCCTTTTCTCTTCTTCTGAGGTCATCCCACACCACCAACTGTCTCTTCAACTGGATTCCCACAGGTCTCAAAACTTCACATTTAAATACAACTCATGATCTCTTCCCCCAAACCCATCCCTCCAAACTTCCCTTTCTCCCTTTTTCATGGACCCCTCCCACAAATGGCAAATCCTGTATATTTCACCTGTACGTCTCTCACCTATCTACACCCTCCTCTCCACTCATGCAGTCACCACCCTATGACTTCATATCCTGACGGCCTCTTTCTTTCTTTAAGCTCTCCTCCACACAATCATCCTAAAGCACAAATCATACCATGTCATACCTCTACTCAAGAAGCCTTAGGATAAAATAAAAACTCCTTAGTCTAGCGTGTAAACCCTCCACAACCTGACTCCAGACTAACTTTCCATCATTAAATAGCTCTCTTTTCTAAGTTTCTGGAACAGCTTGAACCAGTCTGCCTCCACCTCTTGTACCATTCACCTACAAGTAAATCTCCATTTATTCTGAAGCCTACTTAACCCTTTATCAAGGGGATAAGCATGCTGAAATAAAAAAAGAAAACATTTCTTTTAACTTTCCTTTATATACTTTACATTCCACTCAAACCAGCTTATTTGTCCCTTATACTTGACCTGACACTCCCCTGTTCCCTCATCTGGAATGTACTTCTTCATTTTTTCCCCTTGGAATGACTGTCTTCCTTCACAGTTCTACTCATGTGCTATCTCCCTTGGGAAGCCTCTTCTCATTTCCCTTGTTACTACATTTTCCTCCCGTGCATGTATTTTAACTACACCTGCAGAACAAACGTTCCTTGTGGGTAGGGACTGCTTTTCATTTTCCTAGTAAGCACAGAATTTTGATCATTGGATTGGATTCAGAGGTAACTGATCATCTGCAGGGAGAGGCTTCATGCCGGTGTCCTAAGGTGTCTTGTCTGTCCATGGCCAGTCCTTCACCAACAGAAGGCAGCCTCCATATCTGCCTCTTGTTTAAGGCACAAAAATTCCTAGTTGGAGTTCTTCCCAAAATTTTTGTTTTGAGGGTGTGGGGAAGGGGGAGATGGGTCCAAAAATGTGGTGGATGTCTACAAACAACAAAATTATTGAAGTTGTTCCTGTTAGGGCATGTAGAAAAAATTCATGATTTATTAAACATTAATTTTCTTACCTCCTATGGTTAACGTATTAGGCAGGTGAACCTAACTGCTCTACTACCATGATCATCCTTGTGAAACCTGCAGATTCTCCCTGGAAACCTGAGTAGCCTACTTTATTTTTGATGTCTTTTAGGATATCACTTCCATTGTTGGTTATCCTTCTGAAATTCAACCATTCTAGGAGGCAGAAATTCCTACTACACATTCTGGCTGGGACCAGAAGAAAGAAACTTTTAATCCTAATCACTTCAAATGACTTCTCTCTACCCTGAAGGAGTATGCTCGAAAAGCTTTCCTACAAAAGGCACACCACCAGAACATCAGAGAGCTGCAATCAAATGGAAGATAGCTGAAATGAACATTTTAGCTATGTACATCACACTGATGGTAACTAAGGGTATTCTGTTAGTTCCTATATTTAACAATACAGAAAGGGAAACCCTCTTCTCTCATTGTGGCTAAATTCCTCAAAGCCAGCTACAGATGATACCCCCACTTCGTCTCTTTTCTCTCCTCACCTCTCTGCAGTCTGGCTTCCTGCTCATTCCATTGGAAATGCCCTCTCCAGAGTCGGCAGTAATCTCTTACTGTCAAACTAAGGCCTTTTTCTCGGTCCCCCCCCCCCCATTACTGATCTTCATTCAGATCAGGCCCACTAGGGTGGGTGTCCCCTTGAGGCTGCCCAGGGCCTCTTTTCTTCTCTTGCTCTATCACTTCACTCAGTGATCTCATTAGCTTTCATAGATTCAATGATCATCTCTATGCAGAGGTCTATATCTAGCCCTTGCTCCTAACCCCCAGCCTCACATCTCAAACTGGACATACCACGAACACTTTAAACTCTACATGTTTGATCAAAACTTCCCTAATTGTCTTTCCCTTGAATTCTTTCCTCCCAACTTCCTTATTAAAGTCAGGGGGCACCACCACCTTCCCAGTCCCTCAGGCTAGAAAGCCTGGTGGTGTCCTGGACTCTATTCTCCCTCATGCTCCATATTAAATCTTTTGCCAAGGCCTGCTGTTTTTACCTTTGCCTCTGGTGCAGGCTCCTCATCACCTCACACCTGGAGTATTGTGAGAATTACTTTCTGAATGCTCTCCCTGCTTCCAGTCTCTCTCTGCTCTAGTCCGTCCCCCAATTCAATCACCAAAGTAATCTTCCTAAAGCACAAGTCTGACCATGTGTCACTCCCCACTCCCAATAAGCTTTAGTGGCTCCATATCACCTCCAAAATCAACTAAAATCCTCTTTGCCTTGTAAAGTCTTTCAAAACTCAGCATCTTTGCTTCCATATACTCTAGAATCCAGTGACATTGGCATCCTTTCTTCTTTGCACAAGACCTCCTGACCCCAGTGCCTTTTACCTGGCCATCCTCAAGGCCTAGAAATCTCTCCACCTCCTGTATTCCCTGGCTTTCTATCTCAGCTCAAACCCCACCTTTTACAAGAAGCCTTTCTTGATCTCCCTAGCCATCAGTGACTTTCCTCAGAAAGTGTGCCCAACTTCTTTTATGTGTATTTTGTTTGTATGTTGTCTCTCTAAATAGACTGTGAACTCCTTGTAAACAGGGGCTGCCCTTTACTTTCCTTTGTATCTCCAAAGGTTAGTACAGGGCCTGTTGGGTTTGAGAGGTCCAGCATGGACAAGGGCATAATTACTGAGAACAGTCACCTGTAGCAGCTAAAGATCTTTTCTTTTTGCTTTTTTTGGGGGGGTGGGAATGGCAGGGCAATTGGGGTCAAGTGACTTGCCCAAGGTCACATGGCTACTTCTGTGTTAAGTGTCTGAGTCCAGATTTGAACTCAGGTCCTCCTGACTCCAGGGCCAGTGCTCTATTCACTGCGCCACCTAGCCACCCCAATCTTTTCTATTTTTAAGAGACCATTACTAAATATCATTTTCCAACCACAGTTAAATTTTTCAGTTGGAAAAATATAAGGCTACATCGCTAAGCACTAAAGTGCCAAGAAAATGCTGTTGTAGGTTTTTATCCCCAAAGCCCTGTTATATGACCACTATTCTCTTTTACCAGAGGAAAGTTATGTGGCTAATGGATACAAAGGAATCTGATCCCAAAAGGCATTGCTGTTTTAACTACTGATTTGGAATCAGTCATAACCATGAAGACTCTTTTTCTTCTAGAGTATTTAATGACAACTGTCACATAAGTAATACAGAAGAACCTATCATTAGGCAGTGGAGAGAGTGCTAGATTTGGGGTCAGAGTACCTGGGTTCAAATCCTACTTCTGTCACTTACTACCTGGATGACTCTGGGCCTCTGTCAGTTCGGCTGAACTGTATCAGTTCTAGTCTTTTCCACCTATAACTCTGTTACCCTGTAATA
This sequence comes from Petaurus breviceps papuanus, assembly GCF_028583685.1. Classification (NCBI taxonomy): domain Eukaryota; kingdom Metazoa; phylum Chordata; class Mammalia; order Diprotodontia; family Petauridae; genus Petaurus; species Petaurus breviceps. The sequence continues at coordinate 47,612,792 of NW_027185798.1, forward strand.
GTAAAGCACAGTAGTGATTTGGCATACAGCCAGAATGTGAATCTGAAAAATGGTACATGATTATCATGTGTATCATTATGATAAGAGCACAGCAGTTAGAAAGGGGGGAATCCTTCTACACCTAAATTAGGCCCTTCTCAGACACTGGCCAAGTCAGAGTTGGCAAGGACAAAAGAAAGAGAAAAAGATATTCCCAGGAAAGACGTGTGTACATCAAGAGCAAAGCTGTACTCTTTACTCACCATTTTAATACTGCTGACAACTATAACAGATGGAAATCTGTACAGACTGACAAAATAGAGGTGGGGTTGGGGGGGGGGTCCCCAAATTGCAAGTTTCAGCAAAAGAAGATACTGTCTCAAGTTTACTAGAGTTAACATTACTACAGTAAAAACAATGGCAAACAGGGATTTGGCACCACATTGACAAAACAAAGGCATGCACTCTTAATACAGATTGGATGTCTTTCAACAGAAAAAAGGCCACGGAAGATGGAAAACAAGGTGTACCTTTTACAAAACTCCCTCATTGACTTAAGACAAACACACAAGAATCAAAGTGGTCAATTTAGTAGATGTGTAGCAACAAAGTCTTTCATCCAGTTTGGAATTTAGCAATTTGTCTAATCGGCAACTGTCCAGGGTGTACCGAGGCCCAAGAAGCTGGCTTTTGCATACTACAACAGTCTCAATCTGAAAAGTAGTAATTTGGTAATCAGCATAAACCAGGTCAACCCTCAACCATAAGCTTAAAAAAAAAAAAAAAAGAGCTATAATCCTACTGCAGAAATCTTCAATATCATTTCCTTTTAGAAATTATTGTGGTCCTTCAAAACAAGATGGAAACACAAGTTTCATTCAAAAAAGTCATCATGGCCACAAGAACTCAAAACAACCTCCAGCTGTGGTCATATTAAATTCTGACCATCCCAAGGGTCAAAGACAAAGTGTTCCTACTAAAGAGGAATGCTTTCAAAATGATCTGGTCATATCATATGCATAGTTAGGTGTCTTTTTTTTTGTTGTTGGTTTTTTTTTTTTTTAATAAAGTTTCTTTTGCAAACAAGGAAATAACAAAATTTAGTAAAGTTATACTTTTTAGATGGAAAAAACTTTTAAAACGGACTAGTGGTGGTTTGTTAAAAGAAAAAGAAACAAGAATAAGCAACATATTAAAGTTGTGGAACGCAGCACCTCAAATTTACACCAGCTGTACGCGCCTCATATTGTGAAACCCCCATGCTGTGATGATCAAGTCACATTTTAGAGCTGCTCCATTTCCAATTCTGACTTTAGCATGTCATGTCAATCAAGAGATCCCTATTACAGAAGATTGTGCTAGAGAATGTGAAGATTCTGCATGTTGCTGTCATTCCCTGGTCCCGTTCATGCTTGCACAGCTGACCCATGGGGCAGCAAAAGAAGTCTGGTTCTTACATTCCACACCGTAATCCCTGGGGAAAAAGAATATTTTTTTAGACAGTGAAAGTTTATCAGAGCAGGCCAAAATATTATTCTAGTATGGATACTAAGAACATACACTAGAGTTTTACCTTTATGAATTCCATTTAATAAAGCCCACATTCCTTTAAGTTGTTTTTAATGATGACATCTGTAACAGCATCAAAAACAAACTGCACATTTTTGGTGTCGGTGGCACAGGTGAAGTGGGTATAGATCTCCTTGGTGTCTTTTCTTCGGTTGAGATCTTCAAACTGACACTGAATGTATGCAGCTGCCTCTTCATATGTATTAGAACCTGAAAAAGCAGGAGATACACGATGATTCTTGTTCATGTTATTGCAGCTACATAAGCTCAACAAAATAAGACAAAACCTCTAAACATTACTGCCATATATTTGTAATGCTGGAATATAGGATGCATTCCCAAGATGTAAAAATACCAGGTGAGCCTGAATAAGATGTGTATGTCATTAAGTTTTTTGCATCTATTAAATTCAGTTTGTTCAACATGTTTAGAAGTCATTAGCTTTCTCATTTACCTTTTTGTTTGCTTTGTCATACTGTGACAGAATACTGAAATCACGTATCACTATTTTCTATATGTTCTTCCTTTGCAAATTTATCTGATATTATTTCGCTTGTTTATCTAAAACCAATAAGCTCATTCTGAAAAACGCTTTCCAGTACAGTATGATCCCTTGTTTCTCTCTTATACATCTTTTTTTGTATTGTGTTTCATATGTAGACAACATTGTTGGGATTCTAATTTTTTTAGTTTCTTCCATAACTCTTTTCTTTTTATTGAAGAATTAAATTCATTTACATTTAGAGCTAAAACTTTCAGTTTAAATCTTTTACTATTCTGAAAAAAAACAAACAAAAAAACACTTTACGGATGCTTAATTTTTAATGTTAAGTATAATTCTTCTTTAAATGATTTGTTTTGTCAGAATGAAAAATAAAAATCCGTTCTTTTATTTCTACCAGTAATTTATTAACTTTTTAAGGCCATTTTGATCATTTGATGGGTCACCATAACCGAAGAACTGATCCCCTACCGGCACCTATTCCTGGAGATATGTCTCTCTGTAAATGGCTAGAATATACAATGGTCAGTAGATATAATCTATTTCCAAGATTACACAAAATTCCTATATTTTATGTTAAAATCTGCACATCTCTTTAACATCTGGATGCCTCCTCCTTTGTCAAAAATACGAGTTTCCCCTTGAAACAGTTGTTACCTGATATTAGCTACCATTTCCCCCCACCCTCTTTCTTCTTTCCCCTCTTTTTTTTTTATCTGGAATGTCTGTCATCTATATTTTTTAATCAATAAGGTGGGTGAAATTAAATAATCAAATGAAGAATTCTACTGGAATAGTAACAAGTTTGAACAGATATGAAGACTTTAAGCTACTAACAATTACTATAACCCTACACTGTCTCTCTAAAGAGTGAGGAAAAAACCTTGGATAACAACCAAAAGGGAGAAGTATGGGGAAGGGGAATTGCTTCAGACCTTGGGGTAAAAAAACTGGATGGTATTTCTTTTTTTTTCTTTTTGAAGGGGGGAAGGCAGGGCAATTGGGGTTAAGTGACTTGCCCAAGGTCACATGGCTAGTTTTTTGTGTTAAGTGTCTGAGGCCAGATTTCAACTCAGGTCCTCCTGACTCCAGGGCCGGTGCTCTATTCACTGCACCACCTAGGCACCCTGAGAAGATGGTATTTCTTGAGTGCCAGTTTACCCACAATCAGAAAAACTCAGTGCTGTGCAGTTTAGGCCATATTAAATCCTTTTCCTAGTATTCATAACAAGTGAATCAAAACAGGTTTACAAGTCATGTACCTCACTCCCACCTTCAAGGGTCAGTTTAGTTTAAAGTGGAGTTAGAATTCGAGCCTTATGATAATTGGGGGAGAATTCTGATAATTCCTTATTTCATCCATAATTCCAAGTCCTACACACAATGCCTTTATTACCTGTTTACTACTTGTGGGGCCAGGACTACAGCCTAAGAGCCAATAATCAAAATGATATTTCACTGTAATTTTCATCACAAATGGTGTGACAAAATACAGATAAATATTTTTTAAAATGGGATCATATACCAAAGGCAGAGAAATAAGCTACAGTGTGGAAGGGGAGTTGCAGTGCTCTTAAGAGGTTTATGAAAATTGGAATTCAAGTTCTATGTAAGACAGAAAAACTTGAAGAAATGGAGAAGTTTTCATTAGAACAAGGGTTTCAAGAATAGAAGGGAAAAAACCCTGCTGAGCATTAATTAGGGAAGAGATTTCTCAATGTATGAAAAGAGCTTGACAATGGTTGGAGGGAGGCAGCTGAAGACACTGTGCCTGACAGAGGTACTGGAAGGGGCTAAGGAGTCAGGCCAGAGAGTGTCCACATGCAAGATTCAAACAATATTTAATAGATGCTCAAGTCCATAGACAAGAATTTGGATTTAATACTATAGGTGACATCTCTGACATATTTGTAGGACAGAAGTGACATGGTCAGAGTAGTATCTGAAGAAAATTATTTTGGCAGCAGTGTTTCAGATGCCTGGAGCTGGAAGGAGTGAATCTTTGATCTGGATAAGACTAAAGCAGTTGCTTCTTAAAATAAGGTGAACTAAATCCTCTAGAAAGTTCCCTGAAATTTCTGTTCATTCACACTGATAGATATCCAAAATTATATAAGCTCTACAATCGGTTCTGCACTAGTTTTCTCTGACATGCTGCACTTGGCCTGATAGGCATTTGGGAGCACATTCAAAATATAACATAATGCAGAGTTAAGTAAACTTTTTATTACCTAAAATGTAAGAAAGCATTAGATGCTTATTCTGAAATAACAACAAAGAAACTCTTGAAGAGGAAAGGCAGATTTTTTGGCAAGGGTAATCATGTGATGACTAGTATCTTCTCAGAGAAAGTACACCCTTGGTCTTAGTCTTACCATATGTTTCCTGGAGGGCAGTTATATTGAAAAAGGTGGGCAAATTAAAAAACCTAGACTTAACAGAAGAAATGGATTCTAGCCAGCTGGAAAATGACCCCACCACTTGAGCAAAACTTCCCTCTCCGTGATCACCATAACATTTCTAATCTAATAATCCAATATGGCCTCTCCTCAGAGCTTCTGATATGGTTGACCACTACCTCCTCTTGGAAACCTCCCTTCCCTTCCATGACACTTGTCTCTTTTGGTCTTCCTGCTATCTGATCATTACTTCTCAGTCTTCTTTACTGGATTACTGCTCATACCTTCCTCCTAAATTCCAAGGCTCTGTACTAGGCTTCCTTCTTTATTCTCTCTACATCCTCTCAATTGTCTGTTGCATATCTTTTCCTGCACATCCTGTAGGCATCTTAAACTTATTTAGATCTAAAATGGAACTCATTTTTTCCACTAACCCTTCTCCCCCTTCAAACTGTTCTATTTCTATTGGGGTCACCACAAGACTTTCTTCTAGTCAGCTATACTCATACCTCTCACCTACACTGCTGTCACAGCCTCTCAACTAACCTTCCTGCTGCAGTGTCTCTCCTCTGTAATATATCTTCCACACTGCTGTCAAAACAATTTTTTTCCTAAGGCATAGATCTTACCTTGTCATGAGCTCCCTGCTGCTTAAAGAAAAAAACCCAAAAAACAATTCTTTGCCCTAGCATTTAAGGCCTTCACACTCTTGTAACTACCTACCTCTCCATATCTACTTTCATATTCCTCTTCTTCATCAACTCCATATTCCAGTCAAATTGCAATTCCCCAAATTCAACATTCCATTTTCTACCTCAGTATATTCTACACAAGCCATCCCCACACCTAAAAGGCATTCCCTTCTTATTTTTACTTCTCAGAACCACTGTCTTCCTTCAAAGTTTACCTCAGGTGCAACCTGTTCCACAAAGTCTTCTCTGAAATCCCAGTGGTTAACATTTTCTCCTCCCTCCATTTTCCTTTTTTCTATATGCTTGTTTGTAAGATTACACATCCTTGCCAAAGGGTATGTTTCATTTTTGTGTTTGTATCCTCAGCGTCTAACACAAAACTCTGAACATAGCAGGTATTTAATAAATGCTCAACTGAACTGAATTATTGAAGAGACCATTTACCGGCTGGCACGTATGAAGATACCAAGTCATTTGTATACAGGAAACAATTATTAATCAAATAAGGTAATATTTATAAAGCACTTTGAAATTCATAAAGCAGTGTTTAAATGTTGGCTATTATCAGTAGTAGTAAAAATCCCCAATCAAGGTTAGACTTACATTTTTAATATTTACTTTATCAAATAAAAAGGTATAAAGTAAAGTCTACTTAGTTTATTAGTATCATTATGCTTACTAAGTGATAATGAATTTTAATTTTATAAGTGTGTCTTTTACATCTGTGACAGGTAATCTACATCCATACTTATACTGAGTCTATATTTTATCAATGTCCATTCACCTCGACATGGCAAACTTGCTGAAAGCAAAGATTATGTATAAATTAAACCAGTAAACTCTACCATACCTAGAACGACACCTTATGGGGTACTTAATAAGTGCTTGGTGCTTTTAATCACACCAAGTGCTGCCCCCTAGACCAGGAGACTTTATATAAAAAGCATAAATATAGTTCACAATGAGATGTGGTTCATAAGATCAGAAATGCTGACCTAAAACTATTCTTTTGAAGCAAGTCTTTTACCAATCTTTACCTGTGTACTCTGGGTAACAGATTGTCAGTGGACTCCTTCTTATCTTTTCCTCAAAAAGGTCTTTCTTGTTAAGGAAGAGAATGATTGATGTGTCTGTAAACCATTTGTTGTTACAAATGCTGTCAAACAGTTTCATACTTTCATGCATTCGGTTCTGGAAAATTAAACACAGTATAATATATCACTAACAAAATAGGCAAAAAGTTGACCACTTAGCAACTTAAAAATAGTTGGAGTTTTATAGTATGGAGTTTTAAGAACACAGACCATCACAGAATAAAATGCAAAGGAACTCAAGCAACAAATTACACAGAAGTTCATTCCTAAATACAGAAATTATTCTGCATTTTTGCAATGAAAATAGGATTTAATCCTGTTTATATGCTGAATGCTATTAAATATTTCACTAAATATTACACCTAGGCATAGGCAAAACCAATCAACTTTGGACCAGCTGACTTATAAAATTGCTTTTAAACTCTGTAAATTATGGTTCATATTTAAAACTTAATCTCACTGAGCAAGAAAGAAAGTATTGGAATATGTTACTGATATTGAACATTAGTGCTTTCTGAGCAGCTAAAACTATGGGTTGTATGTGGAGAAGAAAGATGAGGCCCAGGCACAAAATTACCAATGATAAAAGGGAAGTGATGAAGAAGCTAAGCCCATAGAAGTACAAAAGAAGAACATTAAGGGAGCTTGAACAGATATCAAGGCCTTGATGATTAGAGAATGCAGTAGAAGGAAGAGAAATGTAAAGAAAACATGGCTATCATTTGCTGAATGGCAGGAAAGGTTAAAGATAAAGAGACTCTGGTGGTCACTGCCAAAATAACTACCATCAGCAGAATTCACAGTACTATGAATACAGACTATTTACCTGTTAGTAATTACCGTGTTTCCGTGATAATAAGACACTGTCTTATTATTTTTTTGGACAGAAAAACACCAGAGGGCTTATTTTCAGGGGAGGACTTATTTTAATCAACATTGACAGCAATTTTAATAAACAGGTAAATGTGAACAAAAAAATGTACCTTTATTCAATAATGAATTCAATAAAGAACAGGATGACGCGCTCACTGCTGCAGCTCAGAGCGCGGCGTGCGTTTCGGGGGGGGAGGGACGGGGGGGATGGTGCATACAGAGGGTACCAGGGTACTGTAATGTAGCGTGTAGTGCAGGGGATCACCTTCACTACAGTAGCAATCTAAATAGGGCTTATTTTCGGGGGAGGGCTTATTTTAGAGGAATCTTACACAGTAAGGGGAGGGCTTATTTTCGGGATAGGTCTTATTATCGGGGAAACACGGGTAGTAAAGGCTTCTTATTGCTAGGGCACGACCAATCAAAGCTAAAAACAAAGCCTCATTCCATCTGTTATATCTGTACTCCAATCAGTGTAGACTGGTAATGTGAAAAGGATGCTTCAAAGGGGAATATTGGCTTCACACTCAGGCCTCATAATAAACAAGTGACAGATGTAAATAAAGTATCATTGTCTACATTTACTTGTTCAAGGGGATTTTTGCATAGCACCGAAGAGCTATACCTGCTCAGATGGAGCAGATTATCTAATGTGTCCATTCACAAGCAGAGGAAGCAGCAGGTACATCATCATATGGCCTGGTCTCCTACTCTCGCAAGTTTAAAAACAAGGGCATTAGTTTTCATTTCAGCGAGAAATTCATACACATGAAATAACAGAGGCTCTACATGAGAAAAGACTTTTTAAAATATTCTTTTCCTCCTCTACTCCTCAAGCCTTACATTTTTGGCTCTACTCGGAAGCCTATTCACTGTCATTTTCTGCAACATACCATCTCTTCATCTTCAGCTAAGACAAGGTCATAATCACTCAGGGCCACACAGAAGATGATTGCCGTCACACCTTCAAAGCAGTGAATCCACTTTTTTCTTTCTGATCGCTGACCCCCCACATCAAACATCCTGAGAGAGGACAAAGAAGAATTCAGTAGAGTTACACACCCACCTTTGCCCAGGTTCAAATGGTTAGAAAATTTCCCACTGAAATTTTCAAAAACCTTATTTAAGGGAAAGGAAGACCAAACAATGAGCTAATGAAATACAGTCAATCTCAATTATCTAATATTATGGAAAAGGGAAATTGCATTAAGAAAATGAAATGCAAAAATAATTCCCGTGCCTAAAATGGTAGTTTTGCTACATCCACTCACTGCTCTCGATTTGGTCCTCGGGACACAAACAACATAAATCTAATTTCTCCTTCACATGACAGCCTTTCAAAGACTTAAACATGGCTATCAAATCCCACCAACTCTCTTCTTTAGACTAAATTGTCCTGCTTCATTTGACCTGATCCTCTTATGCTATGAACTTATTAAGGCCTTTCACCAATCTCGTTGCCAGCCTCTGGATATTCTAAAACTTATCTATGTTCTTCTTGAACTGTCGTATCCAGAATTAAACACAATACTCCACCTGAGATCTGGCAAGGGCAAAGTGCAGTGGGATTAATTATCACCTCCCCATTCCTGGAAGCCATGCTCCTCTTAATGCAGTTCAAAATTTCATTAGTTTTTTTGGCTGTCACATCATCCTGCTGACTCATGATGAGTTTGCTATCAATTATAAACTAGATCTTTCTCAGAACAGCTACTGTCTATCCATGCCTCGATCTTATATTTGTAACACTGATTTTTTTTTATATCCAAATGTAAGACTTTACATCTACCCCTATTAAATTTCATCTATTTTAACCCAGTGCTCTAACCTATCAAGATCCTTTGGAATCCAGCTATATGTTATGTTGGCTATCCCTCTCAGTTCTGTGTTGTTTGCAAATTTGATTAGCCTACCATCTACAGCTTTATCCAAGTCATTAATAAAAATGTTAAACAGTTCAGGGTCAGGCACTTGCACTCCAATGCAGAACTCCTGCCACACTAATACTGAATCCTTAACAACCATTCTTCGAGTCTGGAGCCTCAAACAGTTCTGAATCTATATAATTATATATATATTTTGGAGGGCAATTGGGGTTAAGTGACTTGCCCAAGGTCACACGGCTATTTTTTGTGTTAAGTTTCTGAGGCCAGATCCGAACCCAGGTCCTCCTGGCTCCAGGGCCAGCACTCTATTCACTGCACTCTATTCTAGCTGCCCCTATCTAATTATATTCTTATCTAGTCTCCCCATCTTCTCCAGAAGAATAATGAGATGCTTTGTCAAAAGCTTTGCTAAAATCTAGGTAGCTTTTATTGACAGATGATGTTCCTCATCTACAAGAGTTTAGTAACACTGTCAAAAGAGGAAAAATAAGGTAAGTCTGGCAAGGTAAAGTCATGTAAGCTCTCTGTAATCACTATTTCCTTTTCTGGATATTCACACTCCATCTCTTTAAAGATCCTTTCTATAATTTTCTCAGGAATTAAAGTTTACTAGCCTGTAGCATGCAGATTCTACTCCTTTTTCAAATTTGAAAATCAAGACATTTGCCCTTCTCCAATTTTGTTTTTCCTTTCCTATTTTTCAAATATCACTGCCAGTGGCCCAACATGACCCAACTGACCATCAGTCAGTTCCTTCAGGACCCAAAGATAGCTTTGTCTGGTCCCAGGTGACTTGAATTCATCAAGGGCAGCTAGGTGCTCTCTTCCTACTTCCTAACTTGTCTTGAGAATCAACTTCCCATTGGTCATTTTTGTTCTGTCATTTCTAGGGTAAAGGTGCAGAGAAAGCAGAACCAAAAAAGACTCAAGCAGACTGACTTTATTGTCTGTTATCAACCCCTCTACTACTGATTAATTCTACATAGAGGGGTAGTCCTTTTCCTGGAAAACTCACAAATCTACTGCAGCAACATACTCTGTTAATTAAATTTAGGAGGAAAGCTGCTTTGCTTATTCCAAAAATGTTCAAATAAGTCACAATCTTACCAGCAGGACTGTTTTAATTTTATACATTTTGAAACCACAACTGATGGCTAACGGTATCAAAAAGCCTTCTGTAAACTCTAAATTCTATAAAGGAAGAAAAAAACTTTTGTTATAATGATGACAGAATTGCAATCTCTTAGAGTGGGACCACAGTGGTCATCGAATTCAGCCTCTACCTGAAATGAGAGCCCTTCAAACAAACACTCTGCAAGCAGTTATTCAGCCTTGAGATCTCCAGTATGGGAGAATTCATTTCCTCCCAAAGCAGCACATCTCACTATGGGATAGACATAATGGGGAGATATTTTTCCTGAATTCAAGGTTAAATCTGCCTTTCTGCAGTTTCCAACCACTGCTCCTGGTTCTGTCTGTTGGAGTCAAAAGACCAAGTCTAAATCCCCTTCTATCTAAACAGCCTCCAGATACTTAATAAAGGCTAACACATCCCACTAAGTCTTTTCTTCTCCAAGCAAAATATGCCCAATTCCTTCAACTTACCCTCATCTGACATGGACTCAAGGTCTTTGACTTAGGCTGAACTCCTAGACTCTCTAGTTTAATGATGGCCTTCTTAAACTGTGGCTCTCAGAACTGAGCACGATACAGGACTCTCACCTCCTTCTTTCCAAAAGTTCTGCCTCTTTCTCCCTTTCCCTCTCCCTTTCCCTTTCTCTCTTTAAAATGGCAGGGGAAGGGTAGCACTGTAGGGGAGGAGAGTAATTTAAAAACAACTACAGAGAAAGAGAAACAGAGACACACACACAGAAAGACAGGGAAGACAACTTTAGTCTTTTTGAAAAAGTTTTTATTATTTTTGGAATTCTTTTCTTTTTAAAATTTGAGTTCCATATTCTCTTTCCCTCCCACCCCTCCCGACCTGTCTCTTTTAATGTAGATAAAAATCAGATTAACTTTCCTAGATGTGACACCATGCTGTTGCCTCCTTATAGCTTGTGGGCTTTTAAAAACTCCACATCTTTTTCAGACAAATACTGCTGTCTAACCATGCCTCCCCAGCTATCCTCGTGAAGTTAATTTTTTTGGACCCCAGAGTAAGACTTTACATTTATCCTTCCTGAATTTCATCTTACTAGAGTGAGCCCAACATTCTAGTCTGTCAAGATCTTTTTGGATCCTGACTTGGATCCAAACAGTGTGTTAGCCTTGTATCATATGAAAATCTGATGAGTATGCTATCAATAACAATCTAAGACTCCAAGGGAAATTATTTTACAAGGTGTTATAAACTAGCTATTGTATTTAGTAAGCACTATTGTTTTTTTCCCCCATTCATTCATTATTGAAGAATAAAAAGAATTTTACCAATAGACAACAGCTTACTCAAAACCTACATATTAGAACAGGAAATTGATTTAGGAGTGGAGTAAGAATGGGTTTAACGGTGAAAAAGAAAGGGCATAGGAAAAGTGACTCCCAACCTTAGAAATAATGAATGCAGAACAAAGAAGGATCCAAAAGCCAGTTCTGAACACATATAAAAGTTACATAAAGGATAATGTTAAAGTATCTAAATCTAAAGTACCTAAACTGTTTGCACTGTCCTACTTTGTGCAAAACTATTGCATTACACTAAAGAAATTTTCTCCATCAATATTTCCCCTTTTCCCAAAAATAACTCCACTTTTAAGCTATCTCAACATATTGTTTGAGAACTTTGCCACACATGATGCCGTGCACAATATCAGTCCAAGGGCCAAGACAATATCAGCTCCATTAGAAGTAAAGGAAAAAATGCCGAGCAAACAGGAAAAGGGTAAAACAACTGGCAAGAAAAAGCACTGATCTTATAAAAGCAAAAAAGCAGGACAATGAAAGCTAAATAGTTAAACCAGAGAACTGGTCATCAAAAGTCCCCTTTAACATTTTTACCCTGTGAAACAGCAAACCATTCAATACCTGTATTGATGATTCCAACGAAAAAGCAGCTGAAAAGATTAAAATTAAAATAAAATAAACTAGTATTCACAGGAATAATTCTACTTCTAGGCAAATTTAAATTTCATTTACAACCTCAATCCAAAGCATGAAGTTATCTTTATTTACTTGGAGGTAAAATAAGTAATGAATGCTTGCTTCATTGGGCATCATGAACAGAGAAGTAAATTATTGATTGATAATTATGACAATAATATTCAAACTAAGTGAGAACAACCCCTGGAGAATTTTGCCCCCAAATAAAAACTACTCAACAGTAAATACAGTCCTGCATTCAGCACACTCAGGAAAACAAAAAAGTCACTTACTTGAAGTACAGGTCTTTGAAAGTGAAATGAGTCTCAACTATGCCTGTGGTTTTCACTCTTGTTCGTAGGACATCTTGCTGAGTTGGAATATAGCTGGTTTGGGATATTCTATCCAAGTCATTTAGGTAACTAAATTAAAATACAATATACTTTATTTTTAATCTGTGACACTAACCACATAGAAAGCAAGTTATCAGAAAATACTAGCAAACTTGTTCCACTATGGTGGAAGTACAATATGATGACATTTAGTATCTCAGAATTAAAATAAGGGAGGAAACACCATGGATAAAGCTCAACCGGGGCTCATTTGCAATCATACACCAATTTTAATCTCAAATGTGAATGTCCTGATGCCTCAACTTTACTCTAACACTCATTACCTCTCTATCTCAGAGTCACCCACTTGTGACCAGGATTAGGGATAAGATTTATTTACAAGTGACTAGTACAAGAGGGTTCTACACAGAAGCCTATTACAAGTGCCAGCCACAGAGAACAGGGTATGAGAGAAAAAGAAAACATCAGGATACTTTCAGTCCGTAGCTGGCTATCGGTGTGAAGCACTGACATGCAGCAGTCCTTAGTGAGCTGGAAGATAGCCAACACCCCAGCTGGAAGGGATTTTTCCCTCCTCCACTTGTTCACAAGAATATCGCAGCTGTATTTTCAATATGTCAACAAGCTTCCCTTCGAGCTTGTGGAAGGGTTCTACAACACTAAAATGAAACAATTTTCACGAAGGATGCTATGTGGCTTTTCTAAAAGATGTCTGCTATGCAGCTTTCTCTTCAAAGATGAACTCTGGAAGTTCAGGGTTCAGAGCCATAGCTATTTCCTATGTCATCACCAAGGAAAGTTACTTACTATGAGGCAGAGTCATTGAGCTGATATTCCCTTGATCTGCTAAAGCAGGCTTGCACTCCACCATCTCGCCATAACCGCTTAATTACTCCTGCCAGTTCAGGAGTCATGACCCCCTCTTCAGCACTACCAGCTAAAACAAACAACTGCCGAGCATCATCCTAAGGAAAAGAGTTTAGGGCAGAGAGAAATAAATGTTAGGTGAGCCTTTTATTTCCTAAAGCACTTGAAAGACAGGTTCATGTTCTATATGGAGTAAGATCTGTCTCATGGAATCAGAAAGGTATGAAAAAGACAATTTGACTCTTCTCCCCTAGGAAGACTGTCTGAGAACTTAAATCCCCTTACCTCTCTTCCCTTAAATCAAAGTTACCACTTCTACCTAGAAGATATATTGTCATAAGGAAAAATTTTGTGCTGAGTGAAGAAATGATGGTCTCACTAAAAGGGAGTCCCTTTTAACTGGCCCATGGATTCCCCTTGTAGCTATTCAGGGTTACTCATATAGTGCAGAACAGAAAGACCAAAACACTGAAGGCTCAAGGTGCAGTTGCCCCTCTTCTGTTTTGCTAGTGCGAGGCAACTGGGTTTTTTTTTGCAACAGGTGTTTATGCAGAAAACTGAAACAGAATCTCTAGGGCTCACAGAAGGGTTAAATAAATTTTTAATAAGAAGACAGGAACAGGTCATGGCTTTCAGGTAGTTCAATAATTTTTAAATTATCTTTCAAACTATTTTCCAGGCCAATTGTTTTTCCTATGAGATATTTCATATTTTCTTCTATTTTTTTCAGTATTTTGACCTTATTTTATTGTTTCTTGATGTCTCATGGAGTCACTGGCTTCCACTTGATCAATTCTAATTTTCAAGAAATTATTTTCCTCAGTAAGGTTCTGTACCACCTTTACTATCTGGTCTGATTTTTAAGTAATTATTTTCTTCAATCTCATGTGTGTGTATGTGTGCGTGTGTGTGTGTACACACATGTGTGCAGGTACATGCTTGCACATACTCTTTTACCAAGTTATTAATTTTTTTCACAAATTCCAATTTTTTTTCCTGCTCTTTTAAAAACTCTCTTTAACTCTTTTAGAAATTCTTGTTGGGCTTGTGTCCAATCTGCAATTTTCCTCTGAGGCTTTGCTTGTAGATGTTTCCAGGTCATTGTTTTTTGAGTTTGTCTTGAGCTTCCTTGTAACCATAGTAACTTTTTATGATCAGGTTCTTTTTTTGTTTGTTTGCTTATTTTTTCCAGCCTATTTCTTGACTGCTCAACTGGGCTGGGATGTGGGGGAGAAGAAGGAGATTAATGTCTGGTCTGAGCTTCTATTATATCTTTCTGCTTTCACAACACACAGGTCTGTAGGTTTTTGGTGCCTCCAAAGCGGTTTGGTGTGGGGAGCAGTCTGGTCAATGCCTTCTTAGTGTGCACTTTAGTCCTTACCCACATGGGGCCACAGTCCCATGTGACTGCTCCTGTTCCTCTCTGCCCTGAAACTGTGACTGAGAGCTGTGTAACAGCCAACCAAAATGCCAAATGACACCTGGTTTTACCCCCACTTCTAATACAGGGGTCCCTTGGGATCTCTTTCTGATCAAGTATTTGGTCCCTTTACCATCCCTGGGCCCTAGTGATACTACCTGATCTGATGTGCTCAAGGCTAACCTCAACCCTGGGGTCCAAAGATCTTTCTGTCTTTCTAAGTTTTCCTAGGCTGGAAAAATAACTCACTGGGACTTTTACTTGGCTTTTCTGCTCAGAATTCTGTTCAGTGTTTTCTGTGGTAGTTTTGCAGGAGAGGTTTGCCTGTGTAACCTCTTACTCTGCCATACTGACTCCACTCACCCATAGAAAATGGGAATAGGAGAAAATTTTAAAAGAAATAAGATATTGTAGTGCTATAACAGATCTATGTAAACAGTTAATTTCCCTTAAAGAACTTAAGTCTACAACACTTAAAAGTAACAAGACCAGAAAGAGAATACTGCTATGACGATTTTAATCTTATTGCTTCGTTCCTTTCCTAAATGAACACGGACTTTCAGGAGTTATTTCCCTAGCTAATATCTAAAGTTTCCCTATATCAGAAAGAACAGTGTCTAATCTTAAAAGTGTACACAGTATACTCAGAAGAAATATTATGCACTAGGAAGAATGGGTATGGGAAGGAAGGCTGATTTATATCTCTTATATATAATTCTAAGAGAAATTTGCTATTTGTTACTTGTTCTAAGAGTAACGCATTCAGAATATGTGAAATCAAGACTGGAAGTTATTGTGACTTGCTTTTAGCAAGAATTCATCAAAATTACGTTCTAGCACCACCTTTCCCTTTTCTTTCCATCAGTACATTCCAGTCAACACTGCCAAATTCAATTTTTTTGCCTTGATGTTTTTTTATCTACTATAACCTCCTTCCTCTTCTATGTGTGAAGTTCCTCTTCCTTCTTTCAAATATTACTTCAAAGCCCCTCTCTTTCAAAAACAAAACAAAATAAAAAACAACAAAATTCCCCTGATACTTATGACATATACTCTCCTCTTTGGGTCAAAAGGGAAAAGTTGGAATAAAAGTATTAGTCATTAGAAATGTTGAAAAATCAACCTACACTCTCAAAATACTATGCATTTACTGTTTTCTTTTATGGGTATGGTGTTGTATCTACAATGTGAGGCTTTGAGGGGAAAGCCCTTCCCTCCCCTCCCCTTTTTAAAAGTTTGAGCCATTTCCAAAACAGTTCAAAATATGTTACAAATAAATCTTACAATCATAGTATTCTGTTTTAGAAACTGTTAACACTTCTCCTTTACTGTCCAACCAGCTCCCTTCTGGCTTAGTAAGCCTTCTCACTACAAACAGCCCCCTTCCAGTGCAATAAACTCCCTACCTGTAAGTAGATAAGCAAGAGCAGCCCCATCCTGTAGCTGGCTTCGTTCCTGGCCTTCTCTCTTCCAAACCAATCATAAAACAGCCTAACTTCTGACCTCTTTTAGGCAGAGTTGGGCAGCCAACAGGGAGGAACAGAGAAGGGATAGAATAACACTGTGTGCATGTATAAAAGAGAGAAACATTAAAAATAAATTATAAATGACAGCAGGGAGTACTCTGTGTGTGCTAGAGAGCTCAAGAGACATACAAAGTCTAGGAAGGATTAATGGTATCAACAGTGCTCAGTGAAAAGAACAGCCCACAGATTAATAAAAAGTAATTTGATCAAGTCAAGATGAGTGAGAAAGAGAAGGGAGTGAAAGAGATAAAGGAAGAGAAGAATAAATAGTGGGTAATCAGAAAGGATTTCTGTGACCTAAATGGAGGGGGAGAGGTGGTTGTTGCTGCTCAGTTGTTTTAGTTGTGTCCAGTTCTTTGTGACCCCATCTGGGGTTTTGTTGGCAAAGATACTGGAGTGGTTTGCCACTTCCTTCTCCAGGTCATTTTGCAGATGAAGAAACCAAGGCAAACAAGGTTAAGTGACTTTCCCAGGGTCACACAGCTATCAAGTATCTGAGGTCACATTTGAACTCAGGTCTTCCTGACTCCAGGGTCAGGAAAGGAAGAGAACAAAAAAGGTAAATACAGAAGAGGAAAAGGGAGAGAAAAAAAGGTGGTGGGGGTGATAAATATATTTGGCTTCTCTGATCATATAAATTTTTTTCTTTTCTTATGAGCTTAGAAAATGGGGTGTCTCTTAATATGATGCTTGCCTCCTACAAAAATGGGTATTCTAATAAGGGGGGAGGAAGAAGGAAAGGGAACATGTATTTATATGGCATCAGCTATGTGTCAGGCATTGTGCTAAGCACTTTGCAGATATCTCACATGATCTTCACAACAACCCTGGGAATCAGTAATAATTAACAGCTAACAGGATCTGGAGTCAGGAAGACTCATCTTCATGAGTTCAAATCTGGTCTCAGATACTTAATAACTGAGTGACCCTGGGTAAGTCACTTAATGCTGTTTGCTTTAGTTTCCTCATCTGTAAAAACGAGCTGGAGAAGAAATAGTAAACCACTCCAGTATCTTTGACAAGAAAACCTCAAATGAGGCAATGAGGAGTTGGACAGGACTGAAATGACTAAATGACATTTACATAGTGCCTACTTTGCACCACCTTCAGTGCTAAGCACCTTACAAACGTTATCTCGTTTGATCCTCACAACAATCCTGAGAGGTAGGTGCTCTTATTGGCTCCATTTCACAGATGAGGAAAATGAAGCAGGCAGAGGCTAAGTGACTTGCCCAGGGCTGCACAGTCAGTAACTGTTTGAGGTCACATTTGACTCAAGGTTTTCCTGATTCCAGGTCCAGTGCTCCATTCTTTGTGCCACCATCTGCCACCCACCTAATGCTTAAGAGCACAAATGTGACTTTTCCTTCCATTTATTAAACCTGTCTCTGCTCATGTTTCTTCTTAATACTAAACTCTCTGGCTCTCTTTTCTCCCCTTTCCACCTACCAAAAGCCTGCCTTGACCATTTGGTTATAATGCCTTTCACAATGGGGCCCTAGCTCACCCTCTCCATCTGCTGTATTTGTAACTCCTTTATCCAATCTACACTCCTTACACACACTGGCACCCTTGCTTTCTCCACATACTGCCTTCTCACCTTTACCTCTCAGAGGCCCTGGCTTCCCTAAAGGTGAAGTTTAGGTGCCACCTCCTCTTGTATATTCCCCCAGAAATTACTCTGTACTGACTTTTCTACATTTTGTTTCCTTCAATATAGAAATCTTTAATCTGGGGTCCATGAACATATTTTTTAAAAAATATTTTGATAAGTGCATTTAAATATAATTTAAATTCCTATGGGGGGGGGGTGCGGCCAGGTAGCACAGCGCGTAAGAGCACCGGCTCCAGTGTCGCCATGACCCGGAGATCGAATCCCGGGCTCAGACACTTAGCACCCACCCAGAAACAACTGGCCATGTAACCTTGAGCAAGTTACTTAACCCCGATTGCTTAGGGGCGGCCAGGTAGCACAGCGAGTAAGAGCACCGGCTCCAGGGTCAGGATGACCTGGATCGAATGCTGGACTCAGATACTCAGCACCACACCCAGAAATAACTGGCCATGTAACCTTGAGCAAGTTACTTAACCCCAATTGCTTTAAAAAAAAAAATTCCTATGGGATCCTATGTATTATCTTCTATGCATTTAAAAACATTATTCCAAGAAGGGGTCCAGAGGCTTCACGAGGCTGCCTGAGTGGGTTATGGCACCCAAAAGGTGAAGAAACCCTACCCTAACTAACAGAATGCAGGAACCTTGAGAACAGGAAAGGTTCTGCTTCCTGCCTTGTACTCCCAGAGCCCAGCATCATGCCTGGCACACAGAAAGTACTTAATAAATTCCTGTTGAATGAATGAATGTCTATTAACCCAACCTGACTCAGACAACTTCTTTAACTTTACCTCACTCAGCAATTACATACTCAAATGTGTAACTAAATTAGACTGTACTTTTTGATGCAGTGCTTTGTGGTGTATATAGTCTGAAATCATTTCAGGTATACCAGCTATGCTCCAACTAGACTCAAGGTTAGGACAGCACCTCAAATACTCCTGACTGTCAGTTACAAGAGACTATTCCAACTCATCCCTAGCCTCCTGAAAAGCTGTTTCTAGTCATCACAATTATTGATGATGTCAACAAAGCCGCTCACTAGAATGAGAACATTTTGATTAGAGACTTAGATTGCAGAATCATAGAGCTAGTCAGAGATCGATCATAGTCTAACCTGTGAAAGTCTAATCTATAGTCTGATTCCTAAACAGCAATCTTTCCTATAGAACATCCCTAGCAAGTGGTCATCTGGTTAATGCTTTAAGACCTCTAGGGATAGAGACCTACCACCTCTTAAGGTTAGATTGCTCTATTTTTCAATGACTCTAATTTTTAGAAAGTTTTTCCCTTACATGGAACTGAAATTTGTCTCTGCATCTTCCCCCAATAGTCCTAATTCTACCCTTTTGTATCATAACAAACAAGTAATCTCTCTCTTATATAACAAACCTTGAAATATCTCAAAATAAACTATTGCAGCCCCATAAGTCTTCTCTTTTCCAGGCTTAACATCCCTGGTTCTCTCAAAGGATCCTCACATGACATTTTTTCAATTTCTATCTACATAGATGTTCTCTAGAATTCCAGCTTAATAAACTTCTTACAATGTGACAAACACCCCTCTCCTCCTAGAATTGAATACAATACTTTCTGTGTGTTTGACTAGTAAAAAGTACAGTGGGACTCTTACTCATTGGACATTATACTTTTATTAATGTAGTACAAGACTGCTCAAATCTTAGAGCTCATTAATAATCCAATCAACAGATTATGACTGCCTAATTTAGCCTAAATAATATATTATTATATTATATAATATATGCTATAAAATTATACATTATAATTGATATATAAAAATAATATAATCTAAAACAGTATATGATTCTTAAAGTTCAAAATTTTCCAGTAAAATTTCATTTGTATACTTGTCAAATTTAGTCCCAATCTGTCTTTTCCTGGAGACCAATTTTTACCTTCACTGTCTCCACTCTGAGTGGCAACACTTCCTCTGATGATAAAAAGGGGTTCCCTTCAAATAAAATGAAGGTTGACCATGAATGAGAGGAATGGCTGAAAAAACTGGCTAATTCAGGGTGTTGCCATTCTAAGCAAATCTAGACTTTTGGGACACCTTGCATTGAAGCATCCATTTGCACGTTTCAGTCTCCTCTTTGCAGCTGGAGTGTGGCACCTACTACAGCAGGCTGCAAATGCTTCTCAGGTTGCCACATACTCACCACACGGCCTAGGCTATTGCTTCAATTCTTTTTCCTGACAGATGAAGCAAGTTCTGCCTTTCTATGAACAGAAGCTACTGAACAAGAGGAAGCTAAAAAAAGTGAGAAACACTCACGGCTCTGGCGGCTTCCCCAAAGTCAATCTTTAGTCGTCCCATGGCTCTTATAATTGCAATGATGGACTGGATGGTGTTGCTGTAAACAACTACTTTATACTGTTTACATTCTTCCTCGGAATACCCATCTTCATGGATGATTCTTAAAAATAAAAAAAAAGAAAACCAAAACCCATGACTATTGCTAAGATTGAAAAAGGACCCAACAAGCCACTGATTTTTAAAATACTAAGTGAGAAATGCAGCTTTACAAAAAGTCACGTTCTAACTTACTTCATTTGTTTCACAATGGTGCTTTTACCAGATTCGCCAGCACCTGAAATACACAGAAGATTCACTTTAAATTTCTCAATTCTCAAACATTTTAGATGTGAAAAATCTTACTCAAATTATCTTTGTCACAAAACAGTATTTTTTTCAGTACTTCAGTATGTGTGGCTCAGCCACAAAATTCAACTTACCACAGTGTCTTAAGGCTTGTTTTTTTGGTATTACTAGCAAAATATATATACTTCCATAGAAAAGTGTTACCACAAATAAGCAAATAATAATGGCTCACATCTGCATAGTGCCTGAAACTTTAAAAACACCTCACACCAATTTTCTGAGATAGGTACTCTAAGTATCATTATTTTCATTTTACAGATGTGAAAACTGAGATCCAGTAAAATTAAGTGATTTGCCCAGGGCAATAGCTAAATAAATGTCAGAATTGGCATATGAATGCATGCCCTCTGACTCTATCCAATGGTCCTTCTACTATATCTGAAAATACTACTTTCTATGCTGGTCACCTTTACCATAGTCAAGTCTACTATTACTGTATGACCTAAAATTGAGGAGTTCCTAACTCCCAAGCACATCTGTTATTCACAAGCAGATAAGTCCACAAGTGACCCAATTTGGGGTAAGACTCTACCAATTACTCACTACACATTTAATACCACTGCCCCAAGTCAAGGCAATGCAATCACTAAGGCAGATTGCTAGTTATAGGTATTTACCTCAGTTTATCAACAGAAGGGACAACAACTCAAGAGATTCTTTTGTCTGTCAGTACATACACATCTATCCCATTCTGTTTTGGTAGTCATAGTTCTGGAGTTTAGAAGTTAGGAATTGAATGATAAGGCAGGATAAAAAATATCCAGCACAATATTTTTAAGTTAATAGGATAGCAGAATTTAGAGCTGAATGTGATCATCTACTTCAACCCTTTCATTTTACAGATAAGAAGACTGAGGCTCAGAGATGTACTAAGACCTGCCCATGTGGCAAAACTAGTATTTGAACCCAGGTAGTACAGTGTAAGATCAGACCCAATCCTCTTTGCACCATCTATAACACAAGGCCTCCCTGCTCACACACTCTCATGTACTTTTCTCCCTGATGATCACTAAAAATGAGACTTAGATCACAAACTGTTTAGTCCTGTAATATCCAACAATTTGATATTAAGAGTGAAAGGGTTCTCTCTAATATAGTCAAAACACCATGGTGTACTTTTGTACAAATAAGTCACTTATAAATTGTGTATTTTTTTGCCTAGTCTTAACTATAAGAACAATATACAATGAGTATGGTTATCTCACTTATAGCACTCAAACTTATATATAGAGAAAAAGTGCTTCTCATCAGTGGTGTTAAATTCAAACAGAAACAGCTCCCAAAACCACACACTGATTTAGAAAACCACAAATTAACACTATCTATGCTGTACTGTGTTTTTATTTATTTTGCTATTCATTTCCCAATTACATTTTAATCTAGGTATTCAAGAAATCTGCACCTGTTTTATATTATTTACTCTATGCTAGAAAACCTAAGTTCAGCAAAAGGAAGAAAGAACACAGATAAAGCAAACAGCTAGCATCATCAAAACAATATTTAAGTAGCATATGGTATGTCCAGTATGGCTTTAATCAGCACTTTATTAAGGAAAAAAAAAGATGAGCTCATTAATTGTGTTTTCTTATCTTCTGGCAAAGCTTCTGTATAAATAGCCTTAAGACCAAAACCCGCAAATTTGATTAAAGGGCTACAGAATACCCAAGTGGCTGATTTTCCTATTGCTTTCCAGAATGGCCTGGACCACTTCACAGGCCCACCAACAGTCCATCAGTGTGCCTGTGTCAATCTTTGCCATTTTGATGAATGTGAGGCAGAACTTTCAGAGTTGTGTTAATTTGCATATGTTAGTGACGTGGAACACTTTTTCATATGACTGTTGATAGTCTGCATGTCTCCTTTTGAGAAATGCCCACTTTATACCCTTTAATCATTTCTGTACTGAGAAATGTTTCTTGTTCTTATAAATTTTAATCAGTTTCTTTTGTATCTTGGATATGAAATCTTTATTTAAAAAATCTGTTGTAAAAGTTCCTTTGTGGGCTCCCCATTCCAATTTAAGTGTTTCCCTTTTATTTCTAACTTCACTAATTTGTTTGTGCAAAAAGCTCTTTCGATTTTACCTAATCAAAGATATCCATTTTATTTCTCTCTGATCCTGTATCCCTCATTTGGTCAAGAACTGTTCCCCTGTCAATAACTGCAAGAGTTATCTTCTGCCCTAATACTCTACTCCGTCTATGAGAGGACCTTCTCTATCTAGACTGTGTGTCCACTGGGAGTTCTCTGTGACATATAGTGTGCAATGTTGCTCTAAGCCTCATTTCTCCCAACTGCTTTCCAATTTTTGGCTGACAGTGCGCCCTTCCCTCAGTGATTGGTCTCACTGTGTTTATCAGACACTGCTATCACGATCAATTGCTTCTGGATCTAGATCAGTTCACTTTTTATTATGCCACACTACATTCCCTCTTTTTCTCCTTTTCCATCAGTTCCTCCCATCTGTTTATAAACCTTCTTTTCTTCTCCCTAAGACACATCTTGAAAAAGCTTTCTACCCCAGATGCCTCCACTTCCTCATCCACCTACTCACTGAACATTTTACAACCTATTCATTCACCTTAAATTGTTCTTTCAAAGGTCACCAAAGACTTCTACACTATAAATGTAACAGCCTTTTTTATTCAGTCTTTATCCTCCTGACTTCCTTGGTAACATAGAATAGTGAAGACCACTTCCTACCTTGGCTTCAGACACCACACTCCTAGATTCTCTCTCTACCTCTCTACTATTCTTGCAGCTCCTTGCTTATGCTCAGTCCTTACTAACGGATGTTCCACAGGGTCTGGCTTTAGGCATCTCCACATTTTTCTCTATACCCTCTTCTTTGGAAATCTCTTTCACTCCTACAGCTTCAAAGACCAGTTCTAATTAGATGCCTCCCAAACCTGTATCTCCACCCATAGGCTCTAGACTTAAATCACAAAATTTAAGAGTAGAAAGGGATTGTAGAGGACGTCTAGTACAGCCCAGGAACAAGAATCCCCCTCCACAACATTTGGCTGTTCAGTCTTTGCCTGAAGACCTTCAGTGAGAGAGAACTCACTAACTTCCAAAAATGTCCATTACTCTTTTGGATAGTTTTAGTAGTTAAGTTTTTACTTTAAATCATTCCTAAATCTTCCTCTCTGCAACTCGCTCCCAACATCCCTAGTTCTGTACTCCAAAGCCTTGCAAACCAAAGTGCAATCCTGCTCAATATGAGAACCCTTCAAGTACTTGAAGGCAGCTAACATGAGCATTTCCCCCATGCTGCTTCTTCTCCACACTGAATGTCCCCAGTTCTTATCTAATAACAATAAAATAACAAGGAATTACATAGCACTTTTTTTTTTGAGGGGAGAAGGCAGGACAACTGGGGTTAAGTGACTTGCCCAAGGTCAAACGGCTAGTAAGTGTTAAGTGTCTGAGGATGAATTTGAACTCAGGTCCTCCTGACTCCGGGGCCAGTGCTCTATTCACTGCGCCACCTAGCCACCCCCCAATTACATAGCATTTTAAGTTTTGCAAAGCTTTAAATATATTATTTCATTGGAGCCTTACAACAGCCTTATGAGGTAGGTGCTAGTATTATTCCCATTTGACAGGAGGGGAAACTGAGTCTGGAAGAATTAAGCCCAGTCACACAGCTCACCTCTGGGGTAAAACTGGAAATAGGTATTCCTGACACCAAATCCAACATTCTTTCCAATGCACCACCTTGTTGCTTCTGCTGCCTGAATTCCATCAGCACCTCACACTCCATATGTCTCAAAGTGAGCTTATTATAAATCTCTCCTCATAAGTCTGGCTCTCCTTCTGACTTCATTATTTCTGACTGTGGAATAGCCATTCACCCAGACTCCCACATTCACAACTTTAGTTTATCTCTGACTCTCCATCTGTACCACGTTTCATGCGTCCACTACTAAGTTCAATTAATTCTATTATTCCAAAGTCACTGCCCCCACCCCACATCTTCTCTTTTTATTCCCACGTACATCACCCCTAGCACTAACCCTCATTATCACTCACCTGCACTATTGCAATAACCTCCTTACAAGTCTCTCTACCTCCCACTCTTGTCACCCTCAAACCCACTCACTCTTCTGGGCTATGTCACTAATGGGCTAACTTTCCTTCTGCACAGAACTAGTCATATTACAGGGCAGCTAGGTGGCACAGGAGACAGAAGACCCAGACACGGAATCAGGAAGACCTGAGTTCAAATCCAACCTCTGACTAGCTGTGGAACCCTGGGCAAGTCACTTAATCCTGTTTACCTTGGTTTCCTCATCTATAAAATGATCTGGAGAAGGAGATGACAAATCAATCCATTATCTCTGCCAAGAAAACCCCAAATGGGCTCACAAAGAGTCAGACCCAACTAAATTGACTTATTAACAACAACAAAGTTAAATTATTTCACTCATATAAAGTGGCTTTCTACTGCCTGCCAAGTAAAATGAGTACTTCCTCAAGAACTCACGGTTCATTGTTATCTCCTTACCTTTCTAATTTATTTTATATTCTTTTCCTCCATGTAGTCTATATTTCAGTTATGTTAGACTACTCTCTGATCCCTTAATGTGGTCTATGTTATTTATGTCAAGTGTACCACCACTCTTCCAATCACCCAGGTTCATAACCTTAATGTTATATCCTAGACTCCTCACCCTCCTTCACCCAACATCTGTCACTTCTACATCTCCTTCTCTTGTATCTATCACTTTCTCTCCCATCACCCAGTCATCACCCTAAATCCAAGACTTCATCACCTCTCTCCAGCCTACTATAATAGCTTCCTAATTGGTTTCTCTACCTCAAGTCCATCTCCATTCTATATGACACTCTGATCTCACTCTCAATGTGCATTTGCACGGGCTGTCCCCTATGCCTGGAATGTACTCACTCCCTCAAAATCTCTAACTTCCTCAGCTCAGGCATCATCTTCTACATTAACTCTTCCCTAATCTTCTCAACTGACAGTAGCTCCCCTTGCCCCCTGGATTACCTTGCATTTATTTTGTATATACCTACATATGTATATGTCTCCTCTGATAGAAGGTAAGCAATTTGAGGACAGGGACTAATTCACTCTTGTTTTTTTATATTATCAATGTCTACCACAATGCATGGTACACAGCAGGCACTTAATAAATGTTTGTTGATTGATTTTGTTCTCCTGCCTTTGCTCATGCTGTTCCATACACCTAGTATGTCTTCCTTCTCCCTCTGTGTCTGTTAAAACCTTACCTATCCTCAAATGTCACATTTCCATGAAATGTTCCCAGTTATCTTTCCCCTGGCCTTGAATACTACTTTGTTTTGTACTTCTCCAATATACTCACCATGTATTACTGCTTATTTTTATCTGTGCATGTGTCTTATTCCCTCAACTAGAATATAAACACCATTAGCGCAGGGACTATAGCTTATCTGAACTCTTGTATCTCCCCCAGCACCTAGGACACTACTCTACACAGAATCAGCACTTAATAAACGCCTCAACAAATTTCTTTATCCCTTTATTAGTTATTTTCACCATTCATTAAATCAGTATCTCAGGCTACCTGAAGGATTTATTTTCAAAGTACCTCCCATGACAATTTAATGATAAATTATGCCTTTTTCTTTTTTCTTTTCTTTTAAAGCAATTGGGGTTAAGTAACTTGCTCAAGGTTACACAGCCAGTTATTTCTGGCTGTGGTGCTAAGTATCAGAGCCTAGATTCGATCCCAGGTCATCCCGACTCTGGGGCTGGTACTCTTACTCACTGAGCCACCTGGCCACCCCTATGCCTTTTTCTTTATTCCAAAAACCTTTACCTATTCAGTCTCTTTTTTGATCACTACAGGGAATGCCTCCATCAAATTCCTTGTCTTTCCAGCATGAAATCTAGTAGTCACCTATAACTCCTCACTTCTCTTCTTTCCTTACACCAAACTGTAACAAAATCCTGCCTCTTATGTATACTTCTCTTATCTGCCAAGTTTTTGCACTAAGCTTTGGCCATATTGTACGACCGTAACCTTTTAAATCTCCCAGCTTTAAGTCTTGCCCATCACTTCAATAACATCACTATTAAATGAGTTAAAAGTTATTTATTTAAATAATCACTCCCCAGATTCTTCGAGGGGTTCCCTAAAATCCACTGCACTAGATACAGGCTCAACTTTTATTTTATGGAATTGCAATGCTTCCCTCCTATTTCTGTTTGATTTGCTCCCTATGCTCACTTCCAAATTCAAGTCTTTGCCCAGGTAGCTTGTCCTATGTCTACTTTGTATTGCATATTTATTTCTCTCTCCTTCAAAATCTACTACAACACAAGAACATTCTCCTATTTTATGGTTCCTCCTATTCCCTAGACTCTAACCTTTTCCTCAAGTGTTTAGTGATCTCTTTAACTACTTACCCAGTTCCCTCCTCTTAGACTTTACTCACTGTCTATTTTCCTCCTGCTTTCTGACATTTGAAGCAGCTCCAAGACTTTTATCTCCTTCAGGGTATTTTCTTAAACAAATCCGAGGAAATGCATTTCCTCCCATCCCCTTAGCCTGCCTTATAAAACTCCAATAACTTAAACCTCATTCCTTACCCTTTAAATATAATTATGCTTGTCTACTTACAATGTTCAATTATTTAATTCCTTATCTAGTTCACTTGGTTCATTCAGGAATGTATCTTGGAAATGACACCATCAGAAAAACTTGATGAAAAAAACCACACCCCCATCTGTTTCTCTTCTGATTTTTACTACATTAAACTGTGTAAAAACTTTTTAATTTTATGTCATCAGAATTATACATTTTAATCTTATGTGATCCTTTCTCAAAGTATACCATATCATCTATAAAAAGATAATATTTTTCTTTGCTTATGCTTATTTTCTCAATTTCTTTTTCAAATAAGTTTCTAGCATTTCTATTCTAGCTATACCAGCTAAAAATGTAGCACTGTATTAAATAGTAGTGATAATAGGTATCCTTGCTTTTACAATCCTAATCTTACTGGAAAAACCTCTTAACTTTTCTCCATTAACATGAAAGGTCTGTTCTTGGATTTAGGTAAATACCATTTACTATAATTTAGGAAATGTCCTCTTATTCGTGATTTCTAGTTTTTAATTGAAATGTGTTGGGATTTTTGTCAAAAGCCTTTTCAAAATCTGTTAACATAATTATATGCTTTTTGTTATTTATAATTAAAATGATTTATTGTATCTATACCAATTTGGTCACAGTGTATAATCTTTCTAATGCATTGTTGTACACTTCTTGCAAATACTTTAACAATTTTGCATCAATGTTCATCAGGAATATTGGTCTGTAGTTTTCTTTTTCTTCTTTGGATATCCTTGGTTAAATATCAAGACCATGGAAGAGATTAGAAGGGTTCCTTCTTTTTTTATTAGTGCAAAGAGTTAAGATAGTATTGTAATTAATTTTTCTTTCAATGTTTGATAGAACTCATTTATGGACTGTCCTGGGATTTCTGCACCTGTCCCTTTCCCCTTTTGGAGTTCATTTATGACTTGTTCAATTTTAGTTTTCTGATATCTAGCTATTTAAATAGTCTATTTCTTTTGTTAATTTTGTTAGTTTATATTTTAAGTATTCATCTATTTCCTCTAAGTCATAAGTTTTGATGGCATAAAACTGGGCAAAAATCTCTAACAATTTATTTCCTTTACAATTGTTTTAAGTTCTCCTTTTTCACTCTGATATAATTTAGTTTTCTTCTTTTTAAAATCAGAATAGCTACGTATCTACTTTATTAGTTTTTTAAAATCTAATTTTATTTATCAATTCAATGTGGCTTTCAGTCCTTTCAATTTAATTTCTTATTTAATTTTCAGAATTTCTACTTGTTATTTATCCAAGATTTTTTAATGGTATAAACAATTAACTAATTTATTTTTTTCTCTCTTTCACTGACAAAAGTATTTAGAGATATAAGTTTCCCTCTAGGAACTGCCTTCGTTCCATCTCTGAACTTTTGGTAGTAGTCTAATTATTGTCATTTTCTTTGATGAAATTGTCTATTGTTGCTATACAATGTTTTTAAATGTATAAAATAAAATGCATAGAATTACAAAGGAAATCAATTATATTGAAAAACAAAACCTTAAAAACAATACAAGTTCTCAGACCCCCAGGTTAAGAAGCCCTGCTCTATTTGTTATACCAGGCTTCTTCTAAGATCTGGTAGTAATGAGATTAAAGTCAATCAATCAATAAACATTTATTAAGCACCTATGTGCCAGACACCATAGTAAGCATGGGGTTACAAAAGGAGGCAAAAGCCAGTACATAGCTTCAAGGAGCTCACAATAAAACTTCTAAGACCACTAAACCTTTGACCAACAATTTCAAAAGTGAAAGGGAGTGTGTACATGGCTTAGCCAAACTTAAGATATGCTTATAAAAACAAAGCCAAGCACAAGCTGGGGATCCATTGGTAAATCATTCACAGAAAAAGGAATATAAATAAATGATCTGGACATCCTCTCGGCCGTGGTATGTCAGTGTTGTCTTACTTTTGTAAACAGTGTATAAGTGTTGAGACTATTTAACTCTGCCAGCACTGTTAGTGTTCTTTTCCTTCTCAGATTACCTTGAATTACTTATCTATGTATAAATTTATTCATTTTTGGTGCCATCCTCCCCCTTCCCCCAGTAGAACCAGAGGCTCCTTGAGGTAAGGATCTTCACTTTTGTCTCCACATTCCCAGCATCTTGCACACAATGGTTAATAAACAGTAGCTGAATTAGATGATGTCAAGAATACAATGCCTTCACTGGCTCTTTCACTCAATGGAATAAAGTGTATAAAGCAAGAACTTAGATTAAGGTGAAAAGTTATTCACTCACCAAGCATTTAAAGACCACCTGCTTTGCACTGTACTAAGGTACAAGGTGCTACACTTGATACAAAAGGATAACTACCTAATCAACAAAAGAGAAGAAACTGAATGAACTACAGAGAATTTTTTTTATTATGGTCATAACAAGTACCAATTAAGTTTCTTAAGCATTATATGTTTTTAAAATGTGAACTAAACAAATCATTTGCAACTAAAAGATTTAAATTAATGACTAGGCTTCAATGATCTCTTCTTTATGCAATCTAATAACATTTTATAAAAAGCGATTAAAATGTAATTTTTAGAAGTTGGCTAACTGAAAGAGAAACAAAAATTCCATCCATCTGCTTCCCATTATTGATGAGATGCAAGAACACTTTAGACTCTGCTCTCAGCCTGATCCCACCTCAGTTCTGAGCTCTACTTGTACCCCCTTGCTCTAAGTACCAAATGATTTTCTGGTGCCCAAAGCTACCTTGCATCTCTTTAAAACTTTAAGGAGTATTCAATGTTGTACCAAATAAATTACCAAAAGATTACTTCAGGGAGCTAGAAAAAAATAATGAAATTTATCTGAAGGAAAAAAGATCAAGAATCTTAAGGAAAGGGCGGCCAGGTAGCACAGAGAGTAAGAGCACCAGCTCCAGTGTTGGGATGACCTGGAGATCAAATCTGGGCTCAGATACTTAGCACCACACCCAGAAATAACTGGCTGTGTAACCTTGAGCAAGTTACTTAACCCCAATTGCTTTAAAAAAAAAAAAAATCTCAAGGAAAATAGAGAAGAAAAGTAGGAAAGGAGGAGACTTGGCAGTACCAGTTATCAAACTATATTGCAAAACATTAATCATCAAAATGATTTCATACTGTTAAGAAACGGACAGTTGATCCATTAGTGGAGTATATTAGGTATAAAACCTATAGAAGTAAGTGAACACAGTAGTCCAATGTCTGATAAATCCAAAGATCCCCGCATCTGGGGCAAAGAATCATTTCTGACAAAAAACTGCTGGAAAGAGTGGAAAGAAAATTGTTTGGTAGAAGCAAGTTATAGATCAACATCTCATATTGTGTACTAAGAGAAGCTCCAAATAAATATCAGATATGCAGAGGGACATCTCATTTTTGTTTTTTTTTTTATTTTATTTTTCCAATTAGCAAAAATTTATTGTTGTCCCTTTCCCCATCCCAGTAGAGGGAAAAAAGTAAACCAAAAAAAATTTTTTTTAAAGTAATCACACATACATAGTCAAGCAAAAGAAATCTCCACATCGGTTATTTCCAAAAAATATATGTCTCTAACTATAACCATAAAAAATGATAAATTAGAGGAACAAGGAAGAAACTGTCTTTTGGATCTACAGATAAGGGGGTTTATGATCATGACATAATGGAGAAAGAGGGGCACAGAGATAAGATTATGATTACATAAAACTTTTAAAGATTTTGCAGCTAAAATTAGAAAGGGGGTTATTGTGAAAATATCTCATACCAAGTTTCTCTGATAAAAGTCTCAATTCCAAGATATATGAACAATTAATTCATATTTATAAGAATAAGAGTCGTTTCCCAATTGATGAATGGTAAAAAGTTATGAACAGGCAATATTTCCAAGGGGAAAATTCACGCTATCAATTATCTATGTAAAAAATGAACCCAAGATATAATTAGAAAAATGCAAATTAAAGGAATGCCAAGTTTCCACTTTACACCCATCAGATTGGCAAAACTGATAAAAAAAAAAAAAGGAAAATTACTATCACTTCAGGGGCTACAGTAATATAGGCACATTAATGTATTGTTAGTCTAGCTATAAATTGGTCCAACCATGCTGGAAAGCAATTTGGAACTATACCTAAATAGTCACTAAGCTGTGCAAACTAGGCCTTTACCTCAGAGAGATCAAAGAAACAGAAAAAAGTACTATATGTACAAAAATATTTACAGCAATTGTTTTTGTTATTGCAAAGAACTGTAAAGTAAGGGAGCGGCTGCCTGTCAATTAGAAAATGGCTAAAGAACAAAGTAAAGTACATGAATGTTATGGAATAGTATTATGTTACAAGAGATAACTACAGAGAAACTTGGGAAAACTTTTATGAATTAATGAAAGTGAAGTTAAAAAGAACCAGAAAAATTATTCAGTAACATTAAAGACAGATACTTTGGAAGACATAAATACTCAGACAAACTAAATGGTTCAACATGACTACAGAGGACCTAAGGAAGCATTCTACCCACCTCTTGACAGAGGTAAATAGCTCAAAGTGCAGAATGAGACATTTTTTGAACATGGCTAATGCAAGTAATGATTTTGATTGACTATGTATTTGTTATAAGAAAAATACTTTGAAGGATTAAAATAACTAACATTCACGTTTCTAAAGTGTGTAAAGCACTTTCTGCACATTACCTTGCAAGACAGATATAATAGTTCCATGAGACAGGTGTTATAAGTATTATATCCATTTTACAGGATCCAACTAAACTGTGCCTCAAAGAGGTTAAGAAACTCGCTCAAGGTCACACGGTTAATATCAGAGGCAACTCTCTTGAACACCCTTTGGAGTCACTGTTCACTAAGTACCATGTAAGCCAATAACATTGATCTCCCTCCTCATTAATGCCCCATTTCCCCTAGGTACTCAAAAGGCTCTCTGAGGTAAAACTGACCTTGGCCATACTTTCTGCAGAGCTCAGCAGCTAGTGGACAGAGTGCTGGCCCTGGATATCAGTTCAAATTCAACCTCAGACACTAGATGTGAGACCCTGGGCAAATCACTTAAACATCTGTCTGCCTCAGTTTCCTCAACTGTAAAGTGAGGATAACAGCACCTACCATCATGGCAGAAAAAAAAAACCAAACTAAGCTCCTAGTTCTAAAACCTGTTCTAAAAGCTATGTAGGATAATATTTTTTCAAATTTTGCTTGATTTAAACTGGGTGCTCACAATCCCATTGAGTCAATCCAAAAAGGCAGCTTAGTCATTTTTACACTTATAAATCATCTGAAGAAAATATTGATTTGATGAGCATTTAGTTGCTTACGAGTCAAACCTGAACTAGGATTTTTTGGGGGGAGGGCAACTGAGGGTTAAGTGACTTGTCCAAAGTCACACGGCTATTTTTTGTGTTAAGTGTATGAGGCTGGATCCGAACCCAGGTCCTCTTGACTATAGGGCACGTGCTCTATTCGCTGCACCACCTAGCCGCCCCTGAACTAGGATTTCTTAAGTGCTGAAGTGAAATGGAAAAAAAGGAGGCAGCCAATGGAAAGAAAAGCTAAAGGTCAGGATAATTAAGCACAGATTAAGAAATAGGATATAAACATGGCTACTTGGAAAAGGTTTAAAATCCAGACCCAAATTACTATAATACTGCTGTCAGCTGTATGCCTATAGCATTGAAAGTAACATTAGTTTACTTAAAGCAATCACTGAGACTAAGGTTACTTTCTTCCATACAACAAAAGCTGGTAGTAACTTAAGGTTGTACAGATTCAATTTTTGCTTGGAAAAATACTGTCATAATGCAATCAAGTTGGAAAAAACTTCCTCAAACTGTTCAAACATCACATCCCCTAAAAAAGCCACCATGGTAGCCACAAGGCCACCCACCTTCCTACTATCAGTCAAGAAGTAATAAAAAGCTCACACTTTACACCATGTCCTTATACTCACACACTTCCTTAGAGTCACTTTTCTAAATATAGTCACTTCTTTGGTAAATTTTTTTTTAAAGTCCTATTTCATTTTTACAGATAAGGTTCTTAAGTTTTGTGTCATGGACACACTTGGTAGTCTGGTGAAACCTATGAATGCTTCTCAAAGTAATGCTTTAAAATGTATAAAAAATGCATATATGACTTATAAAGAATTAATATCGAAACATCAAAAGTTTTAAAAAAAGTTCACAGGTCCCAGCATAAGAATTCCTGGTTTAAGGAAAGACATTTTCTGAAACCTCAGAAGTCTCCCAGGAATACTCTAAAACCAAACTTTGGGACTTGGGACACAGTATCAACTGTGTGCTGCTCCTATTTTGACTGGCATAGTGAAATTAAGCCAAAATTGTGCCACCTAAAGAGTAACCAAAAGGGATAATAATAGAAAAAAATCTTTAAAAAAAGAAAAGACACAAAAATTAAAAGGATCTTCAGAAGAAGTTTTGTGGATTTTCAAAGCAATGAAAATAGGAGAATAAGTCTAAGTATTAGGGTGGGGGAAGGGAGCTGATTTCAGCATCATAGAATAAACCAAAACATGGTGAGGAAGTGGTTTGGGACTTAATGGACACTTAACAAATGCAAAAAAAACCCCCACTATTCCCACTGAAAATTCTTCTTCCCACTTAAGAATTTGTTTTGACTTTTTAGCACTATGTTACTACTTCAATATTTAAATGATTAATGATTTCAAGAAAAATATTTCTTATAATAACTAATATGTAGTATAAGAAGAATTTCTGTTTTGACTTCCACTATTTTCAGTATTTTGAGACATTAACTACTTTCTGAACCTGATGCAGAGACTGGCGTTGATCAAAGTCAACTCCACTTAAAGAAAGGAAGAATTCAGGTCTAAAGGCTGAATCCTCCTGTAACATCTAAGAAGAGAAGTGGGCCATAATTAAAGAACAAGCCCAACATAATTAAATTCTTTTGGAATCTTTTGCTTAGTTCACATCAGATATATTAACTCCTATTACAGCACATCAACCTGTCATGGAAAATAGGACATTTCATTTACATAGGCCACTGTACCAAAACTAGAACAGTTCAACAGTGATCCCAACACAATGTTATTCAGTTCAAACAGCTTGAATTACAGAAATGATATGATTGGTTACTAAGCAGGTAACAGGATAGCCTGGGATGGATACAAGGTTTTAAAGATGACTAGTTGCTGAGTTTCAAAATAAGATCACACAAACTGAAAATAGAAGGAAAAATGAGAGAACAACAAGCACAGAACACTTTTCCTATAAGCACAGTTGACAAGACAAACTATCTCCCAAAAAGGCATTCCTCTTATGAACACTTACGTCTCAGCCACTTTTCTAAAATAGCATCAGGTTTTAGAAACAATGCTCAATGAAATTACTACTAAAAGTAGTAATTTCCTCAATTTAAATTCTAGTTCCCAAATCCTAGCTCCTTCCTCTATTGATTATCTCTAATTTATCTTGTTTGTACATAGTTTTTGACTGTTGTCTCTCCCATCAGACTGTGAGTTCCATGGGAAAAGGGATTGTTTTTGGCTTTTTCTATATTCTCAATGCTAAGAACAAAGCAGATGCTTAAAAAATGATGGCTGATTGACTGATACTTGACCAGATGTATAGCCATGGGCAAATCACAACCTACCTTTCTCATTTCCTGATCTATGAAACAGACATAATTCTTTAGAATCTATTTAAGAAGGTTATGAAGTTCAAATGAGATATTTATTGTACAGGAAGCACTTTGCAAATTAAGGGGCCTATGTAAATGTCAATTATTACCTATTACAGATCAAGTTGGAGCAAAATTTCAGAATCAAAACATCACAAAACAAGTTTCAATAATAGCTAAATCATTCCACCTAGTTATAAATAATAGATTTATAAAAAATCACAGAATTTTGTCAGTGAAGGGGGCCTTAGAGACCTAATTTAATCCCTTCCCTTTATACACATAAACTATGAGCCACAAGATTAAATGACTTAGTCATATAGCTAGTTATTAGCTGAGTTTTTAGAAAGAATGATATCTCCTGACCTACAGGTGAGTTAATGCCACAACATGACATATCACCTATTCAGAGGGAAATACAGATTCTAAGAGATGTTCAATCTCTGAGTTTGAACAAATTGCCTTAATCTACCATATTTTACTGGATTTGGCAGAAAGAAAAGTTTTAAAAACAAACTAATGTAACCTCATCAAGTCAGTATCTCTATTGTTCTGAATATAATTAGCAGTACAGCTATAATGTATAATCTATAAGCACTTCTTTTTGTTCCATACTGTTTTATTCTGTAGATATTCCTTGACTACTTAAAGACTCCTGAAGACATAGATGAGAGTGTGGACAACTAATATTTATAGGTAATAAGAAATAAAGTTCCATTCTTGAAGAATGATTCAAACTATTCCTCCATAAAGTTTTTTCACCAAGGCTAACAAGCAGCAAAATTGAAAGTTTTGAAATTTACTACTTCTTTGGCCCCGTCCCCTCTTCTTGATGATAAAGCAATGAAGCTGAAAAAAGTTAGGCGGTGAAAGAGTCTAACAAAAGGCTTGAACTCTGTACAAGCTGAAAAATCAGCTTCTAATACTTTTGTGCTG
Organism: Petaurus breviceps papuanus; assembly: GCF_028583685.1. Lineage (NCBI taxonomy): Eukaryota > Metazoa > Chordata > Mammalia > Diprotodontia > Petauridae > Petaurus > Petaurus breviceps. The sequence continues at coordinate 47,648,524 of NW_027185798.1, forward strand.
ACTATTCTAAAACAATCAGGAAATACCCCTATTTTCTGACTCAAATTTGGGTGCATGTATGCAATATAAATAATACTGATGATTTACTGGTACTGTTTTTATTACCTGACTGAAAGTAGGACTGTGCTATAATGTATAATCCACAGCATCGCCATCTTAACAGTGGAAAACAGAACTTCTTAAACTTATAAGTGAAATTTGATAGCATTCAAGAGGAAATAGTTCCTCTCCAGGCATATGATGGATGATAGCATCCCATGTTTACCAGGATATAGTGTCTATGGGTTTATCTGTCTCATTGGTATCATTTTCCCTAGTCAAAGATAGGAGTTTGGGGGTTAGAGGGCAGAAGATCAAAGGAGAAACATAATCAAGGAAAAGAGAATACAAGTGAGAAGAAAAGAATACAAAAGCCCTATTTCTCCCTTTTTCATTCACAAGCAGAGGAGAAACAGCTGAGATGAAGGCTGGGAAAGTGAAAATTACTATCATAGGTGCCTATCTATCTAGAAAGCACCTTTTTGGAGGAAAATAGGGACAATTTTTAGGTCAAGGTTAACATGTTAAATCTCTCTGGTACAGCTAAAGTTAGGAAATTAAGAACTGCCATTCAAGAAAGTAAGTTGCAGCCCTGATCACTACTTATTAAATATATTTGGTTCTTCTGTAATTTAAATATCTACTGCGCAACTATTTGCTCATCATCCCTTAAGTCCTATGGAAGATAAGAGGTTTTCTATTAAATTAAATTCCTAATGGGATTTAACATTCTAGTTGAAAAGATAAGAAATAGACATTAAATAGTTATGAGCACAATATGATTAAATGTTAATGTAAGTAGCACAAATGATATGTTACAGGTGCTCAGAGGAGAGATCAATGTGAGTTACAGTAGATTGTAAAGGCCTCAGTCTTCTAATTCTCCAAATGTGACTTACTTATAAAATACAGGAGTATTGACTGAATTAACTAGATGGAACTCTGAGGAACGTTATAGTTTGACCCCCTCATTTTACAAATGAGGAAACTGAAACCTAGGGATGTTAAGTGATTTATTCAAGGTCAGAGAAGTAATAATTATCAGTGGTGGGATGGACCTTAACTTAAGGACTAACAGGAATATAAGACACTAATATACAGCATTACATAAGTGCTTTAGATTGTTACAAAACAAAGTGTTATTATAAGAAGTTGAAGGGGAGACCAGGAAAGGCTTCATGGAGGAGGTATCTTTTGAGTTTGTCTTTAAGGGTTAAGTAGGAATGGAGGACATTCTAAAGCAAAATGCATACAAAAAAGATAGCTATAAGAACACAAAGTACATTCATGGACCAATTTGGCTAAAGTATAGAAAACATGTAAGGGAATATAAAATAAGCCTAGAAAGAAAAGATGGCACTAGATTATAAAGGGCCTGGAATGCCAGGCAAATGAGTTTAACCTTCTCTTGCCTGGCATGCAGTAGTGAGTCACCAAAGATCGTGGGGCAGCCATCTAATTCTGGAGATGTCTCCACCTCTACAGCTTTCTCCTCCAATTGGTGAGCCCCTGCCTGGGATACCTATTTCAGTTAGTGCCAGGCCAACCATGCTCATTTGTCCCCCAGGTTTGATCTGGGCTCTCTAAATTGCTCAGGAACTCTCCTTCCCTATCCTTCCAAGTTTTCTTTTGTGCTGTTATCCTTTGTTAAAATGTAAGCTCCTAGAGGGTAAAGACTGCCTTTTTCACTTGCATTTGTATTCCCAGAGTTTAATATACTGCCTGGCCCTGAGTAAACTCTTAGTAAATTCTCAATCATTCTATAAGAGTGACAAGCTCAAATTTACACCTAAGAAAAACTATTCAGAGCTTAAGCATATTGGGGGGTGAACTGAAGAGCAGGAAGAGGAAGACATGTTAGGGATCAACAATGCAGCAAAGTGATACCGAAAATCCCTCTTAGGGTGGATGGGGCAATGGAAACAGAAAAGAAAGCACAAATGTAAAAAATTTAATCATCCCACAAATATTTACTAAGCACCTACATATGGTATGAGGTACAAGGACAGGGATTAGACATACAAAGCCAAAACAAATCCAGCCCCTACCATCAAGGAATTTATGTTATAGACTGACAGCATTTTATAAGTGACTGGATATAAGAGTAAGAGAAAGAAAAGTCAAGGGCAAAGAGAATATTTTGAACAAGGAGACAAGATGAAAAGTCATGCCATATAAGGAGGGGATAAATTCAATTTAGGTATGATTAATTTAGAACCTTAAAAATTTCCTACAATTCAGAGTTATCCAGAAGTGAAATAAATGGGCTGCCTCAGAAGGTGGTGGGTTTCCCTTCACAAGAAATTCTTAATTATCTGGGATTGCAACATCCCTTTTTTGGTCGTTGACCTGTTTGGTAGTCTGCTGAAACCTATGTATCCCATTCTCAGAATAACAGTTTTAAATTCATAAAATAAAGTACTAAGGATTATAAGAGAAGCTAATCATAATGAAATAAAGATGTAATTTTCTTCCCATTCAAGTTCACAGACCACCTGAAATCTAGTCATATTCTAGGACCCTTACAGCTGAAGAACCTCTAGACTAGAGGGTCCCTAAGATCTCTTCCAACTTCAAGATTATGTGATATTCATCTAAAGTTACTTCCCTTAATAGATAATGTGTAGAACAGCCATCATAACTGGCCATTAAATTTTGCAAACTTAAATATGCATAACCAGTTTTACAATACAAGGGTTTAAGTGAGTCAGAGGATTCAGATTTTCTGTATATTACTTCACTTTGCCAAACTAGTTCAACAACAAAATCCCACAGAACTATTCACTAGTTATATGATTCCCATATATTAATGTTTTCCCAGAGAGACAAAAGGCAGAGGAAAAAAAAAGAAAAAGAATTTAGTACCCAAGAGCTGAGTATTTAGCAGATAGAACTACTACATAATTGTTATCTGAAAAAAAAAATTACCAACCAATCAACAAACATTTCTTAAGCACATATTATATGTTCATAAGCACTGGTGAGTAGGAAGGTAAGATTGAAATAATTCTTGCCCTCAAGGAGCTTACATTCCTTTTTTTTTTTAATGGAAACTTCCATTCTAATGGAGGGAGAAATCTTGTGTAAATAAACAAACACACAACAGATCTGTAAAATGAATACTGTACTAGGTAGTTTCAAGAGAAAATGTGTTAGGGGAGGCTAGGTGCAGCAGTTAATAGAGCACCATGGAGTCAGGAGGACGCGGGTTCAAATCCAGCCTCAGACACATAACACTCCCTAGCTGTGTGGCCTTGGGCAAGTCATTTAACCCCAACTGCCCTGCTTTCCCCCCTCCAAAAAAAAAAAAAGGAGAGAATGTATTAGCAGCTAGAAGGAATCAAGAAAAGATTCACAGAAACTGGTGCTTGAATTGAGTCTCGAAGGAAATTCCAAGAGATGAAGTTAGGAGGAATTCCATATACTTCAGGCATGGAGGACAGCCAATGTTAAGGCATTAAGATGGGAGATGGACTGCTGTGTGTGTGTAGAACAGCTAGTAAAGGAGTGTAGCCAGTTCACAGAGTAATACTGAGTTAGAGGATATTGTAAAGGTAGAAAAGAGAGTCTAAATAATTTTGCTCATACAGCCAGAATAGTTAAATAACAACAACCCACAAGCATAAAACGCAAATAGTCAAAATAGTTACATAAATTCCCCGTATAACTAGCCTGAAAAAGGTAAAAATGGAGAGTGAAAAGGAAAGTGAAGGAAGGTAGAAATTAAAATGCAGAATAATGACAAAGATAAACAGAAAATCAGACCCTGGAGACATAAATTTTCTGGAAGTAAAGACTCACCCAAAAATGCCTTACATTTGACCAAAAGAACAAGACAGTGAAGTGCAAACATCTGAGTAATATTTTAGTGATACTGATGACAGAGCAAGTTAATTATTATATCTTATATTTCCTGATTTTGAAATATAGTTATTTTACTTAATTTTCTGAGATGAAGTAGTCTTAATGGAGGTAACACATTCAATAGCTTCCAAGACAACAGAGAATTCTTTTTTTTTTTAACTTTTGGAGGGCAATTGGGGTTAAGTAACTTGCCCAAGGTTACATGGCTAGTTTTTGTGTGTGTGTGTGTGTGTTAGTGTTAAGTGTCTGAGGCCGGAACCAAACCTGGGTCCTCCGGACTCCAGGGCCAGCGCTTTACTCACTGCGCCACCTAGCCACCCCCAACAGAATTCTTGATACGAGAAGAAATTAATTTCAAAGTACACTGATTTAAAATGCAATTGAAATTGGTTTTGTCTTAAACTCAATAGTAATAACTATATTATTTTACTGGCAACGCTGAATATTTTAAAACTTCAAGGATCTGTAATTCAATTGAACCACTGTGGTGTAATGGAAAGATCACTCCACTTCAAGTCAGGAGAGGCCTGAGTTGGACTTCTGCCTGTTAACATGAGGTGTGAGCTTCCAAGAAGTAGCTTAACACTCTGTGGGCCATGATTTCCTAATTTTGAAATAAAGATAACACCTGTAGTTCCTACATCACAGGGTTGTTGTACAGAGCAAATAAGAGAAAACAAAGCTCTATGTAAATGTGAGCTCTTGTTATTATTCCTTCCGCTAACAACCCCACTATAATTTTGTAGATGGCCTTAGTGGCAATGCTGCCGCCATACCCCTCCCCCACCAACCCCCCACTCCTCCACTCCGAAAAGAAAAGAAAAAAAAATCATCATCCTGTTGCCAAACCTCTTAGAGTAAGTTGGTTCTCAGGCAACAAGCACACAATTGGTCCAGCACAGGGACACACACATTCTAAGCTTTCCAGTACAGCAATACCCCGGCTAGTGCTCCACTGGCATGGCCTTTAAAGATCACCCGTACACTACAGTGAGGTATCATCAGAGCATGACTTTAGTGGAAAGCCAAAAGCGAATGCTAAATAGTATACTTTCTCTTTAAAAAATACTAAATTACTAATGACATATATATGTTTTTCTAGCAAATGACTTAAGGGCTATTAACAAACTTAGTGAATTATTTGTGTAAATGCAGGCTGCTTTCTAGGCTAAGCACTATTAGTCGTTTTTTACTAGCCTAAGACTGTAACAGTTTTTGTTAGAAATCTACATTTTAAACTAAATTAGCTTTTCATGAGTCTGCTGATTCACTGTTTAACATCTTTTTTGTTTAACTGAATTCTCTTTCTCCCCAGACTAATTGCATCTACAATTCCCAGCTTAGCAAAGAATAACCACAGGCTTCTCCACAATACAGAACTATCCTGTTTGGAGGATTTAATGTGCTTCAGCATATCCAGGAGCACTTTTACCCAACACAGGGCTAGCAAGACCATTCTATTCAGTTTTGCTGGTATCACTATTTCCAAACATACATTTATCAAATAAAATCTGTGATCTGTGAAGTTAATTCAGAGTGGAGATGAATATATGTACTTATGTATGCATAGGCATGAATATTAGACAAGACACACTTAAATTATATGGTATTTTAGTGTCTAATTTAGGCGTCCCTTCCTATATATCTTTCTTGAATACCTTTTCAATTAATAGTAGCAACCACAAAGACTGCTGAACACCAATGTAGACCAAAGAGAAAAAGGGGGCTCCCCAACAAGGCCTTCTGTCCCCAGGAGAAGCTCTAGCTGCATTCCTTCCCAGCTTTACCCTAGCACAATCAAAACAACCCACATCACCTTCATAGGAGCTCTCCACACCAATAAATTAAAGTAACTGCCTATCTACTTGTGAAGTATTTCTTTTATATCTACCGTAAACAAGGCAGATCAGGCTCACTCCTGCCTGTGTGGGGCAGGTTTTGCTCATAAATAGAGAAAAAAAATCCATTTTGACTTTATGTATGTATACTATGTAAGAACACTGGAGAATCTGACTGGTTTATTTTCAATCTAACCAAGTGAACTTGTCCAAGTACCACCAAATTTTAAGAGTTTTAAAATGACGAAGTAAAAATTTTTAAATAAAGTACAACAATTTTTATTTAAAAAATATGAGCTCGTAAAAAAACTTGAGTCAGATATTATTAACTTCACCTAATTTTAGAAGCACATGGTGCATTTAAACTTTACAAAGGTGCTTTCCCCACTATTACCTGGTGAAGAAAGTAGTACAAGTAGTATATGCATTTTACAGCTTAAGGACACTAAGACTGAGAGGTTAGAGACTTGCCCAAGGTCTCTGAGATGAACTCTAATTTGAATCCAGGTCTTTGGACTCCATATACAAGCCCTTTCCACTTAAATATACTGCTTCCTTTTGAACAAGGGTACACTGTGTTCTGAAGGAACATATTAGATGGAATAGAAGACAGTGAAGTACAGCCAGTACAGCGAAGTACAGAAGATAAAACTCGCAAACTCGAAGACAAAGAGGCATGCTGGGAAACATTTGGGTAAGGATTAAAGGAGGACAAAACATTAGTAGCAGTTATTGGGGAATCGCTAACAAACTGTGGCAAATGAACTTATGTTCATTTATTATTGTGTCATAAATAATAATAATAGTTAGCATCCATATAGCACTTCAAAGTCTGCAAAGTGTTTTAAAAACATCTCATTGATCCTCACAACCCTGGGAGGTGGGTGCTTTTATCATCCCTATTTTACAGATGAGGGAACTGAGGGAGACAGGTTAATTCCAGGGTCATACAGCCAGTGTCATACTGAAGAAGGACTTGAACTCAGGTCTTCCTGACTTCAGATCCACCACTCTTATCCACTAGCTGTAGAGGAAACTGAAAAGACCTTTATGAACTGACGCAGAGTAAAGTGAACAGAACTAAGTGAACAATTTATATAATTATAACATGACAGAGAAAAACAACTCTGAAAGGAATAAAACCCTATCAAGGCAATGATAAACTATGAGTTTAAAAGAATAATGAAACACTCTGCTCACTTCCTGACAAAAAGGTGATGAACTTTTTTGTTTTATTTATTTATTTTTTGTTTTTGCTTTTTGGAGGGCAATTGGGGTTATGTGACTTGCCCAAGGTCACACGGCTAGTTTTTATGTCAAGTGTCTGAGGCCAAATTTGAACTCAGGTCCTCCTGACTCCAGAGGTGGTGCTCTACCGTGTTTCCCCGATAATAAGACACTGTCTTATTAAATTTTTTGGAAAGAAAAACACCAGAGGGCTTATTTTCAGGGGAGGGCTTATGTTGTCCTGCCTCAGCTCTCCTCTGTGGCACTGCTCTCAATGGCACCAGCAAGCAAATCACTGGGGAAGAACAGGATGACGCGCTCACTGCTGCAGCTCTGATTGGATGCAGCTCGGAGCGCGGCGTGCGTTTCACGGGGGGGGGGGGGGGGACGACAGTGCATAGAGGGGGTACCGTAATGTAGCGTGTAGCGCAGGGGATCACCTTCACTACAGTAGCAATCTCAATAGGGCTTATTTTCAGGGGAAGGCTTATTTTAGAGGAATCTTACACAGTAAGGGGAGGGCTTATTTTTGGGATAGGTCTTATTATCGGGGAAACATGGTACTCATTGCACCACCTAGCTGTCCCTGAAGTGATGAACTTAAAATGCAGAATCAAACATTTTCAGATGTAGCTAATGAGAATATGTTTTGCTAGATTACTTAGCTATGCATTGAGGAATGGGGGGGTGGGGGAGACACTTTGTTTTTTAATTTGTTCAATGGAGAGTAAAACATTAATTTTTTAAAAATACCTGTTACTTGAAAAATAAAAATAATGAACTACTTTTTAAAGGATGTAATGGTGAGAATATATTACAGACTATCTAACCTAGAGGACATGACTGGATGATGCATGTCTGACCCAGCTCATAAAGTTGGCAGAGAGAATAGCTGTGATAGGGGACACATCAGTTATCCTGTTAGAGATCTCTCTGCTAAAACTGAAGTAGATGATAAATAAAAGTTTTACTTTCCTTAATGATCTTTCAAAAGAAGACATGAGAAGTCTTGCTACTATGCTGGACCTAATTAACAACAAACAATAAGAAGGTAAACAATGACTAGAACCTTGGAAGTTGGTGACCTCTCCATCTTAAGAGTTCATAGTAGTTAAGAAGGTGAATATCAGCAGCCACACAACCTGTATTTTCAAAGCATGATAAATAGGAATCCAGGGATTAAGACTCTAAAATAAAATTCTATCAATATAGTCAAAACTGATACAGATGAGAAACAAAATAGGGAATGGCTGCAATACGGAGGCTCATTTTAAACTCTGATTTCAAAAGGCCATGCACAAGAATCAGCACAAATCCCACCTTCTGCAAGAGGTCTGTCTTAATCTCCCTAGTTTTCAGTGGCTTCCTCTGGGAAGCTATTCTGATTACACCTTTTATGTATATAGATGTTTTCATGGTGTCTCACCATTAGAACGCGTGCTCCCTTGAGGGCAGGGATCATGTTGTTTCTTTTTCTTTGTATCTCTAGGCACAGTGCCTAGCACATATTGCTTAATGAATGTTTGTGGACCACCTCACTTTAACAGATAGAAGCAACGGGTAACTGGGAAGAAAAAAAAGAGTGGTAAGGTCCTACAAAAATATAATAGTCTTAAACTCTGCATGAGGTTTACAATAAATACTGAAGGCTACAAAAGGACTTTTTTAGGGAGGGCCCAGGTGGGGAAATATCTTATGTTGCTAGCAAGAACAAGACTGGGGCTTCTGCTTGAGAGGAAAGATGAAAACGAACCAGAGATACCTGAATTCCTACTCAATTTGCGTTTTTCTTTCATTTTCTCTCCCATGGGAAATGCTCTTCAGATTGAGAAGTATAATACAAAAATGATTAACAGAAACCGAAACTCAAAATAAGTGATGAGATAGTAAGGGTACAAGCAGGTTGCGTCATGGTCCACACAACCTGCAAGGTTAGACAACTTAAATTAACTGAATCCCAGGATACTCAAAGAACTGTTGGGAGTGACTGCCTATCAGTGATCAATTAACTAAAAAGCGTTCTTTAAGCCTTCACTATGTGTCAGGCATTGTGCTAAGCACTGAGAACACAAAGACAAAAGTGAAACATATGTAACCCTTCCAAGTGCTTTTATTCTAACAATGGAAAGAACATATATGTGTGTGCCTGCATATATACATACTTGCACACAGAGAAAATTAGACAATAGCAGCTGGGGGGAAATCAGTAAAGGCTTCATGTAAAAGGTAGTGTGTGAGCAAAATGCTTTAGGAAACCAGGGATTTCAAGAAGTGGAGGTTGGGAATCTGGAAGGAAGACATTCCAGGTATGGGAGCTAGCCATGAAAAGATACTGAGAAAGGAGAAGGACTGTTGTTTATGTAGAACAATGAGCAGGTTAAAGATCTCTAAATAATTGTGATGAATAAGAGAGGCCCTGGGGACTGATAGTCATATATTATCCCAATTTTCAAAAAGAGGAAAACAAATGTCTCAAATTATAACGAGTCTAAAATTGATTCAAGACAAAATTCTTAAGCAGATTATTGAGGCAACCTGTGAACACTTAGAAAGGAAAGAGATGATTCTAGATCATAAGACTTGAAGCTGGAAGAGATCATCTAGTTCAACCCCATCATTTTAGAGATCAGAAAAAAGAGAATCAGGGAAGCAAAGTAACCTGTTTAAAGTCAGAGTAGTAGTAAACAGCAGGTTCAGGATTTGAACCTACATCTTCTGCCTCCAAGTCCAATGATCTTTCCATTATACAATGTTTCCCAACCTAGATTTATCAAAAACAAGTCAAGCCAGCCTAACTTAATTTCATTTTTTTTAGGGTTACCAGATTAATGAATTAAGGGGAATGATGTAGATATAGAACATTTGGACTTCAATAAGGCATTTGACAGTTTTTATTGTTATTTTTATATCAATAAGATGGAAAAGTGTAGGATCAATGTTAACCTAGAGGGCCACAGGATTTGTTCTGGGACCTGTTTTGTTCAACATTTTTTTCAATCACCATTCTGAATGAAGGTATATATACAAGGTTTACCAAATCTGCAGAAGATACAAAACTGGTAGGTATAATATAATTCATGGCTAAATTAGGATTCAAAAAGTGTTTGACAGGTTCAAATGCTGGGGTGGAGGCAATAATATGAAATGTAACAGAGATAAATGTAAATTTCTGTACCTGGGTCAATTAAAAAAATAAATCAACCAAACAAGTAGAGAAAAGGAAGGAGATGTTATGAGAATATATCATATGTGAAAAAGATGTAAAGATTTAATGGGCTTAATATAAATTAGTAGTGTGTTGTGGTAGCCCAAAAAGCTAATACTGATCATTTCGAGTTTTAGAGTAGGCTGACCAAGATGATTAGGGAACTCGAAACCATGCAATAAGGATCAGTTGCAGGAAATGGCAATGTTTAACCTAAAGAAAAACAAAAAGACTTAGCAGAACAAAATAACAGTCTTCAAATGTCTAAAAGGCTGCAGCGTTTAAGAATTATATTTGTTCTGCTAGGCCCCCAAAGGTAGAACTAAGAACAATGAGCACAAGTTAGAAGAAATAAGATTTCAGTTCAACATGAAGAAAAATGTCCTAATGACTACAGACACTAAAAAACTGGAATGGACTTCATCAGGGAACAGTTAGTGTTCTATTACTAGAAATCTTCCAGAAGAGGTTGTAGAAAAGGTAGTATGGCAGAGGAGGGAACAGCGGCCCTCTTGTCGAGAAGAACCAGATTCCCAGCTTATGTCTCATTTTCTTTATCTGTAAAATGGAGATAATAGTAGTTTTATGTACCAGCAGAACTTCCCTCAGAGGGGTTTTGAGAGGCTCAAATGAGATAATATATGTAAAACATTAGTCAGTGATTACTATTATCATTATCATTATTATTATTATTAGGCATGTTGTAGAGGGATTCATGACTTCAGTAAGGATTGAACTGAGGTTCACTTTCTAGGATTCTATGATTAGTCTGGTGAATTAAATTGCTTATATCTCAAATGGGGAAGGTTTTTTCATAGTATGATCTATAAACACTAAAGGAGAGTCTGACTGTGAGGTCAATGTTCAACATCAGCTGGCCAAAGTTGAACTATATATAGTTTACTACCAAACAGTTGTTTAAAAAAAAAAAGGGAGGGGGAGGAGGGAGTGAGGAATACTTAAATAGTTTTAGGATTAAATCTGAGATTTATATAGTTAAACTTTAAGATGAGATTCCAATACTTATTTTTAGTAGTACATCTGAAAAAAAGTTTTTACCAAAATAGTGTTGTGTGAACAAGAGTAAATTTGGACAACAGAACAATGTTAAAGGATTAAGTTCTGAGACTTTAATAGATGTGAACATTCCCCATAGATACCTCATTTCAGACAGGTTTTTATATTTGGTCTGGGTAACCATTAATACTTCACTGAGGCTGAATAACTGCATGGTGGAATGGGGAAGAGAGAAAAGATGTTTTGACTGGATTAGGGCTTTCATAGATTCACAAATCTGAGCCACAGCCCAAGATAATGTACTTATAAACTGAGCCAGGACAGGGAATAAGAATGAATTTGGGTCCCTGGAAGAAAGTTTATTCATACAGTCTACCCCAGAAATAGCAGATGCGTTAAGAGGAACCATATGAACCTCACAGCAAGAGGTGGCAATAGCCAAAGCAACAGTAAAACAACAAAAACTCCCTGACCTAAACTTCTGGAGCATAAAATGGGATTTTCACTGGAGTTCCTGAACCAAGCCTCTTAGAAAAGAAGAGCAGTAACCATGCGGCCCTAGCAACTAGCAGAACAGCACAAAGACAGGGCCATGCCAGGACAGGGCAGCTTACACCTTTTCCTCTACTGTTGAGCAGGTACAGTGGGAAAGAGGTTGACTTGATTTGATTTGATTTTTTTTCCTTTCTTTTTTTTGAGGGAGGAGGAAAGAAGGGGGAAGTTAGGGAAGGCATGACTGAGTTGAGACCACCAATGGGCCCAATTACACTATGCAAAGGCACAGGAAATTTGACCTTCTCTGTTACCAGTGTGGGTCAGTTCTTCCCCATAACCCTAGGTCCACACCATATTAATACCAGACTTCTTGCAGACACCAGAATAGTTTTAGCCCTACTGCAGCTCAGAACTCTTGAGCAGAAGTGATCCACCAGCTACAGCCTCCCTAGTAGCAGACATTAAAGTCAAGGCAGAGGTTGACTTGATGTTGACCTCAAGTGTAATATGGGCTAGGGTAGCATCTCAAGTCTGGAAATCTGTACAGGTTCCTTGGGAACAGAGGGATAAAAAAGTCTTTTTCCAGAGTGTCTCACAACCATACAGTTGTGACTAGAACCCCTGCAGAAAGATAGAACTCACCAAAAAAAAAAAAAAGAGGGATGTATCTCATATGTATGGATTTCTATGAATCCTTTGTGTTTTTTAAGTCTTTCTACATGACAAAATAAAGGCTTTTCTATACTTGATATATATTGTTTTCTTTAGTAATTGCTTTGGAGTTGAGGGCACTTTTATTCACATGTATAGAGACCATAACATGAGCTACATTCTGATCTAACTCCTAGGGACAAAGCCAAATAGGGAAAGAAATAGTCAAATTCTGAGGTTCCCAGGAAAATCTCTGAGTGTGTGAGCCAAATGGTGATTTATGAGAACCTCCAGATTGAACCCAGTTATGTAAATCCAGAGTGTGGAGTAGGATACCCTAGGTTACATCTGTAACCTGAAAATTATTCAAACTATGAGAATAAGTACAGTTAGGGTTATCTGGCAAATCCTTGAAGGTCTAATAAACTACAGTTATGCCCTACACTGAGTTCTCTAAAGTTATTTTACAACATTGTGAGATTTGTGTAATTTCCCTTGGGGAGATTACTCCATTCTCTGGAGTAATTCAGTTTCAGAAAGAGGGGGGAAAGCCATTCCAAACCTTCAGATTCTTTTATTCCTCCCTAACGAACCTGTAGAAACAATAATATTAAATTAATACGATCTGATTTACTAGTACCTAAATGCCAATATACCCCAGATGATTTTTAGAATTTGATACCAAAATACCTCAAAAATTCAGAGACAATCTTGCTGAGTGAAAAACATATCTGACTTCAAAGAAATGCCACTAAAACCAAATTTCAGGTATCAAGACCATTGATTTGAGACCTTATTTTAAGGCTATCAGAAAAGATAAGAGAAACAGTCTTCTAAAAGTCTTTAAAGAAAAAAATCAATCACTTTATAGTTTATTTCAAAGTTTGTATAAGCTTGGATGACTGATTTATGTAAATCATTCCTTTTCTTCAGTTCAACCCACTCTTACAGGAAAGCTATCTTTTCACTGATCAACCTCTATCGCTCCTTGAAACTTACTCAGCTACCCTCCCTTCTAATACAAAAATGGAAAAAAAAAGAACATGCTTGCCTGAAAGTTAAAGACTACTGATATTTCGGCAGCAATTGCATCAGACATAGAGAAGCAGTAGTGCTTCAAGACCTATCTTCTAGCTGCAGAGGGTCATTTACCCAAGCTAGTATTACTCTCTCATGCTGGTACCTATCTCTATTTTTCTTATATTTCTCTTCATCTTGCTAACTATCCCATTTCCTACATTAAGCAAGGTAGAGACTTGAATGAGTTGGGTTCAAATACTCCGTTAACTGAACTTTCTCGGATCTCAAGTTTCCTCCTCTGCAAAATGTAGATAGCAATATCTACCTCACAAGGTGGTTGTGAAGTTCAAATGGGACTTTTTTTTTGGCCACACACAACAAAAAGACTACAACCCTCCTTTACCCTTCCGTCCCCACAGGAAAAACCTTTCCTCTGTCTGGCCATCTGCCTGCCAGAGCATCCCTCGTATGTCTGTAAAGTATTTTGCAAGTTTTAGGGCAGTCAACAAGCATTCATCCGGCTCCTGCCAGGTGGCAGACACCGTGCTAAAGCGCTGGGGCTGCAAAAAAAGGCCAAAGCAGTGTTCGGGCTCTCGGGGAGCTGATGGAGGGCAGAGCACGCAAAAAACTTTGAAGACAGACCATCCAGAGAGGAAGGCACTAGCAAACCTTAAACGTCAGCTCCTGTGGACCTTCCCGGCGGGGCAGACTGCAATCACTCATGCCCTGCTCAACCTGGCCCATCACACCCCCTCCGCTCTTACCTTGGGGGCACTGGGTCTCCAGCTTCCAAACCCCAGAGTCCAGCCACTCTTTAACCCCCCCCCTGCCCCCCCCCCCCCCCCAGGCTCAGCTGCCAGCTTCGGGCCCAGCCGCACCCTCGACAGCCATGCCCTCCCGAGAGCCCCCCCCCATACACAGACACACACCGAGACACACCCACGCATACCCCGGCCACGCCCTCCAGTTCACAGACACACACACACACACACACACACACACACACACACACACACACGCCCTCCCCGGCTGCCAGGCCCCCCGCGGAGCTTCCTCACCGAGCAGCAGCAGCTTCACCTCCTTGGCCGCCTTCTCCCCGTCCTCCCGTAAGTTGCGGTCGATCATCTTGCTCCGCTCCACCGCCGCCTTGTCCTCAGCGCTCAGAGTGCAGCCCATGGCGGCGGTGGGACAGGGGACCGGGCCCGGAGTCACTCACAAAGCGCGGAGACTCGGCTCCGGCTCCCGGGGCCGGGGCTGAGGCGGCGGCAGCGGCGGCAACGGCGGCTACTCTGGCTGGGGCTGCCGCGGCGGTGGCTGCTGCTGGGCGGAGGCCCCGTCCGTCACCTTCCGTAGCGCCCGGGGAACCGGATATCCGGCGGTGACGACACTTCCGGCGACGCCCCACGGCCGTTAGCGTTCGAACTGGGCTCGCGGAAGGATGAAGGAAAGGAAAGGGAGGTCGGGGCCGGTAGCCGGGGCAAGGGCGGCTCGCACAAACCTTTCGGGGTCTCCTGAGGGAGAGCACGGTAACGAACCCCACGTTCTTCGGGCGTTGTCCACTCAGGCAGTGGGAGAACCGAGGGCCCCTCGGGTAGTTTCCTCGGTTTACAGCCCAGGAAACTGAGGCCCACAGAGCTTAAGGCACCTCCCCAAGCAAAGCCGGGACTCGAACCCAGACCCTTTGGCCCCGAATCCAGGGTTCTTCCCGATGCACAGCAAAAGCCCCACCTTCTTCTCCACCCTTTCCTTCCTCCCCAGGGAAACCCCTTTTGTCTGTCTGGCCACCTACCTGTCAGCGCCTCCCTGTGTGTCAGAATCGGAAAGCACCTTAGATACGTCTGCCTCTTCCCAGCCTCTGGTTTAGTAAGGGAGAACCAGAGAGGGCAGTTCGTAGGAACAAGGCTGGATTTGAAGCCAGAGACCCTGGATTCAAATCCTGGCGCTGTGACTTGGGGAAAGTCACCGCACCTTTGCCCGCCACCTCCGACAAGAACCGGACGACGAGTCTGAGCTCAGACCCCTCGTTTTAAGGGTGAGGAAACTGAGAGGGTGTTAACTGGCTCAGGGACACACAGGTAAGCAAGCAGCACGCCTGGGGCTACATGCAGTGGCCTTCCGCCATGCTACACCCCCTAGTTTTGTGACCGTGGGCAAATGACTTCACCTGAGCCTCAGTGTCCTCATCTGTAAAATGGGAACAGTGATCCTTTTAATACCTCATAGGGCAAGTGACTTCACCCGAGCCTCAGTGTCCTTATCTGTAAAATGGGATAATGATCCTTTTAATACCTCATAGGGCAAGTGACTTCACCTGAGCCTCAGTGTCCTCATCTGTAAAATGGAAACAGTGATCTTTTTAATACTTCATAGAATTCTTAAGAAGATCAGATGAGTACAGGTATATATAAAGCAGTCATTATAAAACATGTAAAGTGTTTTCCAAACCTTAAAGCACTACATTACAAATATCAGTCTTATCCTTACTTGCCGAAGGTCACGTGTCTAGGGTTCTTGCCATTAAACCATACATCATTCCAAGCCTGACTCAGCCCTCCCATAAAATCTTCCTTTCCCTCAGCCAGTGAAAAGCCTGGTGCTTTGCCCTGTAAGAGGTTTTGCTTTGGAAGTCAGATCCCTGGGCTGGGGGCTAAGTCTAAGTCCCTGCCCCTTAGCTCACATCTTGCCCCAGTTCACATTTCTCATTAGTGACAGCACTAGAACTCAGTGGCCTTTGGACCTCAAGTCCAGGGCTATTTTTGTTATTCAATGATATCTTACTCTCCTCATTTATTTGTGCTTTGTACTATGAGCAATTCCAGTGAAGTGATAATGGTAGTCTCTATGCTAAAGTTCTATGCTTCCTTAACACAGTCATATTACACTTAACACAGTCGTATTATACTGTATTACAGTACAGTTAGTGCTATAGACTTCTAGTGCACAGGCAGAACTTTGCAAAGAGACCCTTATGCACTTGTCTCAGAATTAGCCTAGGCTGCAAGGGTGGGGACCTATGGCCTTGAGGCCACATGTGGCCCTCTACATCCTCAAATGCAGTCCTTTGACTGAATCCAAACTTCACAGAACAGATCCCCTTAATAAAATTATTTGTTCTGTAAAACTTGGGCTCACTCAAAAGGCTGCACCCAAAGACCTAGAAGGCCACATGTAGCTCTGAGGCCAGAGTTCCTCTGTCAGGGGATGAGAAAAAAAAGGATACTTTTCATGGTTACCCAAAGACTTCAGGGCAGTACAGTCCGTTATGATTCTGATCCATTTATTTTGCTGTTACCAGAGCATTACTTGTTAAGCCATGTCAATTTCAATTCCCCAACAATATTGTAAAACTAAAGATAGGGACCATGTTGGCTGACACAGAAGGTTGATTCCTTCAGAAATATTGTAGGACAGCCAAAGAGACATGGCCTTGTCTACTCTTAACTGTCACCCAGTGAAAACATTTCTTCCAACTTCTCCACATTCAAACAGATTTACTTTCATTCCTAAGTGGTCTTCATGCTGGGAAGGGCTGGTCCAGGCAAATTAAAAAAAAAAGACCTGATTATAAGGCATTTGTATTGGATAGAGTTGTTATTTTGAGTTGAGAGTAACCACAATACTGTGAAAGTAGGAAAGAGGTCATGAAGTTGCCCTTCTCAGTCACTTCTCCTTTGGCCAGCTATTAAAATGAGATGTTTAGGGATTGAGGCAAGAAAAGCCTTCAGAATATAGGATGACAACAATCCCTCTTCATTAATTGATCATCTTGGTGACAGGAAAATATAGCAATATAGGCATTTATTAAACACATACTCTAGGCAAGGCACTGAACATGGTAGGGCACCTGAGAAGGCATCTCAAGCCAACAGACAGGTCTTCAGTTTCCTTCATGGTCCATCCAGACAGGCACAGCCAAAATTGCAAAGTAATCCAGGCCTTCCCGGCAGTGTGACACATGCACACTGGAAAGAGCACTGGCTCTAGAATCAGAGGCCCTGGGGTCATATACTGTCTCTGCCAGTCACTCACTACATGTGTGACCTTGGAGAAATCTCTGAGCTTCATTTTCCTCAAGGGAACAGGACTAGAGGGCCTCTGAGGCCCCTTTCAGCCCCACATCTCTGATCCTATGTTCTTTTCTTATAGCATAGCGCCAATAATAATGCACTTTCGCATATTTTGTAACTTTTGACTCATGATAGAGCTATAAGATAGGATAGGTGTTGTCATCTCCATTTTTTTGCAGATGAAAATACTGAGGTTTAGAGCAATTAAAGAAATATCCTGAGGACATATGACTAATAAGTGGCAGAGCCAAGACCAGGAGCCAAATGCTGCACTGAGTCTAGTATACCACCTCCCAACACCATTGGGATCATGGTGTGAGAAAGCTTGAGGTTTCTCAGTGTTGATAGATTAGAGAAGCCCTCGAATTTAATAAGTTCCAGGTAAATGTAAAAGCCAAAGGTTGGGTGACAGCCAACTGAGTGGGCAAAAATAGTTAACAAAATGGTTGACGGGCATTGGGGGCAAGGGCGGAGGCCACTCTTTCCATTTCCATGTCTTACAGTGCCACCTGCTGGCTCTTAGCAGGAGCTACAAGCTAACTGCTCAAGAAGCTGTAATTGTGGCACAGCCAGTAGGAAGGGAATCACCACTCTTGTCATAGGAGGGAAGCAAGGGCAATGAAGCTCTGTTTTCCAAAACATAAACTGCCTCCCTCACTGCTCTGCTTGTTGTTCCTCAAGAGGCTAGATGTGCAGTAGGTGCTTAATAAATGCCAGAGAGCCTGGAAGGCCCACTCCTTTCTGGAGGTTATCTCCCAGATTTCTTTTCTGATCTGCCTACCTTGTGCACATTTACATTTACCACAACCTCCAGAGCTTCTGATGTGAATGCCTTAAGGGATCTGTAAGCTCAGAATTCTGGATAAAAGAATCCAGGCCATTCCTGAAAGTGGCCATTCAGCCTCTGCTTAGCCTCTGCTTGAATGTCCTGTGAGGGGGCACCCACCGAGCTGGGAGGCAGACCATGTACCTTTTAGACAGCACCAATCATTTTAAAAAGTTTTTTCTAACATTCAACCCAAGTAACATCTACCCTTTGCTCCTGGTGTTGCCTTCTGGGCCAATCAGAACAAGTTAATCAGTTGCACCTGACAACCCTCTAGATGTACCCTCCCCACCCCGTTTTCTCTCCAGAGTAAACTTCCTCATTTACTTCATCTAAATCTTGTAGCATGTTCTCCAACCATTTCACTACCTTTGATCTATAACACAATGGAGAGGATTAGTTCTTTTGCTTCCATGTTATACTATTGACTGATATCAAGCATGCAGTCAGCCAACACCTCTCCACCCCAGCCCCCATCTTTTTCACACAGACTGTTACCTAGCCAATACTTATTAAAAGATCCAGTTTTTTAACCTGACTGTAAAACTTTGTATTGATCTCTATTTGACTCTATCTTACTCAGTTTGGCCCATTGTTCTAGCCTGTTGAAATGTTTTGGATCCTAACCATCATTCAGCTTGTTAGCCATTCTTAGCTTTGTATCATGAAAATTTGACAAGCATAACTTCTGTGAATTCATTCAAGTGACTGACGGAGATGTTGAATGGTATAGGGCCCAAGACAGTTCCATTGGGCACTCCATTAGAAATCCCTCTTAAGTTGTTATGGAGTGATTGATTACTCTTTGGATATGATCATTCAATCAAGTCTATCTACCTAGCTATAGTCTCATTTAGCCCACATAGCTCTATCTTGTCCACAAGAAAAGCATGAGACTAACAAATGCTTTGTTGAAATGTCATATATACAGCATTCTCTGATGTAGTTATCCCTTAAAAAAATTTGGGTCATTCAGCACCTTGAGGGCAGGGACTTATTTGTTCATTAATATGTCTCCCAAATGCTTTCTGTACTTCTACCTAATTTGTGAATAAAACTACTTGCTGACCGATCAATTAAATTGAACTTTAATTTCTTGGGGGTAGGAATTGCACAAGTTGTACCCCCTGCCCCAAAATACTCTGTGGGTATTCAGTAGGTATACATTATATTGAATTGATGGAATCATTGGTGGTTGCAACATAACTTTTTAAAAATAAAACATTTATTGGCTGCTCAAAGGTAAGAATGAACTCATTTTCCCATTTTGCTGAATGAACCAGAAATTTGGTCAGTGCTGGCCAGGTCACCCTCTAGACCTGACAGGGCCCTATGACCATGTTGAGATCTTATGGGCTCACACTATCCACCAGTTAAACCAGGAAGAATTGAATGCACAGGAGGCTATAGGTAGTTTTTCCTGCTCACACTTGTTATCCCTCCTAAGATTTGGTAGGTCCATGCTCTGACCATCAGTAGAGACCACCAAACACACTATTATTCAAGTCCCAGTTGGTTAACATCTGAGCCCCCTGTCCTTCTCCTGCCCAGCGCTCTTGGTAGGCCACTTAAGTCTTTGTCACTGAAGATGGTTCTGAGATTGATGGGCAGGAGTAGAGAACTAACTGGCAATGTCTGGAAACCCCATTCTCCCCTTGCCCCACCTTTGTCTCTTGTACCAGATTGTCCAGGGGGCTGGAGGTGGGTCACTGCCATGAGGAGGGAGATCAGAGAGGCCAGTCCTGGAAGGGAAAGATTATCAATGTTACTGGTCAGGATGACCACCTGGCTACTATCCCTGCAATTATTCCCTCATATTTTGTCCCCATTCTCTCCAGTATCTAGTTCCCAGCCTCCCAATACCCCTACCTTCTAACTCCCCACCTAAAAGTTAAAGGTTAAGGCCATGCTGTGTTCTTTTAGTTAGATACACACCCAAGCTTTTTGCCCTCATGATAAAAAGACAGGGACAACAAAGGGTTGTTTTGGTGGGATAGAAGAGAAGGGAGCCAAGGAGGAAGCTGACAGGACCAGTAGGAGAGTATCCATCCTGTTTGGGAGCCTCTTTTCTCTGAATTCAGGAGATCTAGATTTTTCCTGTCTCCTTTAGTACCTTACAAACCTAAGAATGGGGTCTAGGATCCACTTTGCCCTGTATTCTACCCCTTCTTCCCTACTCCCAACCAACTTGGCTCTGGCTAGATTCAGGCTTGAAGGGAATAACTCCAGCTGGTCCTCTGAGGGAGGAAGTCTTAGATATTAAGCTAAAAGAAGTTAAAAACTGAAATAGGAACACATAGCTACAATTGCTTTTGGCTTAATATGGAAATGAAACGAAGCCAGGGGCCATTCTTTCCCTCCCTTGGTGCAGTTCTTGCTCTAGAAAATGCCACTAAAAATGAAATACCTGAGCTGAGCCCAAAGTAACTGGAAGTGATCTGGTGTCTATACCATAACATACCCTTCAAGCCTGAATGCTAGAGTTTCCCCAGTCCTAGGACAGGAAGGGAAATTCACTAATAGAGGGATTTTTTTCTTTTATGTCTCTTTCTTCTTTTCATACACTATAACCACACCTAAGCACCTTACTCTAGAGATCCCTAGCTTATTCACATTGAAGCCAGAGGGTCCCCTCTCTTAGCCCTACTTCCTCTCTGCTCCACAAAGCTATAGGCACAAGCCAAGTGCAGGACCCCATTACTGGCCACAGCTGGCTAAAAGAGTTAAAGCCATCAAAGCAGTCCTTGCTCTCATCCCCTACCCCCAGCCCCATCTCCCTCCAGGTGCTCTGGAGCGCATCAGGGTTCAGGCTGGGGTGAGAGAGTCGGATGGAGGTAGCCATCTGACACAGTGATGTCACTAGGAAGCTGCTGCTCCAAGAACTCGGAAGTCTCTTCGGCAATCTGGCCTGGGATTCGGAAGTCCACAGCTGGTGGTTCCTGCTTTGGGCTGATTGGGGTTTGAGGAGCCCAGGGCTCAGTGGCACAGCCAGTCCCCTGAAGGAACTGCAGGAAGTTCTCCTCTATGGAGCCCTCCCGGCTGGGCAGCCTCAACTCTTCCTCTGGGGACGGCTTGAAGAAGCAAACAAACTGCTTGCTGAGCTCCCCCCTGATCTGTCGATTGAGGCAGCCATAGAAGAAAGGATTGGAAGTGAAACAGAAGTAGCCAATCCAGGTCACCACACTCTCTACCTGCTGTGTAGGAAGGGGCTGGGCACTCAGAGCAACATAAAGATGGAAGGAGAAATAGGGTAGCCAGCAAAGTAGGAACTGGCCCCCAACAGCCAGCAGGACTACAGCTGCCTTTCCCCCACCAAACGTCCTATGAGGGGTGGTCCGAGGGGGCCCTGAGCTGGTCACCATAGTAGAACGGCTGCTGAGTGACTCAGATCGCCGGCGTGGAGTCTCCATCCATGTTGGCAAGGGCCCATGCTGCATGGCAGCCACCCGGGCCACACGGAACATACTGCAGTAGACCACAAGAATGAGGAGCAGGGGCAGCAGGAAATAAAGCACAGCAAAGACCACCACAAAGAGTTGGCAATAGGCACTGTGGCTCCACTGGAGGGAGCAGCCAGGAGGGAAATGAGGGGGCCCACGCTCGGGTGAGGCCCTCCCCAACACCGGCACAGAGGCCATGGCTACTGCTTTCACCCACACACACACCAACACTGAAGCCACCAGACCTAGGGTCATGCGCACCTCATAGCGCATGGGGTGCACTACATAGTAGTAGCGCTCCACATTGATGGCAGAGACCGAAAGGATGGCCAAGCTGACGAAACAGACACTCAGGAACAGGTAGAGGCGGCAGGCGGTCTCCCCAAAGAGGGCATGGTCAAAGAGAGCTGAGCTGGAGAGCATGGCCAATGGCATGAGGGTCAGGGCAGCCAGCAGGTCCACCAGGCAGAGGTGGAAGACAAAGACAAATTTGCGAAGGGCAGGTGTCTTGGCAATGACGGTCATCACAGCTGCATTACCTGCCACAGCTGTCAGGTCCAACAGGAGCATGAAGAAGAGGGCCACAGACTCAGAGGCCACATCCCGATGCCCTGCCTCTGGGCTACCATTGACCCTTGGGGGGCCCTGGGGTCGAGGGAGCAAACCCAAAGTAGAGGAGTTCCCTGATGGTTGGGGGAAAGGGGAGGACTCCATGGGGCCAGAAGGGGATTACTGGGGCACCTCCTGTCATAAGTCCATCTGCCATCCTAGTCCAGCGCCCCCTAGGGACCCAGGAAGAATAGACAGCTGGACTGGCATGCCCAGAGTTCAGCCTTCTTAGCTCCGTGGTGGGTCACTTCTCCAGTGGTCTTTCATCACCAGCCTTCTTGCTAAATGGCACCGTAGTGACAGAAGGTCTCTTGGTCCAGGTCAGCCATGAGTTACAGGCAGTACCAGACCAGTCAACTGAGGGCTCAGGGGAATATGTACTTCCACCTTAGCAGGTATAGTAGTATCTTCAGAGTCTGACTCAGAGCCTACAAAGAAACATAAGACATGACTGACTCTGTGGGCCCTCTAAATTGACTGCCCCTCCCCACTCCATGCCAGTGCACAAACACAACCACCCCTCCTCTTTGCATCCATTCCCTTGTACTCTAAGAGCTGGTCCATAGTGACCATCAATCCTTTGTCTTTTTTCACAAGGGCAATGAAAGCTTTTTGGGAGGACTGCCATTGTTAGGACTGCAGAAGAAGATTATCTCCTCTCTTTGTAAGGACAACCCATGCCAATACTGTTTGTTCATGGCTGCATATATCCCTAATAAATCGCCTTCTACCCCAAGGGCATTACTGGGAACATAGAACCTAAAAATTCTTACTTGGGGGGGGTGCAGTAGGGGTTATCTTTCTGCTTCCTCAAAACCTCCCTCTCATACAATTAGCATGGTATGGATTGCTAAAGACAATTTATAGTTCTTCCTAGGGGTTCTTCAACTTTAAAAGACTATTGCTGTCTTTTCAGGCAGGAGAAAATCTGAACTTACAGATCCTCCTGTCCCCTACTTCTAAAGTCCTCTTCATTGTAAGGGGCAGAGGGAAAGGAAGCTGTTTTTTGGTGTTGCCAATTATATTGTTGGTCCCAACATCCCTAGGGGTAACACAAGAAAGAGCATAGGTCAGTCTATAAAGAAAGGTGTGATTGTGAACATGGGCAAATGATTGTAATCTTCAAAGTATGTGGGTGAGTAGAAGTCATAGAGGAAAAGATGGGGAGAATGGTAGAGAAGAAAGTTTCTCTCTTGGTTTCCATGTTGCCTGATCCAAGATGGGAAAAGTGAATTGATAAAATATTTGATATGTTTTTATATATCTTTATCCCTCCTATGCAATAGCCCTATTTTGTATAATCATTTGTGCACCTGTCATTTCCCAAATTAGATTATAAAATCATTGAGGACATGGACAGTGGCTGTCTCCCCTTTTTCTTTTTTTTAATCCTCCAGCATCTAGTACAGAGCCTGGCTCATAGTATCGACTTAATTGGTGGTGGTTCACCGTGTCACTACTGGATTTTTATGCAATTACAATAGATAATTTCAGTAATTTGATTTACTTTACATGTACTATTCCTGAAGTGAGGGTCTTGTAAGTTCAATATATAAATTTAGGCAACTTAATATGCAAACTGGGAACATACAATCTGCTTGACTTTCTGCTCAGCTGCTAGGCTATAAAGGTCCTAGTCAAACAGTCTACTGGTCATCATTTCATTGAAAGTAGTAGCTTATTCCACAATAATTCTTTGTTTTATTCATTTCCCCTTCATGCTGACATGCCCTCCACCTACCCTAGAAAAATGGTAGGGTGCCAAAGTTTAGGGATACAAGAAAAGATGGGCAGAGTTCTTCCATTGAGGATTTCCTTGCTCCTGATCTAATATGAACAATTAAAACCTTTTGCCAGCTAATAATTCTTGGTTATGTATCAGGAGTATTCCACAGAGAACATGGATCCTGAACCCCAGAATGTACTGACCACAAAGTTCACATCACAGCTAAAATAGATACTCAAATTCAGCCTTTGCAAAGATAATAATTGGAGGTGATGGAGACCAAGGGAACTATGGTGAGTAGGCCAGCCCCCTAACCTAAAACAAACTCTAATTACAGTGGCTTAAGGAGAAGCACAGGATGAGGATTTGGGTGTTTGGGGCCCTTTATCTCCACACCGGACAGCACACATAGCCACTTACAATTGGGAGGTGAAGCACAGTAAAATTGGCAGCAACCATCCTGACAGCTGTTACCATCAACATTGTTCAACTTGATAATACAAATGACCCTGCCTGGACCTTTGGGATGTTGTTAAGGGCCCAACCAGAGAGTTGGTTGTCCTATTGAAGAAGGGTTCAGGCTAAGGGGGAGCAGACCAAGATCCCCAGAAGTCTTGTAATGGCAATGATAAAGAGAACAGGCAATGAGTGGAGCTTAGAAGATGGCCTGAGAGGCCTCACTTGTTCACATCTCTTTCCTTCACTGTTCCCATCAGCATCACCAGTTTCTACACTGATTCCTAAGCCTCAGTGATCCCTATTCACATTCTCAGTGAACCAAGGTATACCTCTTGGCTTTCTGCGCCTTCTTTTCACCTCTTTCTTCTCTGAGTACAGAGTGGTTCCCTGATAGACTGGTAGTAAAGGTAATGACCATGGCTTAAAGGCTTAATAAAGTCCTGTATAGTTCTGACCATCCATGTTCTCCATTGGCTTCTCCCATCCCCCTCCCTGCAGATACATGGACTCTTGAGCTTCTGGAGACAATTGCCACTTTAGGGAATAGGACTGGAGCCTTTCCCCAAGTTCCTGGTCACCCTGCAGTTGTGTTTGTCCTAAGAATATAGATGTGCATACTGCCAAGCTACAAACACACTCAGCTCCATGATACAAATGTGCCATTGGCATACATATATACCTGTTTCCAGGGTGAAGGCGTTTATCCCAAGGACACTAGTGGTGCCTGCTCCTAGGCTAGAGAGTTACCTGCGGTCTCTCCAAGGAAGACATTTCTATTCCTGGGACAGAGAGGCACCTGTGCCCAAAGAGAGTTGCCCATTCAATCAGGCTTCTAAAGGGCCCATTCTAGGATACAGAGAGATTAATCTCAGGCATAAAAGCAGAATAAACATTTCTGCTTAGAAACCAAAATTTAATCCCTAGGATGCATTTGCTCTTATCACTAGGAAAGATTTGCCAACTGCCAAGCTATGGAAGTGCCCTACATACAAAATATCCACCTTTGGGATACCTCAGCACCCACCCCTTAGAAATGAAATACCCACCACAAGACACTCGGGTACAAAGATGCCCATCTCCAGAGTACCTCAGTGTCCATTCCCAGGGCCCAGGTTTGGCCCTGGGTCCTGGCCTAGTCATCGACTCCTACCTTTCCCAAGAAGCTTTCCGGTTCCCTGGTACCAGCCCCACTCAGCTGATGCTCCTCTATGCCTGCTGAAGCTCAGAACCACTGCAGTGAGGGGTGAGAGGCAGCAGGCAATGGAAGAAGCATAGAAGGCTTCTGGGTCCTAATGACCTCCTTCTTCCTGCCCCAGCCCTTTGGATCAGCTGTCAGAACTGTGAGGAACTATGCCATGAGCCAGGCCAGCACATCTAAGAACCTGATGAGGGCCAATGATAAGGGAAGGTCTTTTTCCCCTTTCTTCCTGGGGAATGAAGCTACCACAGAACATGGAGCAGCCATATAGCTAAATAAGACCATCCCCTGGAATTAGGTGTGCATGGTGTTGAGTGTCTTTTCTAAGACCTTGCTTCCAGGGAGTGAAGTAGGAGCCAGGTCCTTGGTAAAGAGTAGAAGTGAAAAGGTCAGTCATAGATCCCTTAGGAGGATACCTCAATTCTAAATGATGGATGACCTCTACAAACCAAACTACTGGATAGTCTCCAGGGCCCAGGGGGGGCTTTTCTGGGCATAGTTACTAACCCTCTCACCACCCAGACATTTGGAAAAGAGCAAAAAGTGCATGTAACAGACCCAAGGGAGGAATGATTACCTGATAGATTCTATCCTGCTGGCACTCTCAGAAAA
Source organism: Petaurus breviceps papuanus (assembly GCF_028583685.1). Classification (NCBI taxonomy): domain Eukaryota; kingdom Metazoa; phylum Chordata; class Mammalia; order Diprotodontia; family Petauridae; genus Petaurus; species Petaurus breviceps. The sequence goes on from NW_027185798.1 coordinate 47,674,817, forward strand.
GGGTAGAGGCTAGAGGTCATGATACCCACTCCAGAGCACACTACTTCAGGATCTGCCTAACCAATGGTCCTCCCTCCTCTTCTCCCCTTCCATTCATGGCTCCTTTTGGGGCTGTGCCCGTATCGTCAGGAGAAGAAACACACCCCTAGCCAGTTTAGCAGCAGCAAGCCAGGTTTGCCCCCAGATTAAGCTGAACTAAGCCTCTGAGCAGCCTAACACAACTATCGTCATCGGCCACCATCACCATCAATAGGTTTTATAGTGGAAACCTCACCTGACTGGGAAGCAAGAGAAGTTTAATCCTGGCTCTGCCACTAAATAACTGTGATTTTGGGCCAAGCACTTAATCTCTATGGGCCTATGATGTCTAAAGGCCCTCTGGCTTTTTGATTCTCTCTAAGACCCCTAGGGTTATTTTGCCAGCAGGCTGCCACTTCTCTGAGCCTGCCCCCTTCCTCCTACTTAACACTGTCCCCCTCACTTACCTTCTCTAGAAATGTCTATGACGAGCTCTTTGCTTGTATAGTTAGGGTCTCAAAGATCAAATCTCTTAGCATCTTCCAGTCAGTTACATCAGAGATGGGAAACCAATCCAGATGCTTTTAATGGAGAAAATGCCCCTTCTATAAACTCATGACTTTCTGCTACTTTGCCAAACTGTCCTAGTATGGAGGAAAGCAAAGGACACAGGTGTCCCAAGAGAAGTAAAGAATTTGGTGAAACTTCCATGGACCAAGTCTAAAGGCAACCTTTCAGAAGGACCATCACTGACCCCTAGCAAGAACAGTGTTGCTGTGACCTAAAAGCCTTTGTACCCAACGCCCCCAAACCCCAGGACTAAGACTCAGAAGTATCATTTGCATTGAACCTCACTTAACTTGCCTCTGTTTTCCTAGGCCAAAGGACTTGGTTGTCTCAGGTTAGGCCCTAGCCATTCCTTTATGTGAATTAAAATATAAAATGATAAAGGCCTGCTGTTTTAAAAGTTACTAGCATGACACCGTAGTGAAAACTCCTCCAAAATACCCATACCACTGTTATAGATGGAGGGGGCCTCATGTTCTCATTTGGAAAATGTTAAGATTGGATCAAATGATCTCTTAAGTCTCTTTCCTCTATAAAATACTTATTATTTCCAAGCCTGACCTATGATTACATATAACTACACTGTGTATAGGGGGGATTCTATAGAACTATTTTTTGTCCTCTAGGATTTTACAATTTTAAACAGACACATTGATATAGATACACATATGTATCTGTGAGAGTATAAAGACAGCAAAATAAAAATGTTAAACCAAGAACAAATGCATAGCTTGCTTATTTTATTATAGGTGTCCCCAAAGTCTTAGTTCAGCTTTAGGTTTTTAGTAGTTTAAAAGCTTTACTAAGACTTTGGAGACATCCTTTATATTGTAGAGATCAAAGGTTAATGGGTAATTAGATTAGAAAATATAGTGGCACAAAGAGTCCAATTTTAGCTAAATCTGAGGATTCATATGGGAGCAGATCTTACCTACGCTTATATGGAGGTTGGGGTGGGGGGGGAGGGCTGGTCATAGAACCCAATTCATCAGGCAATTAATCCTTATCCAAGCAGTTTAGTAAATGGGTCCTGGAAAGCATCAAAGGGTGATTTTTGTGATGATTTGCATCAACAAGAAAGTACCAGATGCTATGAAATGGAGGTAAAATCACAGGTTCTGTACTCAAAGAATTCCCATTCTAATGGAGGAAACAACATGTAAATACAAAATATATACAGAACAGATGTAAAGTAACTTCAGAGGGGGTTGGGAAAGGCCTCCTGCAGAAGGTGGGATTTCTGCTGAGTTTTCAGAGAAGCCAAGATGGAGAGAGAAGGAGGGGGCAGCCATTCAAAGGTACCAAGTTGGAAGATGAGTGTCATGTATGAAGAATATTCAGGAAGGCCAATATAGCTGGATTGGAGAGTGGGTGAAGAGGAGTAAAGAGTAAGAAACCTGGAAAGGTAGGAAGGGGCCAGATTCCGAAGTGTCTTCAGTATCAAACAGAGGATTTTATATTTGGTCCAAGAAGTAATGGGGAGCCACTAAATTTTATTGAATCAGAAGGTGACATGGTCAAGTCTGTGCTTTAGTATTCATTCTGGGAAGAGGTGATAAGAGCTTGAAGTAGGGACTTCAACTTTGACTACGGGAGTGGAGATAAGGGGGGTTATATGAGTGTGGTTATTGGACATCAATGTATTAGTGGGAATTAATCAGATCTTCTCTGAGAGTCGTTCTGACAGAGAGGAAGGTCAGAGAATGACAAGGCACTGGGAGTCAGGGCAGAAGGAGATGCCACCAAGAGGAGAGAGGAAAGTGTGCAGGAAGAGAAGGTTAAAATGTCAAGACCTGGGAGCAGTTAGGATATATGGAGAGAATGCAAGTTAGGGGCTGAAGATGACACTGAGTTTGTCAACCTGGATGACTGGAAGGATGGTGGTTCCCTCATAATGATAGAGAAGTTCAGAAGTGGTTGGGGTGAGGGGGAGGGGAAGACAAGTTCTGTTTTGGACAGGTTGCATTTGAGATGCATGCCTGTTGGACATCTAGTTCAACATGCTCCTAAGGCAACTAGTTAGGCAGGTCTGGAGCTCAGGAGACAGACTAGGGCTGGATATATAGATCTCAGAATCATCTATATGGAGATAGTAGTCATTGTGGTCCTGCCCTGCCTGCTTCATGGAGATGGCATAAGGATTAAATGAGGTAATGAATGTTAAAATCTTTTAAGAACTACAAAATACACTAAACATGTAAGAAGTTGCTATTTCACAACAACTTCAAGGACATTGACACAGGATTCTAGAAAGCATGCAGTTGGTAAGGACTCAGCCTACAGAGGTCTCCATCCCATCCTCAGACCAGTTGAGTTCCTCTGGTTTTAGGGAAAGCCCATATTGCTAATGTAATCCAAGGTAGATTCTCAGCAGCTCAGGGTTATCCATATTCTGCAGAGGAGTAGAAGTAGGTTCCAATAACTGGTGTAATGAAACTGCCCTCACAGAGAGAGAACTTGTATGCCTCCTTAAGATCAAGAGACACTAAGATTCAGTCTCTGACATCCCAGTCGCTCCCAAGACCGGGGACCCAGAACAGAGAGCTTTTGGGTGCTATGTATCCAGGATAGAGAACCAGAGGAATTTGCACACACCTGGATCAGAAAGCCACTGGTGGGAACCATGCAGACAACCAATCCAGAGAGTCAGTCATGCATCCAGGACAAAGAGCCCAGTGGAGCCATGCACATTCCCAGGAAGGAACCCTGGGAAACCATATACACATTCAGGAGCCTTCTGCACCTAAGACAAAAAAACCTAGGGAAGAGTGTATCTCACCCCTCTGCTCATCCTCCTGTTTCTAGCAGAAACAGCTTATTCTTTGGTTTCATCATTCGGCTTGGGAAGTTTGGGCTATAGTTTGGTGATCTAGTGATTCCTCTTCTCCACCCCAGGCTTGCTCCTTGGTGCAACCCATGGTGCTGTCCGCCATTGTCTCCTGGGATGGTCAGGCAGCAGAAGAAGTAGTCCTTAGGGCCCCTGGCTCCATGTGATATCCCCTTCTGCCCAGGCTTCCAATACTATTTCATTCTATCTCCTTGCTTCCTAGTAGGATGACTCAAGAAAGAATATGCTTAACTCCCACAAAAATGCTGATAACTAATGATGCTTCAGTATACTGCCCCTCTGATGGGTATTTGCAGTTTAACAAGGGGCAAAGATCTTAAGGCAAAGGTATAAAGCTGTGATCAGAGAACAACGGGGGGAAGGGGAAAGGGAAGAGGAAGGGAACGAATATTTTGATGAAGTTATGAGGGAGTCCCTTCTTGATGTCCCTAAAATCATACCTCGTGGGCAGCCCTCTCCTGGGGCCTCTTGGGATGTCAGCAGCCTGTATCCTCCCTCCCAGACTACCCCCCCTGTAAATAGCATGGCTTGTTCCCAGCTGAGCATTCCCCACGACAGACCAGCTGCCAGCTATCCAGGTCCACCTCAGGGTGATACCAGCTGAGTCTCCTACCCAGCCAACCTCCCCCCAACTCTGGCTAACACAATTAGAGGATGCTAGGGTGAGAAAGGGGAGCCCTTTGCTTCCCCTGCAGTCTTAGCCCACACCCCTCCCTAGCTGGAGCCAGGACCAAATGGTATATTCAAGCTGCAGCTGCTGCTGGTCATGTGAGCCCATTGCTAGGTTACAAGGACCCAAAAATAAATCCTTCTCAACCAGATTAGAAACTGGGGGCCTCCAATGAACTGGGCTCCAAAGAGTGTCAGGAACACCCACAGTGCAGATACCAGACCTGGGCTGAAGTGGGGACAAGACGATCCTTCCCACTCTTCCTTCCATGGACCTATAGTTAAATTATGAGCTCTCATGTCAAAAATTCACAAACGGGATTTCTTGTTCTTCATTAATTGCAAAACAAACAGCCATCCAGGAGAAAGGAGCCCTACCCCCTCCCTGTAATTCACAGGTGGCTTTGATAGCATTCATACCCATGTACCCATTTCTTCCCACCCTATATCTTTCTTCCTAAAGAGTAAGACTCCCCCTTCCCCAGGAAACAAATTTAGTGGCCCAGTGGCTGTGAAATAATTTTCATTTTGGTAGAATTTTAGGGAAGAGAGAAAAGAGTAAGCATAGAGATAAAATGACCCCCCCAAAAAAATTCTTCCTAGTGTCCTATTATTACAGGGATCTATCTACTTGGCCTGTGGTGGACAGGTTAGCCCAGCCCACCATCCAAAGGATTTTGCTCTCCAGAAGCAGCTTGGTAAGGTAGAATAGGCATTGAATTTGGATTCAAAGGCCCTTGGTTCAAATCAAGCCTCTGTTTTTGCCAGGATGAACCTGAAACAAGGCACTTCACTGGACTCCCCATCTATAAAATGAACCTGGAGGAGATAACTTCTCAGTATTAAGGCCTGCTTTAAGATTTTGAACCCATGAACTACCATCTTGTGTGCTAGAGTCAGCCCTGCGTGAGCTTGTCTGATTCTTATCTGGTGACCTTGCATTTGGCAGGAGAATCATCCTGGACCATGGGCCTTGCTTCTGGCTTTAGTTTACTAGGAAAAAGCCAAGTTCTTCCCAAACTATGATTGTAGCCTTAACCTTCAAAGGAATAATGTACATGTGGGGCACTGTATAAAATGCTGCACACCCCACATCTCATCAGATCTTTCCAACAATTTTGTGATGCAGGTAGTACAGATATCACCCTCCATTTTACAGGTGAAGAAATGAAGGCATGGAGAGTAAGCTCCCTTGCCCAAGGGTAACGTGCCAAAGGTCACTTACAAATGACAGAGCAGAAATACAAACCCAAGTCTTCCAACTCTAAATTCCAATAGAATATCACCTCCTGAAGGGAGTAGCATTTTGTCTTTGCTCCATTTTTGTCCTTGTAGCTGGTACTTAGAAGATCTCCTAGCAATGAGTATGGTTGCTGAATTGAAACTCGATGCATTTTCCACAACAATGTCTTTTCAGTCAATCGATATTTATTAAGCACCTACCATGTGCCTGGCACTGGGGTGTACAAAAGAGGGAAAAGATAGTCCCTGCTTTCTAGGAGCTTGTGTTCTAATGAGGGAGACAATACGCCAGCAAATACGTACAAAGTAAGCTATGTACAGGATAAGCAAGAAATAATTAACAGAGGAAAGGCACTGGAATTAAGAGGGGTTAGGGTAGGTGAGATTTTAGTTGGGACTTAAATCTTTTTGATAAAAATCTAGCCCTGTCCCAACTTGGCAGCAATTTATTCTGTGAGTATGAACTCCACAAGAGACCCTTGTGGAGGGGGCCGGGGATGGGGAACCTTTGCTCTCGAGGTCATATGTGACCCTCTAGGTTCTCAAGTGCAGCCCTTTGAATGAATCCAAACTTTTGAGAAGTCAAAGGCCCTCACTTGAGGGGCTAGAGGGTCACATGTGGCCTCAAGGCTGCAGGTTTCCCACCCCTGCCCTAGGCTATGGACCGTGCTGCCGACTTTGGGTTCAGGAACATCTTTATCAGGGTATCCTGACTTCAGCACCCAAACCTCCCCCCTTCCCTTACATTCCACATGACTAGTAATTGTTTTTCAATGAATATTTATTTACAAGGGGAAAGAGCACTCAAAGAAATATTAATAGTAAGCTATAGGTAATAAAAAGGGTATATAAAAAAAAGTCTACCCAGCCCAGACTGGATGGCTCCCAAGTTTCCTAAACTATCCTATCTAGCTCACATTTCCTCCAGCTGAATCAGCCTGCCCTGATTTCTCTAGAGGCTCAGAATGTTCTACCAAAAATAAAGAGAGTGGCTTTTCCCCCCAGAATACCCTGACATGGAGTTTCCTCATCTGTAAAATGGTTAACTGGGTAATCTCTAAGGTTTCATGCAGCTCTATATCCTCTGATCCTACAATTTGGAATCAGCCTAGCCAGACTCTGAAATGAGGTTCATTCATCCTGGTTGCAATCCCAGGCTTTTAGCCAACCAGGAAGCCTCCTGATGATGGTGGGCTTTTGGTGAGCCAACCACACTTTCCCACTTAACCACTAAGAAACCCCAAGGGAGAGCATCATGTGATGCATGATGTAGCATTATAGGAACCGAACAAACAGAATTCCAAAGGTACAAAAACTCCACCTCCCCAATGTTTCTGCCACTTTTAACAGTTCCTTCTATCCAGAGCCTGAGTAGTAGCATTTTCTCCGAGGCTCAGTTGAGGTTGGGGAAGATTTCCTTTCCCACTGTCTTGCATAATGTGTATGTACTTCCCACCAGGACCCTGATGACTCATCCCATCAGTCTGACCCCCCAATCCAATCCAGAGGTCCCATTATAGACCAGGTGATTTTCCCAGGTCCATTAGCTACCTCAAGAGCCAAAGCTAGACCATCTTTACCCAGGTCTACACACATGATCATTCTCTTCTCCAGTACTGGGGGTCTCTTAGGAGACCTTGGATTACCAGCTCTTCTTCCTTCCAAACTCCTGATCTCCAGATTCTCCCCCCTTCTTATGTAAGCAATCCCTTCATTCTCTCTAGAAACCCAAACATACTGTCTCTAAGCGTAGTCTTTCCCTCACTAACGTAGTTCCAAGGAGCCAGCAGTGGCTGAATTCGCCTTAGTTCCCAACCTATTTTTTTTCCTCCCCACTTTCAACTTGTGAAGATGTACTGGACCCATAGGTTCCAGAGTTGGGTATTAGGTACTGGGGGCACCCATAATCATAGGTAATATTCATATTTCTTTTAGGTTTTGCCTTACATACGTGATCTCACTTGGTCCTTACATCAGCCATGTGAGGTGAGTACTACAATGATTCTTACACCCATTTTATATCAGAGGAAACCAAGGGCTGAGTTTAAGTAATTTGCCCAAGGTTGCACAACAAGTTGGTGGCAGGCGTAGGATTCAAATCCAGGTCCAAAGCTTTCCCCCCCTGCACCACAGTGCCTCTTTGTCAAGGTAAAACGAGTCCTCAATCTGTCTTTTCTTGTGCCAGACCCACTTCCAGTGACAGCCTAATAAAGAGGAAAGAGAACAGATGAACATCTAAGCAACTAACACACTAGATAAGGGACAGAATGATCATGGAAGCGGGTGGAGATAAAGGAAACCTCAAAACGATGTTCAAACCCTTATTTTACAAGGGAGGAAACTGGGCTGCCAGGTCAGGTACGGAATAAAGAGCAGAATTAGGATGATTCTGCCTCCAGCTGGCTTCTGCGGGCTGCCCAAGGCAAGTTCTGCCAGGGCAGAACTTCCAGGCTGGACAATGACATGTCCTGGGGACCTATCCTTCCCCAGCTCTTCAGGAGAGTTGGGAGGGAGAGGCTTCCAGCTATGAGAAGTTACCCAGTTGGCCACGAGCTCGTCCCCCGGTGCTGCCCTTTCCCATGGATTTTTCTTTCCAAGCATCTAGGACTCAAGCACTCAGATGAGGGCCCTTGTGCTCCAGCCGGTTTCCTCAACTCCCTGCTGTCTGGTGGGTCCCAGGCAGTCTGGGAAGAAAGGAGGCCAAGTTTTCTGTTTCTTCGGGGCTCAGAGTCTGGGCTCTGGACCCTAGGGGGAGCTCCTGCTCCATTCTCTCCTGGACCACTCTGCCTCGGCAGCATCTCCAGCCCCAGTTACCAGTCCCCTCAGGCGCTGGTCCAATAACGAAGCCCTCCCTAGGGAAGGCACTGAATGTGGAAATAGAAGATCTGGGTTCAAATGCTGATTCTGCTATCATCTGTGTGACCTTGAATGGCAATTGAGGCTCCTTGGTTCTTGTTTCTAAAACCAGGTGTCTGGACTAGTTTATCTCTGAACTCTTCAACTGATTCCAGCATTCAGGTGTATGGTCCTAGGGCTGCCTCTTCCCCTGTAGGGAGGGGCGCCAAGGCCAGAAGGGAGGGCTGGCATCGCTCCTGCTTGATCTTTCATCCAGCCTCCTCCACAGCCCTGCTGTCAGCCCTGGCCGCAGAAAGCGCTCTGATGGAGTCCTTAGGGGAGTAGCTAGGAAGGGGGGAGTCCCACTCTTAAGGGCTAGGGGAATGGAAGACACGCCCACCCACCCCCAGAATGCCAAGAAATCTATGAAGGGAACCCTCAGTAACTCAGAGCTGAAGGAGCAGCCCTGGAGGCTGACAGTTGGCCCCAGGATTCAGAAAAGCCTCCCAATGGGGTAGGGGTCACAGAGTAGGAGCGTTCACCTGGGGAAAAGTCAGGTTCACTAGACACCTGCTTGAGTAGGGGTCCAGTTAGGTGCCCCAGGTTGTACTTGTGGCTCATAGCCACAGGGGGGCAATGTTGGCTGCAGAGTTGGGGAGCGGGCGGGCACTGCAATCCCAGAGCAAGGACGTTTCCCTCTCCCTTGCAGACAACACATGCCTGATATTCCCAGACTCACAGTCCAGGGTGGGGAGAGTGAGGTCTGGGAGGTGGGGATGGAGGTGGGATGGCATGGCCCTGGGACCTCTCCTCCTCGTCGCTGATCTCTCTCTGTCATTTACTAATGGCATGAAGGTCCCTCTTGACATAGTAATAGCAGCTAACATCAACATAGGGCTTTTATACATGATGACATCTGACTGTTGCAACAACCTTATGAGACAAGGGTTATTGCCACCATCGCTGTATTACATACGAGGAAACTGAGGCTTGCCAAGGTCAAATAGGGGCTACTGCCACCATGACCATCACAGATGAGGAAACTGAGGCTTAGTAGGGTTAAGAGAAAGCCAGTTTTAAGTGTCTGAGTAGACTGAGTGTAGATCTTCCTGATGCCAAGTCTAATGCTTTAGTCACTAAGTCACGATGCTTCTTTCTTTTAAATCAATCAGCCAACAAGCATTTATTAAGTATATATACTATGTGCCAGGCACTGTACATGTACAAAGAATGGACACATATATGATAAATGTAAATATATGCAAAATAGCTCAACACAAAGTAGTTTGGGAAAGAGGATTAGCTGTTAGAGGACTCAGGGAAGAAGGCATCAGGCAGAAGATGGTGTTTTAGCTGCACTTCACAGGAACTGGGACTTCACGAGGTAAAGGTGAAAAAGAGAAAGGGGCTTCTTTCCACAAATGTGGAACAACTATTACAAGGGCATGGAGACCAGAAGTGGACTGTTGTGTGTGAGCCATGATGCCTCTTTGAAAAAGAAGAGCACCCAGGGGTAGGGCTATCTGGGTGACCAGGGCCCCAGTGGCAGAGGCATCATCAGTTGGAGCTGAGGGATCTTTCCCCTACTTCAAACCAGACACTTGGGAGGAAGGAACTCCTGGCCTTCAGACTGGCAGAGACGCTGCTGACTGGCCACTGAGGCCTCAGACATGGAGTAAGTGCCCAGAGAGAGTCACTGTCTGACCTCAGCAGATTCAGTGGCCTCTGTGGGCATCACAAAGAGTTGGACAACTGGCCCAACAAAGGAAGAGATGGTGGGATAGAGGGATGCAAAAGAACCAGAATTCCTAGGTTCCCTTCCCAGCCCAGTGCTTCCTTGGGTAAGTCCTGACTCCAAGCAGAGCATCCATTAACCCATCAGAAATGCTAAACTGGGCATCACTAGAGAACCAGCTGAATAAAGTGAGAGATAAAAAATAGAGGAAGGAGAGGGAATTTTACTGTATACTAACCTAGTATTCAGAACATGACACATTAAACAATTATCAAACAACAAAGTACGGTAGCTATCCTGGTCTAAGGACCAATATTTGCTTTGGTTGGAGGGAAGGGGGTTGGAAGGAGGAGAAGGGAATAGAGATTTGCTAAGTAGCTACTATGGGCCGGGCACTTTGCTACAAGCTTTTATAAATATCTCATTTGATCCTCACAACAAGTCTGTGAGGTAGGAGCTATTATTATTATCCTTATTTTACAGTTCAGAAAAACAAGGCAGACAGAGGTTTATGTGATTTGCCCAGAATCAGACATCTAATAAGTGTCTGAGGTCAAATTTGAACTCAGGTCCAGGACCAGAGCTCTGTCCAGTTTACCACTTAGCTGTTGAGCTGTACAGAAGGTGTAGCCAGTGTCAACGTTATCTCAGACAGTACTTTGTGTATGCTGGGGAATTGGTAAGGAGGGGGATCGGTGTTATTGTCTTAAATGGTGCCCCCCCTGCAAGAGACTGGGGGTGCTAAGAGAGTATCTACTGAAAACTCAAGATGCTCAAACAGCTTTGAGTTCAAGGGAACTGGGCTCAGCTGGACTGGGTCGATTGGGGAAACTACAGAAAGAATTCTAACATTTGTATTGCCCCTCACTGTTTATTGTGAACTTTTACACCTATTATCTCATCTGAACCTCAAAACAGTCATGGGAGGCGTGTGGGAAGGCAGGGCAGGTGTAAGTTTCATCATCTTGAAGATGAGGATAGAGAGATCCTAAGAGATTCAAAATTTAACAGTAACACAAACCCAAGTGTCAGAGCCAGGGCCAGAACCCAGAACTTCTCATGGTTAGATCTGGACTCCTCCCTATGCCACCACTGCCCATTGCCTCTTGGGAGCTTTTCTCTCATATATACCCTAGGACCTCTCAGATGGTCCTCCCAGATGGTCCCAGCACTGCCCCCCCATATCTTTCATCTCTTCACTTTCTTAGCCTTTACCTGACTCGGTTCCAGTTTGCTATTCAAACGATCTCTACCTAGAGGTCCCTGCCTTTCTTTCCTACAGGGTTCTAGGAGAATGGACTCTGTCTCCTAAAAAAGCAGTGTCTTATCTAGAAGATAAGTTAAGATAGTTCTTAACCTTTTCACTCTCATCTTCCCTTCCTCTTCCCCCCTGAAAAAAGACCTAAATACATATATGTGTGTTTATACCCACAAATACATACACACATATATAATATGTATGTGTATATATGTATATATTAGACATAATAGATGCACACACACTCACTGTTCTACCTCCTCTCTCTGCTCCTGCATCTAGACCCCAACCACAAAACCAACATTCTTCTCACTGTTGTATTTCATATCAACCCCTGGGCCCATCCCATCCAGTACCTCACCTTCCCTACAAGAGCAGCTAATGTTTTGTCTGAGCCAGGACTGGACCAAAGGATCACAATGGTTAGGGCTGGGGTACCAGATTCTTGTATCCCCTTTCCTCCCTCTGTCCCTCCATCTCTCATCGTGTGTGTGTGTGTGTGTGTACACATACACACATACATATATACATACATACATATCTAAATATACATATATAGTTTCTGTTTCTCTTTTGGTCTTTCTCCAAGTCAAGATCTCTGTCTCTGGTTCTGTGCCTCTGTGTCTGTCTCTTGTCTGTTTTTCTCTTTACTGCTCCATTTGCCTCTCTCTCTCTCTCTCTCTCTCTCTCTCTCTCTCT
>NW_027185798.1:47686787-47746014 GCF_028583685.1 Petaurus breviceps papuanus
TCTCTCTCTCTCTCTCTCTCTCTCTCTCTCTCTCTCTCTCTCTCCATTCTCACTTCCTCTGCAGATTCCTGTTGGTACATTGAGAATCTGATCCAGCCCATCCCTGGTCTCTGGGTATAAATAGCAGGAAAAAAGCTGGGCTTGGAGCCAGACTATTTGCCAGCATCTTTCTTGCAGTCCTAGGGCCTTGAGCAATCAAGATTAGGAGTAGGAAAGGGGCATATAAAACAGGAACTTCAAGGGACTGAGGATTGGACCTTAGAGACCCCAGAGCTCTCAAGGGAGCCACCAAAGGGTTGAGAGTTATTCCCTGAATTAGAAGTAGGGGGGAGGGAGAACCGCCGAGGCAATCAGGATAGAACAGCAAACTAGGGGCAGTGCTGGAAATGGGGACAAGGAGTTCCGATACCAAGGTGAGTGTCCTCACCACCAAGCAATACAAAGACATTCTCTATGTGATCCAGCTGTGGAATTCCCAGTTTTGCCAGTAACACGATTTGGAAGATCATTTGTCCCCTCCCAATAAACCAAAAGGAGCTCTACAGAGTCCCTGCTTGAGACCCTCCCAAAGGATCCAGGAGAGAACCCCTGACCTCCCCACCTCCCACCAGGACCCTTGAGCCAGCTGCCAGAGCCCAGGTGGCTGCCAAAAGCAGCTGAGGGTTGGAGTGGAGAAAGCTGTGCCTTCAGGAAAGAGACTCCATTCCCAACAGAGTCTCACCCAAGCCAGCTCCCCAGCTTAATTAGATACTGGAACTGGCATTGATCTGTCCCTGAGCTCATTATGTCACAGCTGGAGAACATCTGGCCAGTATTTTTCCAGGCCATTAGCTGTTTTCCGGGGTGGAGGGAGGGAGTAGGGTGTGGGAGAGCGCAGGAATCAATATTATGTCTGGCTGAGCTGGCCCAGGAAAGGAGCTGCTGAGGCTGTCTCCTTCAGCACTTACGGGCTCTGCACTTCCCCTGAAGCCCAGCCATAGGAGCTGGGATCCTGCAGCTCAGACACAAAAGCTCACTTCCATCCCTGCCTAGGAGATGGGGAGTCAAAAATCCTGGCTTCCCTTGGCCTTGACTTATTCATTTCTCTCCATATGTAGCAGGAGAGGCCATGGGTCACTTGAGTTCATCCTGGAATCTTCAAGCAGAAAGAGCCTTAAGAATCCAACTCACTGCCTCCCAGCAAGATGAGACATCAGGCAGTTGTCACTCCTGGCTTTTAACTCCCCTTTCTCAGGTCCTTGGGATCAAGTTAGGTTTCATATTCTGTGAGGGTAGAGGGGACAGTGAGAACTGCTCTGACTCTTGGGAGGGAAGACACTGGGAATGATGGAGCAAGTATACAGGAGGGCAAGAACCCACACTCACAGACAACCACAGAACCCTTGAGGGGATGCTGCTGATGGGGAGCTGTCCAGGGCTGCTGATCCTCAAGAACATTACAGTCATAGAGGCTGAGAGTCCTTTGGTTGAAGGAGGGTTTTGTTTTTGTTTTGTTTTGCTTCTATTTTTCTTTTTTTTAGTTCCCATTCAGCTTTATAGTTCCTGTGGTCTAACTCCCTATTCATCTATAGATGTCACAGATTCCCTCTTCTTCAGCTGTTTTGCATGTAGAAATCTAATCGAACCCTAGAGATTTTCTGAGGGAGAGACTGTATTTTTGGAAAGTATCAGACTTGCTGAACTCCACTTCAACCCTACCTTCCAAGCCCTACCTGAATCTCCCCTAGTGGTATCACAAACAACAATTCCCCAAAAAGTCCTGTTGCAACAAATTTGCCCATCCTGCTAAGCAAGTCATCAATTCTACCACCGTCACTCCCCTCCTCCTTCATTCCCAACTGCTCCAAGAACTTCATATAATGATTTGAACTCAGAATGGCAATCTGCCCAACTTGTTTGAAGTATTTTGAGCTTCCAAATAATACAACACTTGACTTCCATCCTCACTATCCACTCCAAGTATTTTGGAAGCCTCAAATGGTACCCCAATGGAAATTCCCTTTGCTGTTGCCCAGTTGGTCCATTTCCAACTGAATACCTTGGGTTGGGTTGATCTGACCAGGACTCCCCCAGAAGTTGTTCTCATTAACAGTAACAGTGCAGAGGTGGGATGGGTATAGGAAGGGACGGGGAGACCAGTCTTGGTTTGCTACTATTCAAATTATCTCAGTAGATTCAGTGTCAGTCTCAGGAATATCACTCACTGTCCAAGATCTGCTTGAGTTTGGATCCATCCCAGGTCTATTAAATAATTATCAATCAACAAGCATTTATTAAGCATCTGTTATGTTCCAGACACTATGCCAGATGCCGAGGATAGAAATATAAAAGTGTGATAGTCTGGCCTCAAAGAGTTTACATTCTACTGTGTGGGGTGGGAAGGGGGAGGGAATATAACACACAATGGAGACTGGTAGACAAGGAAGGAAACTCAGGTCTACATAATCACAGAGTTTATGAATATATGTTGGATTGTCACACATTTTCAAGCAGTAATGGTAACATTCATTTGATCATTATTCTCTGAGCAAGAGGTGAAGAAGGGGAGTAATACCAGGCAGACAGCCATATATTACAAGGGCTCAGAATGGATTCTGTCCTTCAGGGTCTCCAGGACAGCAGGTCCCCTGGGACTGACTGAACCAAGTGCACTCTCCTCTCTGCCTCACCCACCTCTACCCATTGTTGATAGAAGTAAACCAGGTTAAGTCACTACTAATACTAGTTAAGACCCATTCCCAGACCCCTGAGTACTGCATATAGTAAGTTCTTAATATGTATTTGGAGAAGGAATTAATGAATACAGCAAACCTAGCTGCATTTATTTTGATAAACTCAGTTCCATGTCAGTCATAGAACACTGAACCAAGTGGCTAAGGTCAGGCCTAGCAGTAATTTTGAGATTACCAGCTCTTCCAGACAGACTTCCTTCCATACACTCAAAATGCTACACAGAAGTTACTGAAAAAGCTCTTTGAGGGGAGGGGCTGTGTCATTTTTGAATCTCTAAAGGTGGTATCTTCATAACCCTGAGCTTCTAAAAGAACATGAGCTATCGTTTGGTAGAAATAAAATTAATGAAGAAATGGAATGAAAATGACCTATAGTTAGAAGGTGTAGACAGGTCCCAACATACACTGGTATAGGACAGAATACACAAGTATTGGTATCAAGACTCTTTTACACTTTTATTTGGGGGGGGGAATTTTTAAAAAAGTATATATTTTTTCATTACATGTAAAAAATCATTTCAACATTCATTTTTAAAAATTCCAAGTTCCAAATTCTCTCCCTCCTCCCTCTTTCCCTTCCTTGAGAAGACAAGCAGTTTGATGTAGATTGTGTACCTTTATACTCTTAAAAATTATTGAAGTCCCTAAACAGCTTTTATGTATGTGGGTCATATCTATTTATATTTACTGCAGTAGAAATTACAATTGCCAAAATTTTAAAAATATTTATTAATTCAGAAAATAACAATAAAGCCACTATACATTAACAAAAAACATTTTCATGAAAAACAACTATTTTCCAAAACAAAGAAAAAAATCTTGCCATACTCCTCCCCATCTTATTTGTGTGAAGCTAATTTTTTGAACTCAGGTGTAAGATTTTACATTTATTTCTATTCAATCCCATTTCATTAGCTTGATTCTCGTGTCTTTTTAGATCCTGACTCAAACATCCAACAAGTTAGCTATCCCTTTCAGATTTGTGTACTCAGCAAAACTGATTAGCATGCTAGCTATGCCTTTATTCAAGCTACTGGAAAAAAAAATATCAAATAGCACAAGGCAGAGTACAGATCCTTATGGTAATAGATATACTTCCAATTCAAAATCAAACTTTAATCAAATGCTCTTTTGGTTCAGCTACTAAACTAGTTTTGACCCTACCTAACTCTACCATCATCTGGCCTACATATCATCATCTTTTCCACAATAATGACATAAGACTTTGTCCAATGCTTTGCTAAAACTCTAAGTGAACTGTAGCAACAGCGTTCCTTTGAGCTGCCAATCTTGTCAGAAAGGAAATGAAGAAAAGGAAAATTATGTCATGACCCATTCATGACAAAGCTATTCTGATGTTTGGTAATCACTACTTTCTTTCTTGGATGTTCACAAACCAGCCTTTGATAATACATTCTAGAATTTTGCCAGAAATCAAACTATTAGCCTATTATTTGCAGATGGACTAGCTCATTATTTGCAGACTCCATTTTTCTCCCTTTTGGGGAAATTGGGTCACATGTCTTTCCCCTGATGCTTTAGCACCTCCTCACCCTACACCCCTTTATGATCTTTCAGAGATCACTAATAAGGGCACAGCAACCCTGATCCACCGGTTTTTTTAAATGCCCTATGATTCAGGAGTTCCTCTGGGCTTGGTCCTCTTTCCTCCCTTATCCTCAGTTTCCTTCTCTTTACAAAAAGGGGTTTAGGCCACATGATCTCTAAGGAGCCCTCCAGTTCTAACCATTCTGTGAGTCTGTGAATTACACTAAATCCTAATAATAGATTATTCTAACGTCATTACTAATAGGGCTAGGGCTATTATGATGTGCATCGAGATTTATTTGAGCAATGAAAATAGTAACCATTTGTATTCATGTGACACTTTAACATACCTGCTTTCTCATTTTCTCTTCATATAATTCTTGTCAAGTAGGTGGAATAGGTCTGACTATTTGGTAAAGAGCTAGCATTTAGGGCTTTAGAGGTTATTTCCTCACAATAGCCCTGAGAAGCCCGTACTATTATTATCCCCATTTTACAGATGAGGAAACTAAAGCTAATGATTTGCCCAGGGTCACAGAGCTAAAGAGTATCAAAAGCAGCATTTGAACTTGGACCTTCCTGACACCAGGTCCAGCTCTCTATCCATTGTACCTCCTAGCTGCCACCTAGATAGGAACATCAAAGTCTAGAGAGAACAGGAGGCTGTACCCAAGATCATGCAGCAAACCAGAGGCAGAGCAAGAATCAGAGCCTCAAGCAGGCAGCTGTTTTCCCTCAGTGGGTCTTGGAAATCTCTTGATGTGTGATACCAAATTACTGAGTCTCATGTCTCAGAGCCCGTTCCAAAAGCCATGGTTTTCCAAGTGCCGTTTTGCCCACTGCTAGTCCCACCTTCTTTCAAACTTTTCTTTTCTTTGACAAATTAGTGACCCAGGCTTTCTCTGTTGTGTCAGGATTAATTGTCCCAGGAATAGAAATGTCTAGAATGATTTATGCCTTAGCTTCCTGGGTGACTCACCTGCCTAGAGGCAGCTAGGTGGCACAGTATTTGGAGCTCTGGACCTGGAGTTGGGAAGACCCAGATTTGAATCCAGCCTCAGTCATTTACTAGCTGCTTGAAGTTGGACCCTCTGTCTCAGCTTCCTCACCGATAAAATGAGGATAAGAGCACCTACCTCCCAGGGTTGTTATGAGGGTCAAATGAGATAATAATAGTGTGTGGCACAGAGTAAATACCTTTTCTCCCCTCCCTGCCACCCTCTCTTCTATTGCTTGAAACTATTCTATACTACCATGTTAGTGGAGCAGACCCATAATGCCACAGAGGAGCAACGGAACAGCCCCTCATCTTCCTATCATAGGTTTGCATATGGGCTGGGGCCTGGAGAGAGAGGGACAGAGCAGAGTAATGCATATACATATATATCATACCACCATTTTCCCCACCCCAATTTCTCTACCCTGCTGCCAGTTCCCTGATAGCTGCTCTCTCAGGATCTCAGAAGGGCTCAGACTCCTTGAAGTTTTCCTAAGTCAGAGAGGGAGTTCCCAATCTTCTCTGCTGTCTAGACAAGTGATATGTCATCATGACAGAAGGAGCCAGAGAAGGGGATCTTTGGGAGTAGGAGAAGACTATGGGGATTAGGCCTAGCTCAGCGTGAACACGTGAACAAGAGAATTTGGAATGTTACAAACCAAAGAACCAAATGGAGATGGATGAAAGTCCTTTGACCTGAATTGCAGGGATAGAGTCATAAAATGTTAGGGCTACAAGGAACCCTCTAGGTCTATCCCTCTCATCTTCCATAAAAGGCCCCGGAAGACTGAACAGAACACCCATGGTCACACAGCTAGGTTAATGGGTAAAGCTTTAAAGTGAAACCTACGTTTCATGATTCCTAGACCATTTCTCCTTTTATGACGCCATGTTGCCTCCCAATTCAATGGGAATGTCATAACATGGGCTGAAGATACAGATATAAAGACTAGAGCATTCTATAGCACCAGCTCCTCAAAACCCTGTCTCTCAGTCCCCTTAATCATTACCCAGCCTTCCTAAAAGCATTATTCAGGATAGAATGGGCCCCTGTCACTGTCATGATGAAAATTCTCTTGGGCCAACTGAGAATATCTGAAATGAATGGCATGGGATGGAAAGCAGACAGTCTCAGGAATCCCAGGTCTTCAGGGGAAAAAGGTGTTTGCCTCCATAAGACACCCAAGAAAAGGAGACTGAAAAGGGATGGAAATTTCCCCATCTTCAGAAGCATGCTTGGAATAGTATCAGCCTGCTGTACTACCACTCCAGCCCAATCTCGTTAGTAAAGGCAAGCAGCAATCAGGGAGATAATTAGCTTGCTGTTATTTATTCCCTGCACTAATCAGCGGCCCACTGCTAGCAGAGCAGAGAGGGCTCCCGCCCCCAAAGCAGTAGGGGTTCTCAGGGACCTTTAGGAACCAGCCAGGAGACAACAGGCAGAAGACAAAGGGGGTTGGAGGCAGGGAGAGGGAAAGAGAGATAGGAGGAGGAAGAGGCAGAAGCCAGTACCCAGGAACTGAGGGTGTCTACACATTCCACGATGTACTGGGAAGGGTGCACACACCCCTCTATGGAGCTGAGCTCAGGTCAATACTGGAAGGCTGGTCCTTGGTTCCCCAGTTCTGTTTCACTGCAGTCAAATCTCCTCTTTCCAAAGCAGCTTTCAAAAAAAAGATGACATTTATCAAAGCCCGCTGAGTGGTGACCTTGGAGGCAGGGAGAGAGGCGGAAAAGGAGGGAGGTGGCAGTGTCTGAAGCAGCAGGAAGGGAAGAGATATGAAAAGGAAGGCAAAGCTGAAGGGAGAGAGAAGCACAGGGTCTGTTTTATTAAGGGGGGGGAGGGGAGCAGGTAAGGAGAGAAGTATTTTTTAAATCTTAAGGTGACCGGAAAAATTAAGAGTAAAGACCAGCTTTTGATGATTCCTGTCTCCATCCCCTCGCCATCCAACTCCCTGCATTTTTTTCCCAGTCTGTCTGCACCCACCAGTTACCATCCAGTCTAAATGAGCTGACCAAAGATCAGCAGGTTTGAAGGATGTATATGTACCTGTGAGTAGTTTATAGGTTCACTCCAACTCAAATTTAATAAACATTTATTAGTACAAGGGAAATATGCCTGGGTTCCCCCGTCCCCTCAGCTGGGATTATCTCCATTACTGATGTTATGTTCCCATTAGGACAGTGGAATGTGTGGGTTAAGCCTCCACACCTCTGTCAGTCGCCTTCTATGTGATTCAATTCAACAAAACCCTGCCGAAGCACCTACTGTGGGTAGTCTCCCCACACCCACTACCTACCAGATTTCCCGGTGTCTGTCCAGGGAATCACTACCCTTCTAGTAACCTAGATTTCCAGGCTGGAGTCTTTCTCAGCTCCCCTCTCCCCTTCCTTCCAGCCCAGGCTGATTAATTGTACAACCTCTGGCATCTCTCCTCTTCTTTGCACACACACAGCCACCACCACCCCAGTTCAGAATGCCATGACCTCATCCTTGTACTATTGCAATAACTTCCTGGTGGGGTTCCCTGCTTTCAGTCTCTCCCGACTCCAAACCATCTTCCACACAACCACCAAAAAGACTTTCTTAGAGTGCAGGTGTCATCAGGTCACTCCCCCACCCAATAAATCTTGGTGACACCTTATTACCACTAGGGACAAATAGAAACTTTTTCTTTTGTCTCCAGAAAGTCATTCATAGCCTGTGTCTGCTTTCCTAGCCTTATAATACATCACGTCCCTTTATGTCCTCATCAGTTTGGCCAAACTGATCTTATTGTTTCTCATATTTGGCACTCCATCTCCTGATCCTTGTTCTGATCCCCTTGCTCCGACTGTCCCCATGCCTGGAATGCACTCCCTCCCAATTTCTACCTCTTGGAATGCTTGGTTTCCTTCAAAGCTCAGCTCGTGCCAGCTTCTGTATGAAGCCTTTCCTGACCACCCATCACCAGCGCCCCCAACTGCTGGTGCCTCCTTCTCAAAATTACCCTGTTTCTATTTTGTATATTATGGCTACGTCGTCTTCCTTGGCTAGACTGTAAGTTCCTTGAGGGCAGGGTTTGTTTCACTTTTCCCTTTGTATCCCAAGTACTATTACTCAGTTCCTGGCACATTGCAGGGGACTGCCCTCTTCAAGTGGTCTCTCTTGCAAAGCCTATGTGTAGGTCTTGATTAATTCACAATTTCTGGCATCAAGAGTACTGACCAGGTCAAATTGGAGAGAGCTGAGTTGGCAAGAAGGTAGGGTAATGAAGAGGAACCCTTAGGAAAGGGAGTTCAGAGGCAGAATTACCCCTTCACACATACACTCATCACCCTATCTCCCCACTTCCCAGAATGAACCCCCTCCACTGCCTCTTCAGTCTAGTCATCAGTCCAAATGCTAGTGTCACCATGGCAACTAGACTGAGATACGTTCTGGTCACCCCAAACACCTGAGCTGAACGAGGAGTAGCTTGGTGACATTGTCTGATCGGGAAGAAGAGGAGGAAAGATATCAAAGACCACAGACCCAGAAATACAGATTTATATCCTGGATCCAGGGGATTGATGCTCCACCAGCATTCAGAGCGACAGATTAGATAAAAGTATCCAAGGGAACATCATCCAGGAGAGCCCCCCATGAGCTGAGTAGGGTCCCTCACACAGGTCTTTTAGGAGGAGCTTAAGCAAGAAGACCTGAGTTGAAATCCAGCCTCAATCATCTACTAGCTGTGTGACTCTGGGGAAGTCATCTAACCCTGTTTGCCTCAGTTTCCTCATCTGAAAAAATATGCTGGAGAAGGAAATGGCAACCACTCCAGTATCCAGTATCCTTGCCAAGAAAATCCCAAATGGGGCGTGAAGAGTTGAGCACAGCTGAAACAATTGAACAACAAAAAGCGGGAAAAGGGAGCCCCTGCCTCTCTCCAGCTTAATGAAGTAATTTATCCCAGTGATCTTGGGGTGGAGTGGTGGAGTGTAAAGGCTAGGGGGAAGCCTGGGGCAGGAGTTCAGAGGCAGAGTCGCCTCTTTATCACACACACGAGTGAGCGCTTCCTCTTTGTGACACTGGTGGGACATATCAGGAGTGCTGACCGTGCATAAAGAGTGTGGAGCGTCACCAGGGATAAGCTCTCTTCAGGCAGGACTACCCCCGTCTAGCAGTTCTGTCAGTCCCATAACCTTCACAAAAGGCTTCACTTGGCTCCTGCCATCTTCTCAAGCCATTGTCCAATATCTCTCCTAACTTTCACAGCCCAAATTGGCAAACTGTCCACACTGGTTTCTATTTCTCACTGCCCACTCACTCCTCATCTTCTCGCATTCTGGCTTCCATGGCCACCACTTAACTGAATCCGCTCTCTCCAAGGTAACCAATGAGATTTTTATTACCCAAGGCAATGTGCTTTTCTTTGCCTTCATTTGGTACTAGTGACCACACCCTCCTGGACAGTCCCTCCTCCCTGGCTCTTCCTACATGTTGGACTGATGCTTCTCAATCCCCTTGCTTTCTGGGTACAAATAGAGCCCCAGGGCTCTGTGCAGGATTCTCTTCTCTCTCTACATTCTCTCTCTCGGTGAGCTCATCAGCTTTTCAGGGGTCCATCTATCATCTCTTTGCCAGTGACGCCTGGAATCAGTGTCATTGTACATTTGTAGGGATAAATGCAATGATCAGTCTCTCCTGCCCATATTTCCCTACCAGTTGGAAGCTGATGATGTTTTAAATGAATGATTTTGTGGGAAGTCAACACCCACAAAACAAAAGGAAAAAGCCCAGGTGTAGAACTTATGCATCCAAATGAGATTTATTGGAGGAATCATCTCTATGGCTCTCTGAGGCCTCTGAAAAATTTGGAGGGTTTGCACATCTTCAAGCTTGCTTCTCAAAGTGGGCCTGCACAAGCCAGTCAAAAGCAACAACTATGTTCCAGGCATAAGCTCTGGGGGTACAGAAAAAGGCAAAGAAGAGTCCTTGCCCTCAAAAAGCTCACAATTTAATGAGGAAGATAACATTCAAATAACCATGTACAAACAAGATATGTCCAGGAAAAATTGGACAAAATCGACAGAGAAAAGGCACTAATATTAAGGGGATCAGGAAAGGTTTCTTGTAGAAGATGGGATTTTAGCTGGAACTTGAAAGTAGGCCAGGAAAACCAGACTGAAGCTACTTCCTGCGGTCTCAGACCAGCTTCTGGGGGCCCAGCACCAAAGATGGTTCCCCAGCATTCCCTTTTTATGCACAAAATATCCCAGCTCTGATGTATGTCAGTGATCTTTCACCACTTTTCTTCCATGGGAAGGGAAGAGGATTTTCAAGCAGGGATTGGTGGGAAAGAAAGGGGTTATCTGTTACCTCTGTTCCCACATCTATGCCTTGGGATCTTTGAGCATTGTAATTTATTGAAAGGGTAAAGTAGGGTGAAAGGGGGGTAAGGGAATCTGGCATATGCTGCTGCTAACTTTACAGATTTATTGAGCCCATTTTCAAAGAGATATGTGCCTGATCTCATAGCCTTGGCTAGACTCTGAAAAATAATCTGTAAATTTCCCAGAGCCCAGGGGTCCATCCCTGTCCACAAGTGGTTATTAGCTCATAAAGAGTTTCTTGGCAAAACAAAGAACAAGGGTGCCATTGTTGGTTCATGGCCTCAATGTCTGATTTAACAATTAACTCTTCTGAGTCAATTTCTAGACCCTAAAGCAGTTCTTAACCTTGTGTCTGAAACTTTTTTTAATATATATTTTTATAACTATTTCAATATAATTTGCTTCCTTTGGGATCCTATTTATTTTATTTTATGTATTTAAATATGTTATTCTGAGAAGGGGTTCATAGGCCCCACCTGACTGCTCATGGGATCCATGACACAAATATGGTTAAGACCCCTGGCCTAAAGCTTGCTATATATGCAATAAACAGGTTAACATCTACTCAGGGCTTTTGGGCAATACTTCAGGTAGCACAGTGGATATATTGCTGCACTTGGGAGACTGGAAATCCTGAGTCTGAATCTTGCCTCAGGCACTTGCTACCTGTGTGACCCTAGACAATTCACTTAACCTCCTTCTGCCTCAGTTTCCCTATTTGCAAAATGAGGAAAATAATAGCACCTACCTCACAGGGTCGTTCTAAGGATCAAATGAGATAACATACCCTAAAGTGCTTTGTAAATATTATTTATTATTATTATTATTATTATATTGGGGTATCATATCTGTAAGTGGCCCAGCAGGCAATTACTTGGGGGGCAGTCTAGGCCTTATAATACTTCTAAATCTAAATGCTTGTTGACTTTACTAGATATTTCCACCTTGAAGGATCTCAAACTCTACATGTCCAAAATCGAAATCATCTTTCTCACTATTTCTGTCAAGGGTCACCATCTTTTCATTCAGTTAGGTTTGTAACCCAAGAGACATATTTGAAAAAGCATTTACTAAAGGCTTGCTATATATCAGGCACTGTGCTAAGGGCTAGAGACAGAGCTTCAACAGAGGGTCCCTACATTCTGAACAGGAATTTGTAGAGCTGTCCTGCCTGATTCTGGCTCACCACATATGTGTTCACTCAGTGATGGAATTCTTAGGCACTTTGGGGAGTGACAAGCCTCTGGCTGCTTCCAGTCAGATATATGTGGCTTCTACTTTGAGATGATGAAGCAGCCCCCTTCTTGGCCACTGAGCAGGAGAGTCAATGGACTTTTAAAAAGGGAGAACTCCAAACTGGGTCTTTTCTTATCTCTTCCTGGATTCCTCAGTAGTTTGCTCTAGCCCCAAGCACAGCCATCATACAGCCGTGAGCATGAGGCAGGCAGCCAACACCCATGCACCAGCCAGCAGAGGCTGATCCTAATTTGGGGGACTGTCTCTTCTTTACTTATTTTTTCTTGATCTTAGGTAAATGAATATCAGTCTCAAGGTGGATGTGTCCCGATTTAGAGGCAACCTTGTAAGTTGGAAAGGTTCAAAGGTACTGGGTCCACTTGGTGGTAAGGGAAGGAGTCTCTGGCAACAGCTCCAGTCCTTTTGAAGCAGACAGTCATCAGTAAGAGGATGAACCCAATTCTGGGCCTGGCTTGCCCAAAGACATCAGCCATGTGGGGAACAGTGTAGAACCAAGGTGAAATATGGAATGACTCTTCAGTAGTCCTGAGAATTTTTTTATGTTTTTTTTTGGAGGGGGTAAGATAGGGCATTTGGGGTTAAATGACTTGCCCAAGGTCACACAGCTAGTAAGTGCTAAGTGTCTGAGGCCGGATTTGAACTCAGGTCCTCCTGACTCCAGGGCCAGTGCTCTATTCACTGTGCCACCCAGTCACCCCAGGGAGCATACATTCTAACAGGGAAAACCGCACAGCACACACTGGGAATAGGTAGCTAGGGGACGGTAGAGTCACAGGGATGGGGAGTAGGGAAGTTGAGCAGTAGAATAATTTCAAAAGCAATAATAGTTTTCATTTGACTGGAGTTCTCAAAACAAGAGGTGTGAAGTGATTACCTCTGCCTCTCTCATTATCTCCTCTCCCTTCAAGATTAAAACTCAAGTGCCAACTCCTTCAATAGGCCTCTCTTGATTCCCTTGTCCTTAGTACTCTACTCCCAAAATAACTTTTTATTTATTTAGTATATTTAATAGAGGTGATAGGGTTAACCATGAGCTCTGGTCCCTCTTAAAGGTCCCTATGCTTGGAACCTTTGCTGAAGGACATGTATTGCCAACAGTTCCTGGTTGGTCTCCAGGGTATACTAGTGTGTCAAAAATAATTGGTAATACATTCAGAGGGCACCACACTCTTGGTAGTATATAAAATCTGTGGAAAAGTTCTGAGTCCCTCTGGATAGACCAGAGCTTTGGGGGGATTTATTTTCCCTTTGGACTTCCAGCAAGGTGAAAGAAGGGGATATCTCTCCCTCTCTTCCTCCCTCCCCTACTCCCTTATCCAACAGCTATGACAGCCCACAGTAAACACATGCCACTGGGCAATCCATGTGGACTTGCCTAGGTGAGCTTGCAATGGGAACTCAAGTCCTCGGCTGCCTCTTCTATTCTGTGTTACTTTCCCAGAGCACAGATCACTGAATAGCAATCTTGAGAACTGGAGATTTCTAGCCTCACCACCTACCTCTGTGGTTGAGATGTCTCATGTTTCTACATTAGGGCCCAGCAAGAGAGATTTCTTGCACTATTCGATTGTTAAAAGAGAAGACAACCACTACCAGGAGAATGCTACAGCTGAAAGGACTGAGAAGTACCACGCCACGCCTGGCTGGTCAGTAAGTTACTGAGAGAGATAGCGCAGATCCCAGGTGAATGTGAAATACCAGCATCCCACAAGTCTCCTTTCTGGGAATCTTCACCTCCCAGAAATGCATAATCATCACTTACTAGCTATGTGGCCTTAGGCAGTAGCTTAACCTCTGTCTACCTCAGTTTCCTCAACTGTAAAATGTGGATAATAATAGCACCTACCTCCCAGGGGTGTTGAATCAAATGAGGTAAAGCCTTACCACAGTACCTGACACATAGTAGGCTCTTAATGAATGCATATTCCCTTCCCTCATTCCCCCTATAACAGAGGCAAGGAGTTATTTCGTATTTTAAATATTTGTTAGTGAACATGTATGAATCTTTTGTGTTTCAATCATTTACTTCGTGGTGGAAGAATAAATAGCTGTCCTCTAACTATCTGCCGCCTTGTACAATGATGAATACCTCTTCAGGAAGTGATCTTATTCATCCCTTTCAGGGGAGACCTTAGACATGAGTCATACCTAAGCTTTATTTAAGAGATTGTCCCCAGAGTTCTGGGGCCACAAGGCAACAATCCAGAGAGTTGAAGAACAAACCTGACTCCCTTTTTTTAGGGTTCAGGCTATCCCAGGATGAGACCCAATCCACTTGAGTCCAGAGCTAGAGACCTTTTTGAGTAGCACCCCTGTACCACCACATATAAAGGGCAATTTTATACACATATACAGTGTTTATTTATTTATCTGTGAACATGCTTTACTTCCTCAATAGGATGTGAGTTCCTTCAGAAGCATAGACTCTCTCACTTTTGTATTTGTATCCCCAATACTTAATCTGAATTGTTGACTGATTGATACATGACAAAGGTCTTCTCCTAAAAGCTGGTCTCTGTACAGACCAAAGGCTTAAGTATCTTCTTCATACCTCAGTCATAGATATGGATACCCTATCCAAGGATCCCAAACACAACCCACCCATGCTTTCTCATCTTGTGCCATAGGTCGTGCCGTAAATCTGCTCCAGGGGGTCCGTTTAACCTGTCTTAATCTCTTGGCGTTGCAGGGGTCCCAGGGCAGCATTCTTACCATCCTATCCAGGGATCCCAAACACAACCCACCCATGCCTTCTCATCTTGTGCCATAGGTGGTGCCATAAATCTGCTCCAGAGGGTCTGTTCAACATGTCTTAATCTCTTGGCATTGCAGAGGTCCCAGGGCGGCATTCTTACCATCCATCTGTCATCTGTCACTCTTGCTAAATTACCTGCCCACCTTCGTTTCTGATGATTATCGTTTATAATGTGCTGCAACCTATTTATGCCCACCATGCATCTCTCCATTGTCCTTTGGATGACCTACAGCTTTGATTCCTCAGAGATAGTTATATTCCACAATTCACAGTCAGAAGAACATTAATGTTAAAAAAGACAAGATTTTATTTCAGGGAGAAGTGTGAGGCCATTGAAAACTCTACACCATTTCCCAGATATGATCTGTCTCTTTGTGACATAGCAAAAGACAGTGTCACCAGGATGATGGGGCAAGGACTGAAGCAAAGAGGAGGGTCAAAAGCAAGAAGACATTGAATTGGAAAACATAACAGATGGAAAATAGAGGCCCAAAGCAGCAGTTCTTAACCTGTGTACTTACTTAACCTGTAAACTTGTTTTTAAAAAATACTTTTATAATTGTCTTTCAATATAATGGTTTCCTTTTGCAATCCTATGTGTTTTATTTTATGCATTTTTAAAACATTCTAAGAAAGAGTCTATAGATTTCACTAAATTAGCAAAGGCATCCATGACATACAAACAAGGTTAAGGACTCCCAGTCCAGAGACTCATCAGAAATACTGATATAATTTGTTTCCCTAAATTGAATTGATGCTCCTGCTGACTTTTAAGCTAGAGTCCTGGAAGCCATACCTGTGTGGCCCTACTTGATTGGCGACAGCTGCAAGTAGGGCTGCCTCCCCTCATTCTTCCTCTGTGTTAGGGACAGCAGCAGACAGTCCTGCTATAAGGTCACTCTAGTTTACCTGTGCCATTGGGGGTTTGATGTTCCCAGGTGTCTGAGCTGTACAGGTACAGAGGGCGGGGGTAGGGATTGGGGAAGAATGGTGCCAGTAGACTACAAAGGCCTGGGGATGCGAGGCCATTTCATTAGCAGTAAAAGAGTATACACCATGATCCTCACTGATACTGAATCTGGAGTACTAGCCTCTGGCTTCATTAGCTTCCTTTCCCCTGAATTGTTGTCCTTTCCATGCTTGAGATGACTCTCTTTGGTCTGACAATAGAGGAAGCCCAGTACGGTGAAAGAGTTGGTTAGTGAGTCAATCTGTCAATAAACACTTTAGGAAGACTTAAGGCAGGCAGATCCACCAGCAGGTGCAACAATGTAGGAGTGAGGTGGTAAGGACCTGCATCAGAGTGGTGGCATGTCAGAGGAAAGATACCACAAAGGATCAATAGGACTTGGCAACCACTTGGGTACTGGGGGTGGGGAGGACAGAGTTGAGGCTGATGCCTAGGTTGTAAACCTGAGTGACTGGGAAGATGGTGCTGCTCTGGCCAGTAAAAAGGAAGTTAGGAGGAGCTAGGTGACACAGTGGATAAAGCACCAGGCCTGGAGTCCGCAACACTCATCTTCACGAGTTCAAATCCAGCCTCAGATACTGACGAGCTGTGTGACCCTGGGCAAGTCACTTAACCCTGTTTGCCTCAGTTTTCCTTATCTGTAAAATAAGCTGGAGAAGGAAATGGCAAACCATTCCAGTATCTGTGCCAAGAAAACCCCAAATGGAGTCACAAAGAGTTGGACACAACTAAAACGATTGAAGAACAAGAGTTCAAGGGAAAAGACGGCATGCTCAATTTTGGACATATTGAGTTTAAGATGTCTATGGAACACCCAGTTTGAAATGTCCGGTTGGCAGTTGGAGATGTAAGAATGGAGGTCAGGAGATTAGAATTGGATAAATAGATCTGAGAATCATCTGCATAGTGACAATAATTAAATCCAGAGAAGCTTATGAGATCACTAACTAAAACACTATAGAAGGAAAAGAGAAGAGGACCCAGGACAGGGTCTTAGGAGACACTCATAGTTAGCAGAGGTGATGGAGATCAAGATCCAGAAAAGGCCACTGAGAAGGAGCCGTCAGAAAAGCCGAAGAGCACAGGGTCACCCAAGTCCAAAGAGGACAGGGTATCCAGGAGAAAAGCGTGACAGTATGGCCATTCCCCAATAGATAAATGGCCAAAGGATATGAATAGTTTTCAAAAGAAGAACTACAAAATATTCACAACCACATGAAAAAATTCTTCAAATCCCTAATAAGAGAAATGCAAATCAAAACAACCCTGAAGTTTTACCTCATGCCTTCTAAATTGGCAAAAATAACAGAGAAATCACAACAGTTACTGTTGGAGGGGTCGTAAACACATTAACACGCTGCTTGTGGATCTATGAAGTGGAACAAACATTTTGGAAAACAATTTTGCAAATAAAGTAACTAAAATCTCCCCGTACTTTGAACCAGACTGGGTTTATGCTCCAAGGAAACGATTGATAAGAAAAAAAATCCTCATATACTGCAAAATATTTATAGCAGCACTTTTTGTGATAGCTAAGAATTAGAAACAAGGAGGATGTCCATGAGTTGAGGAGTGGCTAAACAAATTGTGTTACATGAATTTAAGGAGATATTACTGTGCTAAGAAATGATGTGTGATGAATACAGAGAAAAACAGAAAGATCTGCATGAACTGATACAGAGTGAAGTCCGCAGATCCAAGAAAACAATAAACACAAAAACTACAAAATGTGAATGGAAAGAACAATCACATACCAAAAAAAAAAAAAAGCAAAACAAACGGGATTTGAAAGAAGAGATATGATAAGACACTCCCAACCTACCCCTTCATGGAGGTGAGAGGTCCACAGGAGATACACTTTATATATGTTTTCAGACTTTTTCAATATGTGGATCAGTTGTGCTTACTTTTTCTTTTATAAAAAAATACTATTTGTCATATGGGATGGTTTGGGGGGAGGGCAAGGAGGAAGGACACATGGGATACTATGGTGAAATAAGAAAATTTCAATAAAATTTTTTTTAAAAAAGAAAAGCCTGACAGTGTCAAAAGCATCAGAGAGGGCAAGAAGTATGAGGGCTAAGAAAAGACTGTTAAATTTAGCAATTAAGAGATCATCACTGACTGCCGGTTGGATAACTCTATGATTCCTAGGCATCTCATACTCAACATATATAAAACAGAATTCATTATCTTTCCCTTGAAATCCACCCCTCTTCCTAACTTCTGTTATCCTTCTTATTAGTCTAGACTGTGGCAATACTTCCCCAATTAGCCTCCACACCTCTAATCCTTCAATTCTCCACCTACCTGCCAAATTAACGCTCCCTATTGTCTGTAGGTTTGAAATAAATAAAAAACAACATCTTCTTTTGACATTTAAAACCCTTCATAGTTTGGTTCCTTCCTACTTTTCTATACCAATTTCTCATTACTGGCCCATCTCCCTCCACTAACTACATTACATTCTCGGGAAACTGGATTACTTGCTTTTCTTCATCTAGGACATTTGATCTCCTGTTTCTATGCCTCTTCAGAGGCTGTACATGCTTTGAATACTCGCCCCTCAATTTCACTTCTTGGAAATCCTAACTCACTCCCTGGATCGCTTAAAGTACTACCTCCTGCAGGAGGTCCCTCCTGGTCATCTTCTTAAATTTCTTTTATATTTACTTTGTATGGGGATAGAGACAAGGGATTACCTGATAGGAAACTCCTGGATGGGAAAACTCCCTCTACTAATGCATGTCACTGCCTTCTCTATTACTTAGGGAGATGCATCTACCCATGGTCTCTACAGTGGAGGGCCAGTGTCTATTGGGAGGGTAGGGTCTTATTTGAAAGTGAATGTGGACTGCACTTACACTTCCATGGGCACAACCTTAATACTAAAAGAATTCCACCAACCCCTGTGTTTATCTTTATCTAGCCTATTTATTTTTGATATATTCAACAGCACTTGGGGTTGGCTTATCCTAGGTGCCATTATTCTTATATTTCTAAAAGTCTCCAGCTTCCTTTACCTTCCTTATTATAGAACAGTGCTTAGCCAATTAGAATCAATCTGCCATCAGGGCTCAATTCTGAGCCAGAATGAGACTGGGACCCACAAAGCAGCAAAGAAGTGCAATGCCCTCCTTCCTATATTAATAAACTTGTTAGGGGCGGCCAGGTAGCACAGCAAGTAAGAGCACCGGCTCCAGTGTTGAGAAGACCTGGAGATCGAATCCCGGGCTCGGACACTTAGCACCCACCCAGAAACACCTGGCCGTGTAACCTTGAGCAAGTTACTTAACCCCAATTGCTTAGGGGCGGCCAGGTGGCTCAGCGAGTAAGAGCATGGGCTCCAGTGTTGGGACGACCTGGAGATCGAATCTCGGGCTCAGACACTCAGCACCGCACCCAGAAATAACTGGCCGTGTAACCTTGAGCAAGTTACTTAACCCCGATTGCTTAAAAAAAACAACAACAACTTGTTAGAGCAGAAGATGTGAGTCTGTTTGTAGCTGGGGATGAAGATGGGGTCTAAGAGAATAGCTTCAGCTGCCTCCTTTAGAACCTGAACTCCTAAGGGCAAGGAGCATATTAAGCCATTGGTAGGAATCCCAGCTTGGAAGAACCCAGACCTATTATTTCCTATTGCCAAACAGTTTTTAAGCTGTCCCTTAAGGTCAGATGGAATTTGATATTAGAAGATTCTATGGTAAAAAGGGAGTTATCTGGTAACAGCTCAGTAGACTTACAGGAAAATTTTTATCAGTGTAAGTAGGGGTGGTGTTGACTTTTTAATAGTGGCAGTGAAGTTATGAGCCTTATATCACAAAATCATAGAATTATATATTTAGACTTGGAGGGTACCTCAGAGAGCATCATAGCCAACCCCCAATCCCAAATTCTTTTATTGGCTTCCTGAGAATAGGTACCCAGAGTGTTATATTATGATAGTAGGCCAGTGTTTAGCTAAATACATTGTAATTTTTGAATGCCACATATGCTCTATTCACTGAGTCACATTAATGCATTTAATATATTATTTAATAATGGTCCATTTGATTAATACCCAGGAAAGGAAAAGTCTATTCATGGGTTTCCACACTACACAGTGGAAACTACTTAATTATCCCAGGTTAGGTTGTTATATATTTTGTCAATAGCTCATAGAAATATTCCTGGTTACCTTATATTTTCAGGAAACAAGTAGCTAGACACATCAGGGAGGGTACCTCCTATACCAGTCTCTGGTTATACTACTGCCATTTTGCAAACATTCACAAAGTGCTCATACCCATCCTCATTCCAGATTCGGGATGGAGTCACTCAGGTCAACAGTGCTTTTATGCCACCACTAATTTTACAGATGAGAAAACTGAGGACCAAGGAAATTAATGATTTATCCAAGATCACACAGGTTTTGAAATCAAGTTCTCTGACTTCAGAGTCAATGATCTTTCCACTGTTACATCCATTTTTCCACTTGGCTAAGAGGGAAAGGAAGGACTTTAGATCCAGGAGGAAATATGTAAAATTAACATGATTCCTCTCAGAGACACTAAAGATGGTGTAACATTATCAAAGCTAAGATGAAAATTAAAGTTGTGACTAATAAGTTCATTGGTCTTGAAAGAATTTGGTGAAAGAGGGAGAAGCCTGAAATTATAACCCAACCCCAGCCCCCAGCCCTTCCTCTATGAGTATACAGTATGGTATTAAAGCACAGTGTAAGTGAGATCAAACTCAGGAAACTTAGCAGATGCATATTTTTAAAGTTTTTATGTTTCACTATTAAATCAGTATCTTTTGATATGTGTTTATGTTGCAGCACGTACTTTTTATTCTTTTGTCCGTTTAGATGGATACATTAGTGTACTGGATTAGTTTATTTACATGGTCACTCTCACAAAGCCTGAAGTATGAGCTGGAGATATTATATAAGATGTTCTTATTATCCAAAGATAATTGGTACTAGGAAAAGGTCACTTAAAGTGAATCCATTTAAGAGAAGGACAAACATTTCAGAGTAAATAATAAACTAAAGGTTTTCATCTTGAAAAAAAAACAAAGCTAAAATTATAAAAATGAGTTTATCTTACATTTAACAATTTGGTTCTAATTCAACTATAAGGTAATTCTTAGAATGAATTAAGAATGAAACCAAGTGTTGGATTTTTTTTTTGTCCTAACTTTTTTTCTGACAAATTTAAACTGCACTATTAGGAGGGTGTTTCACACTTTCAAACTCCAATTAATGTAACTAAAATGATGCTCAATAACCTGATATTTTTATCATGGGAGAAGGTCTCTTTGATTGGGTTATAAGAGCAACTGATCATTCAGATACATAAACCAGGTGTGGAAAAGTGTTTAGACAGAATCAACTGAAGGGATAAACAAGATGCAAAGCATGAAGTCCTTTGGCTGGCCATCAGTTGAAATCAGATGGTGAAATGTGTTGGGAATAGTTAAAAGAATCAGACATACCTCTGAGGATATGTATTGCAGAGGAGAGTATAGCAAGAGCATTCTAGCAACTGCTCTGAATATTAAGTACTTGGAGGGACCGGGTCCTTGTGCCTGTAGCCAAAGGGCGGGAAGAAAGGACTCACTCTATGAGTCCAGAAAGAAGGCTCCCACTCTCCCCTCAACACCCCGTTGACTGAACCAGTAGCAAACAGTACATCTAGGAAGGGGCTGAGAGAGGACAAACTGGGACTGCTGAAGAAAGGCAGCTCAGAGAGAAGTGTAGTTTCAGGACCCCACGTGATCCCCAATCCTTGGAGCCCAGCAGAGGGCTACAGACATCAAAGAACTTAATCCAGGAATGGAGAAAAGGGCTTCCATCTAACCACAAGCTATAGCTTACTCATTTGCCATGTGCTATCTAAGCTGAAACCCACTTTTCCTTGTATTCCATATGTCCTTGTGGGAGAATGTGTCCTAGACTTTTGGGGGGAAGGTTTTGTTTTTGTTTTTGTTTTTTTTACCAACTGATCTTATTATGCCATCTTACCTCTACCAGTCCAGTTGACTCATAATCAATATAGAGTACACCAGATAAGAGCTTGTGATTAATAGTACTAGAGAATCACATGACATCCTCCACCCCCTCTGGGTTACCCCTGGAAGTCTGGGGGCAGAAGTAGCCAGCCACCCTCTTGGAACCCAACCCGCTAGTCCAGTGGGGGTTGGGAGAGTAGCCCTGGAGAAGGTGCTACAGTAGTATAGCAAAATACCTTTCACTTCATGTTTGATTTTCACAAAACAATCATTTAAGTCATGTCCAACTCTGTGACCCCATTTGGGGTTTTCTTAGCAAATATTCTGAAGCGGTTTGCCATTTCCTTCTCCAGCTCATTTTACAGATGAAGAAACTGAAGCAAACAGGATTAAGTGACTTGCACAGGGTCACACAGCTAGTTAAGTGTCTGAGGTCAAATTCAGACGCAGGAAGAATTGTCTTCCTAACTCCAAGCCCAACACTCTATCCACTGGCACCACCTAGTACTTCGTCATTTTCCCAAGAGCTTCTTTTTATCTCAATATATTGAAATCATATAAAAGGGGGTGGGGGCTGGCCTTCTCTTTAGTGGCAACAGAACAAAGGCAATAAAACAACAGCATTGCCTGAATGCCTCAAGTCTCCTGGGTTTGAAGAACCCTCAGTCTGATTAGGTAATGTAACCTTGTTGACTACAAGCTCTCACTAAGAGATAATTAAGACAAGGGCAGGGAAAGTGACAGATTTATCACATACACCTGCAACCCCTAGCTAATTTTCTAGCAGTTTATCTGGTGATAACTTTCAAAATTTACAGTGAATGAAGTCCCAGTTAGGACCATTTTACTTGAAAATCTCTCTGATATGTTAGGTTGAATAACTACAGTCTCAAAGCTCTTTGGGGGACCTCATGATATAGCTAGGATACAAATTTGAATTGTAATTTAAAAGGGTATTGTTTTGTTTCATGTATATAGGAGAGACTTGATTATACTTGAAATTGGTAGGGAAGGAACCAGCAATAGCGGTAATGATCATGATAATAACATTTCCATAACACTTTAAGGTTTACAAACTGCTTTACAAATACTATCTCACTTTTATTCTTACAACAACCCTGGGATGCAGGGTTTGACAGATGGCAGCTAGCAGTGAAGTGACTTGTCCAGGATCACACAGCTGGTAAGTATCTGAGGTCACATTTGAATTCAGGTCCTCCTAACTCCAGGTCCAGTACTCTATCTAATGTGCCAACTAGCTCTAAGTAGGGAGGGAGAAATGATGAAAGAAGGAAAGGCCAATGAGATCATATCTCTGCTGGCCTCTTAGGAGAGATCTGTTTTCTCTGCACAAAATCACTGGATTTCAGAGCCAGAAGAGATTTCAATAGCCATCTAGTCCACACACCAAAAAAGATTTCTCACTACAACACACCAAGTGATCACCTGGCTATTATTTGTAAATCTCCAATGAGAGGGTCTGCCATCAGAGGCAGGCCATTACATTGTTGGACTGTTGTAACTGGCAGGGAGATTTTTTCCAAGATTTGCCTTTTTGTGTAGTGTACCCATCGTTCCAACTTTTATTTTCCAGTGCCAAGCAGGACAAGTCTTAATTCTTCTTCCATGTGAAAGCCCTTCCCATTCTTGAAAATATCATTTTTGCCCCTGAATCTCCTCTTCTCCAGGGTAAACATTCCCTTGGACCAGTTCTTTTAATCAGTTCCCATCTGCCAGGATCTCAAGGCCCTTAAAGCATCCTGGTTGCCCTATTCTGAATGTTCTCCAGTTTATCAGTGTCCCTTCTAAACTGTGGTACTAGAGTAGGCCTAGAGCCTTGTCCCATTGCTCTGGAGGGAAACAAATAGTTTCCCAGCTTGGGAAGATTCTTTCTCCATTTGTACAACCCATTCTGCTACTTGGAGGAGTTTGAACAGTCACCCTGAAAACTCTTGGCATCTGACTGTATCCAAATCTGAGCTTCCCAATTGGAATCCCACAAGGAAACAATAATCTCGGGCATGATCCTCCAACAAGTCAAATATCCAGTTGTGGCTGCCCCTTGATAGCCATTTCCATAGCCCCAAATATAAATGGGATCCATTAAAATTTTGCTGTTGTTGCTGCTCAGTCATGTCTGACTCATAGTGACCCCTTTTGGGGTTTTCTTGGCAGAGATACTGGAGTAGTTTATCATTTCCTTCTCCAGCTCACTTTATAGATGAGGAAACTGAGGAAAGCAAGGTTAAGTGACTAGCCCAGGGTCACATAGTTAGTAAGTGTCTGAGACCAGTTAGACAAGTCTTCCTGACTCTAGGCCCAGCACTCTATCGACTGTGCCACCTAGCTGCCCCCATATAAAGATAGAGGAAACTGTAATATTATGCCAAGAACCCTGAATTCTGAGTCAGAAGACCTGGGCTTGATTCCCAATTCTTATTAGCTATGTGACTTTGAATGGAACACAGAGTCTACTATTTGCCTTTCTGTTATTCATCTGTAATACAAGGATAACACTGCCTGAGATACCTTTTCACATTATGGGGACTGAGTGTAATGCAAAATGTAAAATACCTTTATCAACCTCAAAGCATTACGTTCATGCCAACTATTGTTATTATACTTGTAAGACAGGAGGTCTCTTTTATAGATGGGCCTCTCTGAACGCTTTCTCAGGTTTGAGCCACTTTGTGCTTATAGTTCAACATGAACTCCAGTGAGGTATTTCTTTCACTAGTCAACCAAAGGATATAGTAGATCAAAGCAAAAGAAATTTCAACAGCTCAGCAGGATAAGCAACAAAGATTTCTCCCATACACGTGGAGATAAACTCTCCCACTGGTTACCACACCACCAGCTGGAGGCAGGATTCAGGGAATATACCTAAGCAGGAGAGGTGTATGCTGGGAAAGAGGTACCCTTTTCCAGGGCAACTCCCGTCTCCAATGTGGCCAAGCTACTGACGCCCTCTGGATTTGTAGTGATGTCATTCCACAAGGTGTTTTGTTTTGTTTTTACTGCCCTGGTACCTTCTGTTGCTCTGTCCTCTTTCCCACACTTCTCTGGACTGAGAGCTGGCACTACTGCTGAACATTCCCATGAGGGATGTTCCCCACATCTCCACTGAGGCTGTTAGGTGACCCACTGGATAGTGTGTCTAGAGTATGGGAGACCTGAGATCAAATCCTACCTCAGATACTTGCTGGCTGTGTGTCCCTGGGCAAGTCACTTCACTTCTGTCTGCCTCAATTTGCTCAACTGTAAAATGGGTATAATAATAGTACCTGCCTCACAGAGTTGTCATGAGGATAAAACAGTATTTGTAATGTGCTTTGTTGGTCAGTCAATACATATTTATTAAGAGTCTACTATATGCCAGGAAGCAGCAAGGTGGCCCAGAGGCTAGAGCACTGGGCCTGGAGTAAGAAGCACCTGAATTCAAATCCTGCCTTGGATACTTACTAGCTGTATGACCCTGGGCAAGTCACTCAACCTCTGTTTGCCTTAATCCACTGGAGAAGGAAATGGCAAATCACTCCAGTATCTTTGACAAGAAAACCCCACAGACTGTACTGGTGCTATGGTCCACTGGGGTGCCAGGAACTGTGTGAAATGCTAGGGATAAAGACCAAGGCAAACCTGGAAGAGCTCACAATCTAATGGGGGACACAACATGTAAAATAACTGTACAAACAAACTATATATAGAATAATTGGAAAATAATCAACAGAGGGGTGGCACTAGCATTAAGACTGGGAAAGGCTTCCTGTGGAAGGTGGGATTTTAGCTAGGCCTTGAAGGAAGCCAGAAAAGCCAGGAGGCAGAGATGAGGAGGGAGAACAGTCCATGCTTGGGGATAGCCAGTGCTTTGAAAAACCCAGAAGTGCTACATAAATGTTAGCAATTATTGTTACTGTTATTATTATTTATTATTATTATTATTTTATCTCTTGTGGGACACTAGTTCTCTTCTACCAGTTGCTGGACTTGAGCCACCACTATCCTCAAAGAGAGGAGTCAAGGTCTTTTTTATGGTAGTCCCAGGGACTATTTTGAGCTCTTTTGTGATGCACACCTTTCCCCCCAGCCAGGTGAACCCAGTCAGGTAGATGAAGAAATTCTTTTTTTTTTTTTAAGCAATCCTGGTTTAAGTAACTTGCTCAAGGTTACATAGCCAGTTATTTCTGGGTGTGGTGCTAAGTATCTGAGCCCGGGATTCGATCCCCAGGTCATCCCGACACTGGGGCCGGTGCTCTTACTTGCTGAGCCACCTGGCCGCCCCTAAGCAATTGGGGTTAAGTAACTTGCTCAAGGTTACACGGCCAGGTGTGATAAAGAAATTCTTAATATTTATAAACTATTTTTTGCCTTCTGCCTCTTGGAGGACCACAAGCTAAACCCTTTTCCCAATTTGCTCCAAAATTCCTTTTAACTCCTATCATATCCCTGGGTCTCTCTATTGTGGGTTCCTTTTAACAACATCCTATGACTCAACTTTAAAAAAACTACAGAGGCACTAGGTGAAAGGAATCTTTCAACTCCATCATGCTCCTGAATGTCTGCAAAAGACTATAAAAGGACCAGGCAGAGTTGGGGGCCTTTGTTCTATAGTCCTGCCTTTGTTATGCATTTCTTCCAGCACCAAAACCTCTGATCTCCCTAAACTATCCCTCATATCCTTTTCTCCTTGTTTAAAGAACTATTTTTACAACTGTTATTGTGTTATATACATTATGGTTACGTCTAGAAGAACCAATTACCACTTAGGCAAATATAACAAGCAACCAAAAGTCAAGGGGTGGCAAGGACCTCAATGTTGATTAAAGCCTGACTGTCCAAAAATGAATTCCCAGTGTGTCAGGTATAATGGCTCCCACAATAATATAAACATAAGCATGAGAGAATATGCTTCCAGTCCAAGAGTACATTCTTTTTAGGACTGGAAGCATATTCTCTCATGCTGATGTTTATATTATTGTAACCCAGGACCCTAAGTTCTATATGCAAGTCTTGACCTTTTTCCACCAAATACTAGTTCCACAATGAACTTACATAGCAAATAGCAAAGAAACACATTTACCCAAATCACAGCAAAATAGAACTTAAAGAAGGTATATATAGGAGAACATATGCCAAATAATAGGATGGAAGAGCTCTCACACTGGGAGTCAGGCATCTCAGCCTCACATCTCACCTAAGTGAAACTCCCTGAAGTCTCCAGAGTAGCAAGCTGAGGGTAGAGACGTGATGGAGACTGCTGGCTCTTCCCATGTCTTCCCAGAGTCTTTTCCTTCAGCAACTTGAACTGGGATTGGCCTCTTCCATCTTTTCTCTCAAAGTAAGAAGCAACTCAGATATGTGAAGAAAATATGAAACTTAACCAGTCCCAAAGCAGGTACTACTGAGAACTGAAGCGTGGCCTCTCATGAGGGAAGAGTGTCCATCTCCACAAATGGGATTTGGGGCAAGGGTTATACTAATTATAACTTTGCCTGGCTCCACCTCCATCCTTGAGGGCCTTGAACTGAAATTGATTTTTCCCTATAGAATATCACAGAGGATGCTTCCCCCTTTCCAACCTACACACTACAAGACTGGACCCACAGCTTGGGAACTATTTGGGTATATCCCATTGGCTGTCAGCCAGTAACAGCAGGTCTCATAAAAGGTAGAATGGGTTTTTGAAGTAGCACTTACTTATACCACCTGCCAATTTTTTTATGGCCCCAGTCTATCAGCAAGTTAAGTGGTAAGGGAAAGCAGAAAAGATAAAGGCACTAATAGGGGTAGAAACAAAAATTCAGCCAGTGTTCTTGCCTGTCTCCTCAAACCAAAATGAGAAACGGATTCTGTTAATATCCCTTTGGAAATCCTTGCCTCGTATCCTGGGAAGAGATTGGGCATGATGGCTAGATTTTCCTCACAGGAAAGAAGGACCTTCATACAGAACAAGCAAATACTGTGTTTCCCCTATAATAAGACCTATCCCGAAAATAAGCCCTCCCCTTACTGTGTAAGATTCCTCTAAAATAAGCCCTCCCCCAAAAATAAGCCCTATTGAGATTGCTATTGTAGTGAAGGTGATCCCCTGCGCTACATGCTACATTACAGTACCCTCTGTATGCACCGTCCCCCCCCGCCCCGGTGAAACGCACGCCGCGCTCCGAGCTGCATCCAATCAGAGCTGCAGCAGTGAGTGCATCATCCTGTTCTTCCCCAGTGATTTGCTGTCAATGTTCATTAAAATAAGCCCTCCCCTGAAAATAAGCCCTCTGGTGTTTTTCTGTCCAAAAAATTTAATAAGACAGTGTCTTATTATCGGGGAAACACGCTATGCCCTGTCTGCTTCCAGTCAATCACATGTGACTTGATGCTGAGGGGGTTTGAGCCTTTGAGGTGACAAGACAAACCTTTTATTGGCCGCTGAGCAGAAAGAATCTATGACTCAGTTAACCTTTTAAAAGGAAGTGACTCCATCCTCCAGGAGCCATTATGTCATTAGGGCTGTATGAGGTGTTCAGGGAGGATTAGCACCTCTGGTGTGAGGACTTCTCTTCTACTCTTGGTGTCCACCAGATTTGCCCAACTCTCACTGTGGCTCCAGAAGCTGCAGCATGCTCAACAGGCATACACTGGATAAAACTGCCTCAGCAGGGGTGGCCAGGTGGCTCAGTGAGTAAGAGCACTGGCCCCAGAGTTGGGATGACCTGGGATCGAATCCAGGCTCAGACACTTAGCACCCACCCAGAAACACCTGGCCGTGTAACCTTGAACAAGTTACTTAACCCCTATTGCTTTAAAATAAATAAATAAAATAAAACTGCCTCAGTAGACAGGCTAAACCAGGCTCAGGGTAGCCAATAGGCCTCAAACCTATCAGTGAGTTAGGGGGATATCTACCCCCAGTGGAACAGGTGAATGAGAACAATCTGTTGCAACAGTCAAGATGATGGTGATACCCGGGATGTGGTGGGTGACCTTGGCATCTTTGATGTCTCATCAAGCTCTAAGAGCTCCACAGCACCTACTTCAGTCACCTTCATTTTGTCTTGCCACTGGATTTTGATGACTTTGGAAGAAATAGTGAGGCTGAAAACTTTGTGCAACTCCGCCTCACTTAAATCCAATTCATGAGCATGTCACTGATACACTTCAAAATAAAGGATGAACAACCACCAAATACTATACAGAATGAATGAGCTTTCCCATTGGAGAGAATCTCAGCTCTCAATTTCCCTCAAATTTCCTGAAGTCTCTAATATAGTAAGCTGGGGATAAGGCCATGATTGACAACAATTTTGTCAATAACTTGGATAAAGGCATAGATGGCAATAGGGAGCTCCCACTTTGGATTTTCTGAAATTAGCCAGATGATCAATTAGGCACTTTGGTAGCAACCTTGAAAAATCTTTGCCCTGACTCCGTCTGTCAAGTGAAATGCACAAATGGATGTGTTATGTTGTCTATTCAAGAGATCCCTACTGCAATGTAGACTGTAAACCATCTATGTCTGCCTGTCCTCTGTGACCCCTGTCCATGTCTATCCATAAGTTCCCCACAGGAGATCCACCCAACATACTGAAGACCTTCCTCACTTTCTCCTTACATCATATGGGCTCTGACCATTGAGGACTCTGATCATGCCTCATTCTTGTCACATGGCCAATCTTTTCTTCCTATCCCACAATTCCTTGATGACATCTTTCATTGCTATTCTTCTTTGGAATGCTTTGGTTATATGCTGAAGTCTACTCACATCCACCATATGCTTTACCAGTGTCCTCTGTGTGATATTGATTTTTAATTCTTTGGAGGTATACCATGTCTCTGGCAGCTAGGTGGTACAGGGGATAGAGCACTGGCCTTGGTGTCAGGAGGACCTGAGTTCAAATCTGTCCTCAGACACTAGCTGTGTGACCCTGAGCAAGTCACTAAACCCTGTTTGCCTCAGCTTCCTCATTTGTAAAAATGAACTGGAGAAGGGAATGCCAAATCACTCCAGTATCCTTGCCAAGAAACCCCCAAATGGGGTCATGGGGAGTCAGATACAATTGAAACAGCTCAACAACAAAAAATACCATGTCTCACTGCCATATAGCAATGAATTCTTCATCCACTTGGTCTTTCCTATTGTAACAGTAATGGGAATTTGAAGATCTTCCCTGCTTTGAAAATAAACTCTACCCTCTAATAGATCGATAGGTCAGATTACTCTGAGTAATTACAGATTACTTCCGGAATGCAATCAGTCCAATGATACACTAAGAGGAGCCTCTGAAAAAAAAAAAAACTATCCACAAGAAATTTCTCTTAGACTTGCACTCCATGCTGAATTTCTTTCATCACTATGGCCAGTACCTTAGGTGGACATACATTTCCCAGTTTTAAGTCTTGACAAATGTTTATTATCAGAGGGTCATTAAAGAGGTTATTATTGTTATATCTTTTAAGGACTCTTAAACCTTTTTTATGTATGGATGCAAAACCCCTTGTTTTAAAAAGCCTATGAGGCAGATTTCTGTTCTACCAAATTAAATGTTGTTGTTTGTAATCAACAAATGGTAAGCAAAATGGATCTTATGTTCTCTATATCTTTCAGTTAAGTATGTACTAAAGTACTACAGTTGCAAGGACAAAGAAATAATGCACTGAATTTCACTTGTGAAAGTCTATTTGTTCCCTGCTAACAACCTTACTGAGAGCTCCATTAGCAACAGATGATTGTCATAGAAGATTTTGTATCAATGGAAGTGTAGGCACATAGTTTAGATATTACTGATATTCTTATGGTCAACTTTTTTCAGTATTATTAAAGTCCAAAGTCTTTTTTCCCATGCCTTTATTAATTTTCCTTTCCTTAGTATACACTTAAGTATACAGACAAAGTGCTGGAACAATAATAACTAGCATATACATGTATTTCTATTTATCTGTATCTATCTGTCTATATACATATAGCATAAAACTTTAAAGTTTGCAAAGCACTTTACAAATGTTCTCATTTTATCTTCACATCAACCCTGGAGAGTAGATATTATTATGTCCATTTGTCAGATGAGGAAATTGAAGCAGCTAGAGGTTAAGTGACTTGTCCAGGGTCACACAGCTAGTAAATATCTGAGACTGGATTTCAAATACTGTCTTCTTGATTCCAGGTCTAATATTGAATCTGTATACTTAAGTGTATCTGAAGGAGTGGAAAACAAAAAAAGCGTGAAAAAAATGACTGGGTCTTACTAATACTGAAAAAAAAAAACTGTCCAAAAGAACACCATAGCTCCTAGTTATTTGAAGCCTGGAATGCAGGAAGCCTTGAATTCAAATTCCACCTTAAATACGAATTAGCTATGTGACCATAAGCAATTTATTTAATTTCTTTCAGCCTCTGTTTTATCCTCTGTAAAATAAGAATAAAAATCCTATCTTTACAGGGTTGTTATGAAGATCAAATAAATATAATATACAGGGCGTCCCAAAAGTCAAGACTTTCAGGATACCTTGTATGTAAAATGCTTCACAAAACCTTAAAGCACAATATAAATGTTAGCTATTATTAGCTGTCATAGCATTTTAATAACTTAAAACTGCACTAAAACTTTCAGAACAGACTATATTTTGTATGTATGTGTATGTACATGGATACACATATGTGTGTGTCCCTCAACACGAGCGCACACATACACAACACACACCAGTATTGCCTCTATTATGGATCTCCTTGAAATATAATTGGTGCAATCCAGCTGCTTTTTTCAACTTTATTCTCTTTAGGGCCATTTGTATCTTCTCTATAGCACATTCAGGACTGTGATGTTAGGGTCCAAGTGTGAAGATTCCATTGTCCTTGAAGAAGGAAAACTGTTTTTAATCCACCTTTCATTTTCATCTTTCGATGTCCTTTGAGATGACTTTGCTTAATTGGATGCATTGCTAAGATTTATTTAAACTGGTTTTACTTTCTGCTGCTTCTTTTTGGCTGATACTGATCATTCTGACCCATCGT
Organism: Petaurus breviceps papuanus; assembly: GCF_028583685.1. Taxonomy (NCBI): domain Eukaryota; kingdom Metazoa; phylum Chordata; class Mammalia; order Diprotodontia; family Petauridae; genus Petaurus; species Petaurus breviceps. The sequence continues at coordinate 47,718,402 of NW_027185798.1, forward strand.
CTCTCTTCCTAAGATTTTACAATTTTATATTTAGTGTTGCCCTGGCTGCTATCTATCTCCTTTGTTGTGGCAATTAATTTTCAGTGGCTAAATTTCTGGAAAAATTATTATACTTGGTGTAATTTCTGTCATCCACTTCCCATTTTTTCATTGCTTGTTTAAATTCTTCAGGGTTAAATTGTTACAATTTTAAGTCTTATCTTTTTCTTGCTTTTTTTTTTTTTACCAATTCTGATCTTAGTTCTAATGATTGATCATCTGACAGTTATAATGACTGACAGTATAACACCTGCCACAATAATCTTCCCAAGCTGGGAGACTATTTGTTTCCCTCCAGAGGAATGGGACAAGGCTCTGGAGAACGTTCAGAATAGGGCAACCAGGATGCTTTAATGGACTTGAGTTCCTGGCAAATGAGAACTGATTAAAAGAACTGGTCCAAGAAAATGTTTACTCTGGAGAAGAGGAGATTCAGGGGCAAAAATGATGTTGTTTTCAAGAATGGGAAGAGTTTTCACAGGGAAGAGGAATTAAGACTTGTCCTGCTTAGCACTGGAAAATAAAAGTTGAAATGATGGGTGGACTTCACAAAAATCCAAATCTTGGACTTATTGGCCTAATTTATCTTCCTACCAGTCACCTCCCCCTGGTGGCAGACCCTCTCATTGGAGGTTTACAAACAATAGCCAAGTGGTCTCTTGGTGTGTTGTAGTGAGAATTCTTTTTTTGGTGTGAGTTAGACTAGATGGCGAGTGAAATCTCTTCTGACTCTGAAATCCAGTGATTCTATGCAGAGAAAACAGATCTCTCATAAGAGGCCAGCAGAGATATGGACCTTAGGGGCCTATATTCTTGAGAAGGAATATGTCATGTCACTTCAAAGGAATTGGTCTTGTTCTGAGGGTAGAAACAGGAGCAGTAGTAAGTTTCATTAAGTTTCAGCTTAATGACAGGAAGAACTTCCTAAAAATTACTGCTGTTCAAAAGTGAAATGGCCACCTGCTAGAGTCCCCTCCTAGTACATCTTCAAGCCAAAGCTAAAAGACAGCTTGTTGGGCATGCTATTATGGGAGTCCTTTCATTAACAGATTGGACTAGGTGACCACTTAGATTCTTTGAGGAAGTAAGAGATAAAATGACCTGATGGTGGGCATTGAATTAACAATGAGGATTGCAGCTACTGAAAAATGACTGGAACACACATTTTGAGATCATTCAGGGCCTTTTCTCAGGTTCACTGAAACAATCTAACAAATCACAGGTTCCTGACCTCTCTCACCCAAGATCTGGAGGAACCCCGGTCCAACCAAACAAATGCTAGATGGTCACCCTGAGTGTTAAGTCAGATTCTGGTCTCATCTTTGGATGTTTCATCCTGGAAAAAAGGACACTATCACCCCCATATTGGCAGGGCAGGACTCTCATTAATGTCCACAATGTAGAATGTTAAAAAGGACTGAGTGATTAGACACCAGTGGGTTTCTTCTCTGATGAGGCAACTTCTAGAATGTATCCATCCTCCTTCCTGGATGACATCACCACCTGTCTACCAACAATGTGGCTTAACTCCTTTAGCCAACAGCAGAAATTGATGACTGTCACTAAGAAGACTGGAGAGCTCTGTTTCAACAAGTGTGAATTCTTACTCTTGGTAGGTATAGATTTCCCCCTACAATGTGCCAAAGATAGTGAATCTACTAATACCCCTGGCATATTTTCTTTATTTTGGCTTTTGTTAGGAATTCCTCTGTTGCATGATTTTATATTTATGAAGGCGTGTAGCTTATGGAAGAAATAATGCAGTGTACCTGAAACAATGCTGAGTGGCTTTATCAATGTATTTCATTAGTCAATGAATAGACTGATGAAAGCTGCTTAGACTGGGTCTCTTCCTCAGAGGGAAATGGGGTCATGTAGACCCCCTTTCAATCAATCAATCAATCAAAAGGCACTTACTGGCAATTATGTGTGCTAGGTTCTAAAGATACAAAGGCAAAAATGAAACAGTAACAGCCCTCAAGAAGCTTATATTCTCTTAGGGGCAACAGAAATATTAAATAAACTGGATGGATGGATGAACAAATGAACAGGCAAATAAAATAAATGAACAGGCAAGAAAATAAATATACATATATACATACATATATGTATATATGTGTATATTTGTATATACATGTATATATGTGTGTATCAAGGTAAACTAAGAAGAATATCAGTAACTGGAGAGATCAGAAAAGGCTTCATGTAGAAAGTGGTTCTGGAACAGAGTTATGAAGGAAATAAGGGCCTTGAATTTAAGCCAAATGAGAAGTGACTGAAAGAATTGATTCAAGGGAATTTTTGCCCTATAGAAGAGAAGATTCAGGGGTAAATGTGATCATTGTTTTCAAGAATAGGAAGGACTTCATGTGGAAGAGGAAGTAGCCTTGTCCTGTTTGGAACTAGAAAACAAATACTCATCATTGGTGTAATAGGAAGTGCCCTTCTATATTTATACAAAGCTGTCTGGTTCCCTTCATCCTCCTAAATAGAAATGTGATACCTTGGGTCACTCCGAATCAATCTGCATTTCTGGGCAGAGCTGACTTCCTGGGCTATGGTTACATGTGAGGTATCATTTACCAGGACTGAAACAAAATGGAGAGTCAGGGAGACAGTGAAATGGAAGAATATGGCTCATTATGTCCTTGTCACCTTGTGAGTGTTCCACTGGTGCTTTGTATGCTAGCAATAAATTTTATAATTAGATTGGATGAGTCTGTGGTTATATCTCTGTTCCTTGAAATCCTGAGCAATACCAACACAGGAGATACCTGGGATGTTGTAACCTCCCAAGATTTGTTAACACCTGATATCCTCTACACTCTTGGTGATTTATATGGGTACAAGTGATCCAAATGATGTTACGAGAAAACATTACTGAGGATTATAAAGTCTTAACTTTCATTTTTTTTTTAATTTTGAGCTCTAAATTCTCTCCCTCACTCTTGCCCCTCCCCTGCCCACTGAGAAGGCTAGCAATGACATCAATTATACATGTGAAGTAATGCAAAACAAATTTCCATATTAGCCATGTTGTAAAAACCAATAAATAGCAAGAAACATAAAGTACGACAGGTATTGTATTTTGTCAAAAGTTTTCTTATCTATTGAGATCACCATATGATTTTTGTTTTTGTTATTGATATGGTCTATTATGCTGATAGTTTTTCTAATACTGAACTAGCCCAGCATTCCTAATATAAATCCCACCTGGTCATAGTATATGATTTGTGTGACATATTGCTGTAATCTCCTTGCTAGTATTTTATTTAAAGTTTTTGCATCAATATTCATTAGGGGGCTTATAGGTTTCTGTGTTTTTGCTCTTCCTGGTTTAGGTATCAAAACCAATTTGTTTTATGAAAGGAATTTGATAGGAAATATAAAGCTGCTAAGCAAAAAACTGAAGAATTTAGAGCACATGTGGTATTTCCATCAATCTTGAAGACAGGAGATTTAAGAGAGGCAGGGAGACCTGCTAAGTGAGTAGTTAGCTAGCTAAGATGATGGGCTATGGCTTGGAATTAATCATAATAAACTTTTGGTCAAAGATGGACGACTAACAAAAGCATACAGCATTTGCCTACAGTTTCATGAATGTGACCAAGAAAGTTTTGAACCAAAAATGAAGGAAGAAGAAAATGGCTCATGCATCTACCATACCAGACACTACAGAGAGTGTTACGCATGACATAGGAAGAATAGAAGGGAGTACCAGCAATTCATAGGAGATACTATTTTAGGAGAGAGCCTCCAATAAAACCTATGGCCTCAAGTAAAAAAGGTGATCCAAAATTCTTAGTGCAGTTTTTAGCTTAAATATGTATACAATACATAAGTGAACTTAAGACCCTAACACAAGGAGTCAAATTTAATCAAATAAGTTAACAACAAAATCTGATAGAATGGGGCCCATGGCTTGAATGTGGCTCTCTAAGTGTCTTCCTTACTCAAATGGAACAGAATAAATATAAGGAGTGGTGAAGTATAATAATAAGTTAATAATAACAAATTCTTGTGAGAAAATGCAAGTGCCAGAGAGAAAGATGTTATGGAGAGCATTTGAGTGGTGATCAACAAATAAAGAAAAAGTAATATTACAGAAGTATACTACAGGCCAGAAGGAGGAAATAGAAGAGGAAAATAGGGGGAGAAATCTTAATCAAACAAGGGATAAAGGAAATCAGAAAAAAATAGATAATTTTAATTACATGAAATTCAAAAGCTTTTGCACTAAAATGGATGATTCTGATTACATTAAACTGAAAAGGTTTTGCACAAACAAAACCAATGCAACCAAGATTAAAAAGGAGGCAGAAAGCTGGGGAACAATTTTTACAGCCAGTGTCTCTAATAAAGGTCTCATTTCTAAAATATATAGAGAACTGAGTTGAATTTATGAGACTATAAGTCATACCCCAATTGATAAATGGTCAAAGGATATGAACAGGCAGTTTTTTTTTCAGAGGAAGAAATAAAAGCCATCTATAGTCATATAAAAATGCTCCCAATAGCCACTGATTAGAGAACTATAAGTCAAAACAACATCACACCTATCAGATTGGCTAACATGACAAAATGGGAAAATTATAAATGTTGAAGATGTGGGAAAATTGGAACATTGATGCATTGTTGGTGAACTGATCCAATCATTCTGGAGAGCAATTTGGAAGTATGTCCAAAGGGCTATAAAACTGTGCATACCTAGGGGTGGCTAGGTGGCACAGTAAATAGAGCACCAGCCCTGGAGTCAGGAGGACCTGAGTTCAAATTCGGCCTCAGACACTTGACACACTTGTTAGCTGTGTGACCTTGGGTAAGTCACTGAACCCCAATTGCCTTGCCTTCCCGCCTCAAAAAACAAAACATAAGGGGTGGCCAGGTAGCACAGCGAGTAAGAGCACCGGCTCCAGTGTTGAGAAGCCCTGGAGATCAAATCCCGGGCTCAGACACTTAGCACCCACCCAGAAACACCTGGCCGTGTAACCTTGAGCAAGTTACTTAACCCCAATTGCTTAGGGGCGGCCAGGTGGCTCAGCGAGTAAGAGCACCGGCTCCAGTGTCGGGATGACCTGGATCAAATCCGGGCTCAGATACTCAGCACCACAACCAGACATAATAACTGGCCGTGTAACCTTGAGCAAGTTACTTAACCTCAATTGCTTATTAAAAAGAAAAAACATAAGACAAGACAAAACCAAACCAAACAAAAACTGTGTATACCCTTTGATCCAGCAATACCACTTCTAGGTCTGTAACCCAAAGAGATCATAAAAATGGGAAAAGTACCGACATGTACAAAAATATTTATAGCATCTCTTTTTGTGGTGGCCAAGAGCTGGAAATAGAAGGGATGCCCATCAGCTGGGGAATGGCTAGACAAGTTTTGCTGTATGAATGTAATGGAATACAATTATGCTATAAGAAACGAAGAGCCGGGACAGCTAGGTGGTGCAGTGAATAGAGCACCTGCCCTGGAGTCAGGAGGACCTGAGTTCAAATCTGGCCTCAGACACTTAACACAGTTACTAGCTGTGTGACCTTGGGCAAGTCACTTAACCCCAATTGCCCTCCCAAAAAAAAAAGAAATGATGAGCAGGCAGACCTCAGAAAAACCTGGAAAGACTTATATGAACTGATGCTGAGTGAAGTGAGTAAAACCAGGAGAGCACTGTACACAGTAACAGTCACAATGTTAGATGACTGACTTTGATAGGCTTAGCTCTTCTCAGGAATGCAAGGATCTAAGACAACTCCCATAGACTCACACTGGAAAATGCTATACACATCCAGAGAAAGAATTTTGGAGGCTGAATGCAGATGGAAGCATACTATTTACTCTCTCTTTTCTTTTGTTGTTTTGTTTCTTCTTTCTTGTGGTTCCTCCCATTAGTATTATTTCTTCTTTGCATCATGACTAATCTGAAAATATGTTTAATATGAATGCATAAGTAGAGTCTTTATCAGATTACATGCCATCTTGGGGAGGGAGGAAGAGGAGGAGGAGAAAATTTAAAATTCAAAATCTTATGGAAGTTAATGCTGAAAACTAAAAATAAATTAATTATAAAGAGATTAAATTTTTAAGACATAACACGACGCCCCGGCAGCGGCCTGGACTGAATCAGCTGTGTCACGACCTGAGATGGAGGCGACCCTGGAGCAGCACCTTGAGGACAAGATGAAGAACCCATCCATTGTCGGCGTCCTGTTCACGGACTCGCAGGTTTGCTGCCGTGGCACCCTGTCAGATGAACATGCTGGGGTGATATCTGTCCTAGCCCAGCAAGCAGCTAAACTAACCTCTGACCCAACAGATATTCCTGTGGTCTGTCTAGAGTCAGACAACGGGAATATAATGATCCAGAAACATGATGGCATCCCCGTGGCAGTGCACAAAATGGCATCTTGACCTCTCAGACCTAGTCTTCAAACAATTGTAGAACTCAAACCAATCTTTCCATCTTATTTCTCTTATCCTGCTCTACTTTTAAGTACCAGTATTTAGGTCAGCCATTAAATGTAATACTTGCTTCTTTCCTGTTTATTATTTTAAAGTTGCCTTTGATAAGCATTTAGTGAGAAAGGGTAATAAGGTTTTAAGGCACCTGTCAAAATCAAGTTGTTCTGTATTGCTGGACTTTGGGTATGGTCAATAAACATAGCTGGAGAAAAGCACTGAGCTTTTCCTAGATTGTAAAAATTTTTTAAAAAGAAAAAAAGCTTTTGCACTAACAAAGTCAACACAAAAAAAATAAGGATAAGAAGGGAAGCAATTATTTAGGAAAAATATTTGCAACAAATATCTCTGATAAAGATCTGATATTCAAGTTTTACAGGGAACTAACAAATATGTAACAACAAAAACCATTCTTCAATGAATAAGTGATCAAAACACAGTGTTTTGCACAATACTTTAATAGCTTTTCCATTCATTCAAAGGATATGAACAAACAATTCTGAAGGAATAATTAAAAACTATCAATAACCAAATAAAATATTACTCCAAAAATTAAGAGAAATAAAAATCTAAACTCTGAAGTTTTAAAAACAAAAAATTGACAAAATGACCAAAAACAGAAAATAATGTAGAAGTCGTAAAAATATAGACACACCAATGCACTGTTGTTGAAGTTTCTGGAAAGCAATTTAAAATTAAACCAATTAGGTTATGAAAATGTCTATGGTCTTTAATCCAAATATCCGACTGCTAGGTATAAATGCCCAAAGAAGTTTAAAAAAAGAAAGGTGCCACAATCAACAAAATATTCCTATCATTTTTTGTAATAGCAAAGAAATGGAAACAAAGTAGATACCGATCAACCAGGGAAAGGCTAAACAAAATGTGGCACATGAAGGTAATGGAATACTATTTCACCATGAAAAACAATGAATATAAATTATACATGTGGACATGGGGACACTCTCCTAGATCTTGGAAAATGAAAGTGATGTAAAAACAAAATATATCAAGAAATTTTTTTAAAAGAAAAATAAGATCCAGTCCCAGAACGAGAGAGAGTAGTTTTTATTGTTGGATGACTGAGTGAGGTGCCCTGGCTAGGGGTAATTTCTCAAAGGGTAAGGGAGGAGGTCTTTGCTGGGTAGCTATCAGAAATTAAAGATGGGACCCTGAAGAGGAGAGATGAGACTGTACCTCCCTCCCTTCTTTGAAGGATAGGGGTTTGGGACTATGAATGTGGAACACTGTGTGTAACGTTGGACTTGGTGTTAATTGAGTTGAGTTGATTTTTTTCCTCTTCCTTTTTATTCTTTGTTCTAAGGGATGGCTTTTTGAGTGAAGGGCAGGAGACGGAAGGTAAAATACTGAGAAATGAAGATAATGTAAGTACAAAAGACTATCAATATAAATTATTTTTTTTTAATTAATGGTAGAAAAAATTTTAAGTTAAAGATGAAGTTCCAAGCCACTTATGGTACTCCCATGACAAGTGCAGTATAGCTACTTCCATACTGAATTTCTAACAGAGAGGAGAGTCTTGAATAACGTATGTAAATTAATTTCGCCCACATGGGCAATGCTGATGGACATGTTTAGAAAAGGCCGGGTCCAACTAGGTGGGCCTTCATTGATTTTTTAGTGTTGAGGTGGGGTCAAGGAGAGTCCAGAGGAAAACCACACACACTGACTCAACTGTCAGAGCTGAATGGAGACTCTCAGGAGGGTCTTGACTGGAACCCACTGATCTCACAGCATCACAGGATCTCAGAGTTGGAAAGCACCTCAAAGAATACCTAGTCCAGGAGTTCTTAACCTAGGGTCTATAAACTTTTTATATAATTATATTTCAATATAATTAGTTTTCTTTGTGATCTTATGCTTTTTATGTGCTTGAAAATATTAGAGGTCCATAGACTTCACCAGACTGTATTGAAGGAATCCATGAAACAAAAAGGGTGAAGAAATATTGATCTACAAATGAGCTGACTTTTTTTTTTCCTCTCTAAAAACACTATTTGCTCTCTGGGATGGCTCTCTGGGAGGGGAGGGAAGACTACAGGGGATATTATAGTGATATAAGAAACAGAAAATATATATTTTTAATTATTTAAAAAAGAAAAAGCTCATGCACAAAGATGGGCAGGAAAAAAGCAGGAACTCACCTGAGTTCTTCCAAATTCCCTTCCAAACAAATGACCCTTGCAAGGCAGCAACAGGTCTTGGGAGCAACTGAATCAGCAGCAGCAGCTTGGGGAATTCTCAGACCACAGATGGTGAGGAGGTAAAATGACTGGTGAGAAGGAGATTACAAAGAACCTTTGCTAGCACTGTGCAGGCCTCTGTTGCACTGCCCATTGAAGAATCAAGATCAGGGTTCTGGGTTGCAGTCCCAGAGGAGCACCAGCACGCCAGAGCTTGTAGCCACAGGAGAGCAGGAACCTGGTCATGGTCCCGGGGTAGAAAAGAGTACTTGTGTTCACTCACAGATTGGAGTACAGGCCAGGATAGCAGGAACCCAATCATGGTCCTGGGTAGAAAAGAGTACTTGTGCTCACTCACAGATTGGAGCACAGGCCAGGAGAGCAGTAAACACCTCCTTTAGATCATACCACCTTAGAAGAACTGAAAACTTACAGACCCACAGAATTCATTTTGAAAACAGCTACACAAAAAAATCTGAAGCTTGGGACAGTGGCCCCTCCACCCTGGGAGTAGAGTCCAACTTTAACATAAAGTTAAAAATCAAGAAATGGGCTGGAAAAATGTTGTCATTTTTTATTCATGCCTGACTCTTCATGACCCCATTTGGGAAAGATCCTGGAGTGGTTTGCCATTTCCTTTTCCAGATCATTTTACAGATGAAGAAACTGAGACAAACGGGGTTAAGTGACTTGCCCAGGGTCACACAGCTAAATATCTGGGACCAGGAATATAAGTCTTCCTGACTTCAGGCCCAGCATTCTTTACACTGTACCATCCAACTACTCCACTGGAAAAATGAGAAGAAAAAAAAAACCTGACCATAGAAAGTTAGTGTGGTGAGTATCAAGACACAAACTCAGAAGAAGACAACAAAGTCAAAACTACTACTTCAAAAGCCTCAAAGAAAAAAATATGAACTGGTCTCAGGCTTAAAAAGAATTCCTAGAAGACCTCAAAAAGGATTTTAAAAATTAAATGAGAGGTAGAGGAAAAATTAGTAAAAGAAATAAAAGCTATACAAGAAAATCTTAAAAAACAATCAACACGGGGCAGCCAGGTAGCAAAGCGAGTAAGAGCACCGGCTCCAGTGTTGAGAACACCTGAAGATCGAATCCCGGGCTCAGACACTTAGCACCCACCCAGAAACACCTGGCCGTGTAACCTTGAGCAAGTTACTTAACCCCAATTGCTTAGGGGCGGCCAGGTGGCTCAGCGAGTAAGAGCATCGGCTCCAGTGTCGGGATGACCTGGATCAAATCCGGGCTCAGATACTCAGCACCACACCCAGAAATAATAACTGGCCGTGTAACCTTGAGCAAGTTACTTAACCCCAATTGCTTTAAAAAAAAAAAAAACAATCAACACTTGGTAAAGGAAGCACAAAAAAATATTAAAGAAAATAACACCTTAAAAAATAGAATAAGCCAAATGGTAAAAGAGGCACAGAAATTTACTGAAGAGAATATCACCTAAAAAAAATAGAATTGAGGTGGCTCAGCAAGTAAGAGCACCGGCTTCAGCATCAGGATGAAATCCGGGCTCCAACACTTAGCACCACACCCAGAAATAACTGGCCGTGTAACCTTGAGCAAGTTACTTAACCCTGATTGCTCATTAAAAAAAAAAAAATAGAATTGGCTACATGGAAAAAAGATGCACAAAAATTCACTGAAGAAAAGAACTCCTTAAAAAGTAGAATTGGTCAGAGCAGCTAGGTGGCACAGTGAATAGAGCACCAGCCCTGGAGTCAGGAAGACCTGAGTTCAAATCCACCCTCAGACACTTAAAACACACACACAAACTATCTGTGTGACCTTGGGCAAGTCATTTGACCCCAATTGCCCTGCCTTCCCCCCTCCAAAAAGCAAAAAGAAAAAAAAAAGGATTGGTACAAAAGCTCACTGAAGTAAATATTTCCTTTAAAATTAAAATGTGGCAGGTGGAAACTAATGATTCCATGAGGTACTAAGAAACAAGAAGACAAAATGAAAAGAGTAAAAAAAAATAAGAAAAATGTGAAATATGTCATTGGAAAAACAACTGACCTGGAAAATAGATTGAGAAGACTTAATTTAAGATGACTGGACTACTGGAAAGCCATGATCAAAAAAAGAGCCTGGATATCATCTTTCAAGAAATTATCAAGTAAAACTACCATGATGTTCTAAAACCAGAGGATAAAATAAAAATTGAAATAGCCAGAGAGTAAAATAATAATTGAAAGAAACCACTGATCACCTCCTGAAAGAGATCCCAAAATGAAAACTCCCAGAAATATTATAGCCAAATTCCAGAGCAACGAGGTCAAGGAGAAAATACTGCAAAAAGCCAGAAAGAAACAATTCAAATATTACAGATCCACAGCCAGGATAACACAAGATTTAGCAGCTTCTACATTAAAGGATCAGAGGGCTTAGGACATGATATTCTGGAGGACAAGAGTTTGGATTACAACTGAGAATCACCAACCTAGCAAAACTGAGTGTAAACTTTCAGGGGAAAAAAATGGATATTTGAGTAAATAAAAAACTTTTAACTATTCCTGATAAAAAAAAAGACCAGACTGAACAGAAAATTTGACTTCCAAATATAATACTCGAGAGAAACATAAAAAAGGTAAATAAGAAAGAGAAATCATAAGGTATTCAATAAGGTTAAACTTAACATTCCTACATGGGAAGATGATACTTGTAACTCTTAAGAGCTTTATTATTATTAGGCAATTTTCTCTGATAAAGATTTAATTTCTCAAATATAGAGAGAAATGAGTCAAATTTATGAAAATAAGAGCCATTCCTGGGGGCAACGAGGTGGCACAGTGGATAAAGCACTGGCCCTAGAGTCAGGAAGACTTGAGTTCAAATTGGGCCTCGGACACTTACTAGCTGTGTGACCTTGAACATGCCACTTAACCCTGATTGCCTATAAATAAATTTTTTAAAAGAGCCATTCCTCAATTGTTAAACTGTCAAAGAACATGAACAAGCAGTTTTCAGATAAAGAAATCAAAGCTATACATCATCACATAAAAAATATTCTAAATCACTATTGATTATAGAAATATAAATTAAAATTACTCTGAGGTGCCATCTCAAACCTATTGGATGGGCTAATATGACAGAAAAGGAAAATGATAAGTGTTGGAGGAGATTAGGGAAAATTGAGACACAAATACATTGCTGATGGAGTGGTGAACTGATCCAACCATTCTGGATAGCAATTTGGACCTATGCCCAAAGATTTATAAAACTTTGCATACCCTTTAACCCAGACTTACTACTAGGTCTATATCCCAAAGAGATTTTTTTAAGGGAAGGAAAAGGACCTAGGTATACAAAAATATTCCTAGCAGCTCTTTTTGTGGTGGCAAAAAATTGGAGATTGATGGGATGCCCATCAATTGGAGAATGGCCAAACAAGTCATGGTGTATGGTTGTGATAAATTACTACTGTGCTTTAAGAAATGGTGAGCGGGATGCTCTCAGAAAAAAACCAGGAAGACTTACAAGAGCTGATGCAAGGTGAAATGAGCAGAACCAAGAGAACATTGTACACAGCAATAGCAATATTGTATGATGATCAACTCTGAATGAGTTAGCTATTCTCAGCAATACAATGACCCAAGACAATTCCAAGGACTAATAATGAAAAAATGCTATCCATCTCCAGAGAAATAACTGATGGAATATGAATGCAGATGGAAGTATACTTTAAAAAAAACAACTTTATCTTTTTTGGAGGTTTTTTTTTTGGTCTGTTTGCTTTCACAATGTGTCTCATATGGAAATACGCTTTGCATGACTACACATGCACAACCTATATTAAATTGCTTACCTTCTCAATGAAGATGGAGGGGAGGGAGGGAAAAGAAAATCTGCAACTCAAAAATTTTAAAAACAAGTGTTAAAATTGTTTTTACACGTAAAAGGGAATTTTTTTTTCAATAACAAAAAGAAATACTAGTCCAAACCACAGCCAAGGAATAATAATAATAACAGTTAACATTTATACATGGTTTTAAGGTTTCCAAAGTAGTTTATAAGTATTATCTCATTTTACTGTCACAATAACCCTGGGGGGGGTTAGATGTTATTATTATTCCCATTTTACAGATAAGAAAACTAAGGTAGGGCTGAGTTTAAGTCACCTGCCCAGTGGTCACACAGCTAGTAAATGTCTGAGACAGAACTTGAACTCAAATCTCAAATCTTCCTGATTCTGGAATGACCTCTATGACATCCTCAGCAAATCAATCAGTCTTTGAAAACCTTTCATAAGAGGGAAACAAATATCTCTTGAGTCAGCCTATTCAACTTTTGATCCTGCTCTGAAATTTGTCCTTGAACCAAGCATACTGCTTCTAGTTCTGTCTTCTGGGAACACGGAGAACAAATATAATCCCTCTTCCATTTTAATAGTCCTTCAAATACTTGAAGACATCCCTCTCCTTTCTTCCCCTCTCCCAAGTATTTTCTTCTCTATCTAGGATATATATGGCTAGTTCTTTCAACTAATCCTCATATGGCATGATCTCAATGTGCTTCAATATGCAAGGGCAGGTATCTTACTCTGGTTGTATTCCATTTTGTTAATATCCTTTCTAAGGTGTGGTACCTAGAACTGAATGCAAGACTGTCTCCAGTTACCAGAGAGGGAAGAAGCACCAATATCTGGCTTTTTCTAAGTAGGGGCAGGAGTGGAGGGCTTGCTCCTCAGAATCTTATCTGGTCAGATCACAAGAACTCCCTTCCAATAAGTGAAACCCAAAGCAAAATATTAAACCCTCAGAGTATATATACCCTTTTTGGAGCCAGAGGGCATCACAATCCTCCTGACTCCATGTCTAGTAAGAAATTAACAAAAGGTGTGAAAGCCTTCCTACAAGCAAGCCTCCCCCAAACAAGCTTCCCTTAATGGGCTCCACCTGAGTCCTGTTAATGGGCTAGGAAGATCTTATACCCCATTAACATAGAGATCTCTAACTCCTTCCTTTCTGGTTTGTCCACAACTATAATCAAAGAGACTTTGTAGATGTTTTCCTATAACCAAAGTAAACTATATCTTTAATTTATTTTTATCTACACCAATCTAGTAATCCTATCCAAAAAAAAAAAAAAGAAAGAAACACTTAGTCTGCCATGACCTGTTCTTGACAAAGCTGGACTGGCTCTCTGCAATTGGCACTTCCTTCTTTTTTAAATGTTTGTTTACCATCCCTTTAATAATACCTTCTAGAATTGTGCTAGAAACTGGAATCAAGTTTACTGACTTGTAATTTGCAGACTCCATTCACTTCCCTTTCTGAAAATGGGAACAAAATATCTCCATTCTCCAGTCTTACCCTTCTCTATGATCATGCAGAAATTGTCTTAGAAATAACATTTACCAATTCTCTTAAGTAACCAAAAATGCAGTTTGTCTGTACCTCACAACCGGAACTCACTGAAGGCAGCTAGCTGGCCTTATCCCCGACAAGCATCTCTTCTATTTCTCCCATCCTTAATCCTTATTCCACTATGGTTTTTCCTCTAGTTTCTGGATTTCCTCACACAAGTACCATTTGAAGGCTGTCATTGAGGAAATTCTTTTACAGGAGAGAATGGGTCTAGATAGCCTCTGAGGTCACTTTTAACTCTTGGATTTTGAGATTCTCTAAATTTATCCTCACTACCATCTATTTTCTTCCTTTTGAATAAGGTATAGCTTTCTATAACCATGTTTCAGTCATAAATTCAACAAATCTCAGGAATTCGTATAAGGTAAAATTTACCTTGTTGCATTTAGCTATCTAGTAGACCCTACCTATAACCCATTAACTTGTGTATAAACCTCTATGCCTATGAGTTTTATTGTTGGCTCTATTCTTGATAGTTCCCCCTGTGAATTACAAAATCTTTCTTCTGATATTCTTTTTCCTATATTGTACCTGCTACTCTCTATGGTGTCTGGTTTGGCAGATAAAAGAGGGAAATTTTTGTTCTTCCCCCTCTACTTTTTTTTTAAGCAATTGGGGTTAAGTAACTTGCTCAAGGTTACACAGCCAGTTATTTTGCATGGGTGCCAAGTATCTGAGGCCAGAACTGATCCCAGAATTGTTGGGTCTCCCAACACCAGGGCCAGCGCTCTTACTCACTGCGCTACTTGGCTGCCCCTTCCCGCTCTACTTTTGATATAAAGGCTTCTTCATTAGCCTGTCAAGACTACAAGTAAATATATTTTAGCAGACCTCATTTTGTATATTTATATACAATCCTATATTTTATTCCACAGTCCAGAAATTCAAATCCTATCTTCATAAACCATCCTTTTAACCATTTCCAAAATTATCCTTTGTCTTCAGAAACCCCAATCAACAGCAATGAAGAAAACCCTACCTTTCCTTGTAAGATCTTCACTTTCTTCCCTAGGACTTCATAATCCCTAGTGATGCTTTCTATGTTCTTGCTGGCTATATAATTTTACCCATAGGGAGTACCAGAAATGAGTGAGTAGTAGTCTCTAAACTTCATGCATCTTCAAATGCTCTCAGTTTTGTCCTATATTCGTGCCGCAAGAATGACTTTTCTACTGTTCATATCATACAGACATGTGCCTCAGGACCTCTTAGCAGGGAGTTTATCCAATCACTACTTCTCCTCTTCCTTTGACCAGTATTGAATGACCTATAATCATGTGTGGATTCACAGAGATAAGAATCTGCTTCAGAAGGATCAGTTTCATCCTTTAAGTTAGTGATTCTAAAAGTATATCTAACCACAGACTCCTAGTGATCCCCAAGACCCCTTCAGGGTGTCCAGGAGGTCAAAACTATTTTCACATTATTCACCTATTAAAATATTCCTCCTTTTTCCAACTACATATCTGGGTAAGGTCAGTTTCCTTCATATAGTTTGACCAAAATGGCATATTGAAGCCAATTAAATGTAGAAGCAAATATGAGAATCTGGTTATCTTCTATTAAGCCAAACATTAAATAGGTTTACAAAAATATGTAAAACAATATCATTCTTCTAAGGTTTTGGGGGGTTTTTTTGCTTTGAAAAAATACAGTTACTTTTCATAAAATATTTATGTTAACATGTAGTGGGTTTATTATGATTTTAAATGAGTTAAATATTTTAAAACACTTCTGTTTTAGTGTCTAATACAATAGGTATAACTCATATAAACAAAAGCTCTTTGGGGTTCTTAATAATTTTTAACACCTTGTAAAGGGATCCCAAGACCAAAAAAGGTAAGAACCACTGCTCTAAGAGATCCCTCCCTATGTCACAGCTCCAGTGGTTCAAGGATCCTCCTTCACCTCTTCCTGAATTCACTATCATCTCTTTCTATCATCAAACTTTGTAAACTCAGGCTGATTCCTCTCTTCCCCTTCAGATTTTTTTCCCCTTAGTTTTCTTCTTAGAGTGCTCTGAAGGAATACATCATTCTCCCTGATAAACCTGAAAAGCAGAGACGTGTCTGGCAAGCCTTTTTTAATTTCTTCTTTAAGGGGAAGACCAAGTTGTCCTTTGTGCATGTATAGCTATTATTTTAAAAAGAGTTAAAAAAAACCTCTATAAGGGAAATAAGATCTAGGATGTAAAATGAGTAGCTAAGAACCCAGAAATTCAAGATAGAGGGTTGGGCAAAGGAAAACCAATCAAAAAACAAATGGCTAGTGGGCATATACAAGGTCAGAAAGTCAAGGAGGGAATGAAA
Organism: Petaurus breviceps papuanus; assembly: GCF_028583685.1. Lineage (NCBI taxonomy): Eukaryota > Metazoa > Chordata > Mammalia > Diprotodontia > Petauridae > Petaurus > Petaurus breviceps. The sequence continues at coordinate 47,734,813 of NW_027185798.1, forward strand.
GACCATATATATAAAATATTCATAGTAGGACTCTTTGTGGTAGCAAAAAACTGGAAACAAAGTGGGTGCCTATCGATTGGGAAATAGCTGAATAAATTATGGTATGTGAATGTAATGGAATATTATTTCACCATAAGAAACAACTAAGAGAAATTTAGAAGGTCAAAGGAACCCCAAAACCGGAATGGTGTAATAACACTGAAAGGCAAATGTCCTCAAATTAATGCAATGAACAATTTCGGTTCTAGAGAACAAAGGATGAAAAGTGTATTTTCCTCAAGAGGACTCTGGATATCAAATGTTACACACAGTCTCAGATGTGGCTGCTTTGTGTTTTGGATCTTTTTTTCTTTTTAAAATCTTTGTTAGGAGGAAAAACTCACTGAGAAGCACCATGGGATAGTGACTACAGAGAGCTGGCCTCAGGGTCAGGAAGACCTTGTATCCGGAAGGTTTCACATCATACCTCTGACACCTAAGAGATGTTTGACACTGGATAAACACTTAACCTCTTAGTGCCCAAGGAACTCTCTAAGACATAATCTGTGCTGGTAGAGTGACTTTCCTTACCAGCAAGGTCCCTAAACTAGTGAAATCATAGGTACAGTCCCCTACTCTCCCAATAAGAAGAATCCTCACTGTGAAGGTGAGAAATGTGTATAATGAATATAGAATCAAAAGGCAACAATAAAACATATATGTGTCTCTACATCATAGTTTCACTGCATAGTATATGTATGTATATATAGCCCAGAGCTATGCTACATCATTAGAAGAGTCAGAGGATTAAGCTAAATTTTCTGCTTATTTACCATTTAATTCTGCTCTCCAAACAAGTATTTTGTTTTGCATTCTGCTATATTACAATCTTACTTTTAGGATTTTAGCTACTTTATCAATAAATCCACTAATTAGAAGAGGAAAACTTCTAAATATAAATATATATGTATGTGTATGTGTTATGTATGTATATATGTATGTGTATATATACATAGATAGATAGATAGCTAATCTTCATTTCCCATAATCAATCATGCTTTACATTTGAATAGCACGGTTTTCTGTGAATTTTCATATATGTTATTTGTACTTCATAATAATCCTGCAAGGTAGGCAGAAATGTTAGTATTAGACCCAAATGAGGAAACTGAGGCTTATTCCATTTATTCTCACTTATTCCAGTAACTTTCCTGGGTTCAAATGCTGACCAAGGAACACCAACAGAAATAGCACGCAGGTCTCCTCCGTACTATAACACTGATCTTTCTAAAACCCAATGTCTTGGTTATTGAGTTTGGACACACCAAGAGTCACTCTTGAAGCCCTATTTATAGAAATGTATTTTGACCAGAGCACCCAATCACAGAGGCTTCAGGTTAACCACAAGCTGATAGTAAGAAAGGAAATTTCTAGGGGCGGGTAGGTGGCACAGTGAAGACTGGCCCTGGAGTCAGGAGGACCTGAGTTCAAATCTGACCCCAGACACTTAATACACTTACTAGCTGTGTGATCTTGGGCAAGTCACTTAACCCCAATTGCCCTGCCTTCCCCCCTCCAAAAAGAAAAAAAAAAGAACCTTCTAAGAAGGCTAATGTAGCACTCTGAAACATGAATCTATTTGCCATTATGCTATACTCCAAAGATAAAACTAATGACAATTTAGCGCCAAATTGTTTTGAATTCTGCATTGATCTGACTGTAGGCCTCACTTAATCACAAATCCAGCTTTTATAAACCTAAATATATAAAAGGAAGGTGAACTCTGTAAGTACCTGTAATAACCAACTCTATCCTGGACAACAGATAAAACATGCCTTCTTCCTCTTGGCCAAAAAATGAAGGTGGAGGGGGGACCTACAGAGGCAAAATGTTGCACATGTTATTTGATTCAGTCACTGTATCAGTCACTTTTGCTTGTTTTTCTTTTTTGGGGGGTGGGGGGAGCATGTTATCATTCCATAAATGTAAAAAGCAAAAGATATCAGTGAAAATTTTATGTAAAAGCAAAAGATATCAATGAAATATTTTTTTAAATTAATGAAAATTTTCCCAGTTAAGGGCGGGTGACAAGGGAGGAAGGGAATGAATCTGGAATTCAAAGTTTTAAAATCAAATGTTTAAAAAAAATATATATACTATTATTAATATTATTTTACATGTAATTGGGAAATAAGACATACAGGCACTGGGGCATAGAGATCCACCATGCCCTACTGGAAAGTTGGAGGAGGTATGGGAAAAGATATGGGAGAGAGCAGATTGGAGGAGGGGATATCCAGTGGGATCGATATTTTGGGATGGTGGGTAGGGGAAAAATGGGAGAAAATTTGTAACTTAAATTAGTGAAAATCATTTATAAAATGCTTACTATGTATCAAATACTGTGTTAAGAGACCAAATACAAATTTATAGCAGTAATAATTGGGTTTATTAAGTACTTTAAGGTTTGCAAAGCACTGAATGTTACCTTATTTGATCCCCAGCACAAGCCTGTGAGGTAGGTGTGATTATTATTCCTATTTTGCAGAGGGGGAAACAGAGGTTTGTGCTGAGAATGACACCGCTAATAAATGTCTGAGGCAGGATTCAAACCCTGGTCTTCCTGACTCTAAGACCCCTGAACTATCTACTGTGCCAGCTAGCTGTGAAACAGTTCCTTCGCTCATGGAGAAGACAAGAGAAAATAGCATCCAGGGAAGAGTGTTATCATCTGGGAAGCCACAAAGACAGAAAATAGAATAAAAGGGAAATCCACAGACATGTCCTTTCTGGATGCAATGGTAGTGTTGATTTGGTTACAGTTCTCAGAACAAGAGGTAGAAAAGTGAGTGGAAAAGTATAATAATTTTAATTCAAGATACCAAATACTCATGTAAAAGGGTGAATCAATTCTTAATCAAACTGGTAGTATTTCCTAAACAACATAATGATGGAATCTTAATAAAGCTACCCCTCAGCCCCAATCTCTAACTTGAATATGGACCCCACTGAATAGCAGGCATGTCCTAATTTAACCATATAATCTGACTTAATTACATCTCAAGCCCCAGACTCAATATAGCCACTGTCCCTAGCTAGCCACTGTCCCCAGATCCAATTCACATATTAGAACAAGTATGTTCTTGTACTCATATCATCCATTTAGCCCAAGACAGTACTCTCCAAACAAGTATTTCATTTTACATTCTACTATATTACAATCTTACTTTTAGGATTTTAGCTACTTTATCATGAAATATACTAATAAGAAGAGGAAAACTTCTAAATATAAATATATATATGTGTATGCGTGCATGTATGTATATATGTATGTATGTGTGTATATACACATATAGATACATAACTACCTGTCTTGACCAGACAGGACCACAATAGCTCTCCAATCAGAGGGCAGCACAACCAGGATCTTTCACCACCAAACCAGAGAAGGGACCCCTCTCCTATTACTTAATCCCTTCACAAATCCCTCCTGCCTTTTTAATATTCATAATTTCTGTTGTATGATCAACATCATTACACTATAAATTTGCCTGTGTTATCTTACTAAGTTGATGGTTCTGAGAAGCATCAGTTCTCAATAAATGCACGTACTTGGATTAGAGGTGGTCTGACTCTGAGTTTTTTGAGATCATGCAGCCACTACACACTGTGAAACTGCAACAATAAAGTAAATGATAACATAATAGTGGGGGTCATTGTTCATTGCAGATCAAATTGAAGAAGTTTCTCTATCATTCTGACCACTGAATGAAATTAACTGATGGGACTGGGACACTTGTAGAAAATGGCTGGCTGAAGGATTGCTTCCCCAGGCAGCCTTTAAAAAGCAAATTAGCTCTGAGGGAAAAGTCCTTTCTCTACCTTTACTCTTAAGCCTTTTGAAGAATGTAATGAGAGAAAAGGATTTCTCTTTCTTCCTCCTCCCATCAACAATCGCATCTTGCAGCAGAAACATATGGCCAAAGAAGGCATTGACCTACTATTCGGGCTGAAAGCAGAATTCAAGGACATTGCCTTCTGTGCAGAGGAGGAAGTCTGAATTCTCCGAACAGTGTGATCCCTGCAGGACAGAAAGGAGATTTCCAAGGCTAGCTATAGTCACGAGAGAGCCAGTATCCTTCTGGGAGAAAAGGCAGGTCTCAGGATGGAGACTCTGAAGGAACTAGGAGGGCTTCCCACTGGTCCTGGGTGAGAGAGCACCAATTCTTTCTAAAAGAGTCTAGAAATTCCCTAAGTCAAGGATTTCAGTTGAGCCAGAAGCTGGAGGCAATCAGAGGATAGAATCAATCAGCAGAACAACAGGTCCTGTAGAGAGCAGGCCTACTAAGACCAGCTGAACAAAATACTCAGCCAAGACAAGTAGCTCAATAGCAGCCATGTGATGGGAGTGAGAAAAGCGCACCAGTTCCCCTTCCCTAGCGCTCCATGGAGAAGCTCAATTGGTCCTGACAAGACCTTTAGACTGGGAAAAGAGCAAAACATTATTGTTCTAAGTAAAAGAAAGATTACCTCTGCCCCTCCCCCCTCAAAAAAAAACCGCCATTCACAGTAAACATTTTTAAATGTTAATTCTGTAGGATTGTTTTTTTCAGTGTATATTTAATTTTCTTTATTAAAAAAGACTTCATTTGCTTCATCATTTGGGCAGTTAGAAGGATTATACATAGACAGAGGGCATGGGTGTGAGTTGCCTATAATTGGATGATATCTAAAAAATAAAATTAAGAGGTGAGAAAGGGACTATGAGAAGGGGAAAGGGAGAGGTAGCATGGGGTTAACTATCTCATATAAAAGAGGCAAGAAAGAACTTTTACAATGGAGGGGAAGACTGGAGGTGGGGTAGAGGACAACTTGAACCTTACTATCAATAGGAGTGGCATAAAGAGGGAATAACATACACACTCAGTTGGGTATAGAAATCCATCTTGCCCTACAGGGAAGTAGGAGGGGTAAGGGGCAGGGCTGATAAAAGGGCAGATTGGGGGAGGCAGTGGTCAGAAGCAAAATGCTGTTGAGAAGGCAGGGTGAAAGTAGACAGGAAGAAGGATAAAAGGGATGGGGGGGGAGGGGAAAGAATAGAATGGAAGGAAGTACACGCTTTACATAACTGTGAAAAAAAACTTTACAGCAAGTTTCTCTGATAAAGGTCTCTTTTCTCAAAAATATAGAGAATTGAGTCATTCCCCAACTGATAAATGGTCAAAGAATATGAAAAGGCAGTTTTCAGATACAGAAATCAAAACTATTTGTAGTTACATGAATTGCTATTGATTAGAGAAATGCAAATTAAAACAAACTCTGAGGTACCACCTCAAACCTATCACATGGGCTAATATGACAGAAAAGGAAAATGACAAATGTCAGAGGGGATATGGGAAAATTGGGACAAAAAGCAGTGTTGGTGGAGTTGTGAACTAATCCAACCATTCTGGAGAGCAACTTGAAACTATGCCCAAAGAGCTATAAAGCACTGCATACCCTTTGACCCAGCAATGCCACTGTTAAGTCTGTATTTCAAAGAGATAAAAAAAAAAATTTTAGGAAAAGGACCTATATGTACAAAAATATTTATAGCAGTTCTTTTTCTGATGCAAAGAATTGGAAATTGAAAGGATGCCCATCAACTGAGAAATAGCTGAATAAATTATGGTGTATGGAATTCTATAAGAATTATGAGCAGGGGCGGCTAGGTGACCCGGTGAATAGAGCACTGGCCCTGGAGTCAGAAGGACCTGAGTTCAAATTCGGCCTCAAACACTTAACACAAAAGCTAGCATGACCTTGGGCAAGTCACTTAACCCCAATTGCCCTCTTAAAAAAAAAGACTTAGATGAACTAATGCAAAGTGAAATGAGCAGAACCAGGAGGATGTTGTATATAGTAACAGCAACATTGCATGATGATCAACTATGAATTCTAAGCAATACAAAGACAATAATGAAGGACTTATAATGAAACATGCTATCCACCTCCTGAGAAAGAATTGATAGTTTGAATACAGATTGAAGCATACTTTTTTTTAAACTTTATTTTTCTTGGATTTTTGTTTGTTTTTTGGTCTGTGCTTTCTTTCACAACATGACTAATGTGGAAAGAAGTCTTGCATGACTGCACATGTATAATAACCTATATATCAAATTGCCTGCCTTCTTAATGGGGTGGGGAAGGAGAGAATTTGGAACTTATTAGAAAAAAAGAATGTTAAAAATGATTTTTACATGTAACTGGAAAAAATTAATAATTTCAAAAGAAAAAAGATTTTATTTTAGGAGGTAGCCTATATTGGGATCAATGTCTACAAATGGAGGCCAGATGTTTTTAAAATGTTTATGAACTGGCCAGCAGGACTGAACATCCTTAAATTGGCAACACGTCCCAATTGGGAGCATCTGGCTTTAAAGTAAAAAAGATGGCTCTTGAGACTGATGGGATAACTAGGATTTATTCTGAGAGGAAGTGTGATATAATGGAGGGGACCCTGGATTGGGAATCATGGGCCCTAGTTTCTAATCCCATCACTTCCACTTACTAGCTATTCAACCAGGAGCAAATCATTTACCTCCCTGAGCCACAGTTTCCTCATCTATAAAATAAGGATAATAATGCCTGTAATACTTAGCTTACTGGCTTGTTTTGATAAATCAGAGAGAGTAGACCCTAAAGAACTCCATAAATGCCAGTTAGTATGAATCTTCAACCCCAGACGGCCAAAGAGAACCATAGGCACACTCCTCAACCCTTACCATGACTCTTTCCTTTCTGACTCCTCTGTTCCATGGTTTTCGCAGGTCAAGGAGAATTTGGCGACCAGCTTCAGGTTGGCAGTGAAAGAAAAGAGAGCCTTTGAATACTGGAAAGAGGAGAGACTGACACCTGGTCATAGTGAGGGACGAGCTACATGATGAAATGATCAGTTGGAACCTGACCTGAAGAGCAGCTTCCAATATTCTCTAATCTGCATACCTGAGAGATGAGACAGAGACTAAAGCAAGAATGCGGTCATAGGAAAGAGAGCTGGAGGGAGCCCTATGAACCCCTTAGTCCAATGGCTATGCTTTAAACATGAAGAAACAGAGGTCCAGATAGGTTAACTTACTCAAGGTGCCACAGAAGGTGATGATGACAATAGCTAACATTTATAAAGCACCTACTATGCTCCAGGCTCTGTGCTAAGCACTTTACAATTATTATCCCATTTGATCCTTATGACAATCCTAGTAGGTAGGTACTTTTTTTTTTACCCCCATTTTACAGATGGGGAAAACTGAGGCAAACAGGAGTTAAGTGTCTTTCCCAGGGTCGTACAATTATTACGTGTCTTAGGTCAGATTTGAACTCAAATCTCCCTGACTCTAGGCCCAGCACATGACCCTGTGGCTGTTGAACACAAGGGCTTCTGACTTCAAATTCAGTGCCACTGCCACTTGGACTACATTAGAAGAGGAAAAAGACTGTAGCTTCCCCTATCCCTAACCCCACCCCTTCAGCCAAAATCAGCAGGAGCTTACCTTCAGGCTACTAACCTTATCTATAAAATGGGAAAATCAGAGGAGCCACCAAGATTTGTTAGAATGTGGCCTCTGGGGGCTATCTCTTGAAGCACTTAACGGGGAACAGTGCTGCTGGTAGACACTTTGCTAATATATATATATTTGTTTAGCTTACATATATATATATATATATATATATATGTAAGCTGGGAGAAGTGAATGTAGGGAGAACAAATAAATGCTTATTAAATGAAACTTTTTCTAATTTTTAAATTTAATTTTTGTTACATTTTAAGTTCCTAACTGTCTCCCTCCCCACTCCAAACTAGGGAAGCCACTATTTGACTTAGATTAGATAGACAGATAGATATGCAAAACCATACTATGAATACTTCTATTTAATAGTTCTTTCTCTGGAGGTGATAGCATCTTCCTTCATAGGTCCTTAATAGTTGATTTGAGTATTTGTAACACTTACAATAACTTAGTCGTTTACAGTTATCCTTTAAACAATATTGCTGTTACTGTAAACAATGTTCTGGTTTTGTTCATTTCTTTCTTAAGTGTCTTAGGGAGACACTCAAGTTTCAGGGAGATTTGACTTCAGATCTGGTCTAAGACAATAATTGTATGACCCTGGGCAAGTCACTAACCACTGTTTGCCTCAGTTTCCCCCATCTGTAAAATGGGGGTAAAAACAGTACCTACCTCGTAGGATTGCTGTGAGGATCAAATGAGATACTAATTGTAAAGTTGGTTATTTCATGCATGTCTTTCCATATTTTTCTAAAACCAACCTGCTCATCACTTCTTACAGCACAGCAGTATTCTATCACAATCATATACCACAACTTACTTAGCCATTCCCCAAATGATGGGCATCCCCTCAATTTTTAACTTTTTGCCACCACTAAGAGAGCTGCTATAAATATTTTGGAACATATAGGTTCTTTCCTTTTTTCTCTGATCACCTAGGAAAACAGACTTAATAATGGTATTGCCAGGTCAAAGGGTATACACAGTTTTATAACTCTTTGGGCATAACTCCAGATTGCTCTCCAAAATGGTTAGATCAGTATACAATTCCACCAGCAGTGTATTAGTGTCCCATCAACACAACCCTTTCAACATTTGTCATTTTTCCATTCTATCATTTTAGCCAATCTGATTGGTGTGAGACGATATTTCCAAGTTCTTTTCATTTGCACTTCTGTAATCAATGCCACTTTAATGCGTTTTATATGACTACAGATGGCTTTGATTTCTTCATCCAAAAACTGCCTGTTCATATCCTTTGACCATTTATCAAACGGGGAATGATGCATATTCTTATAAATTTGACAGTTTTCAATATATTTTAGATGAGATCTCTAAATGAGAAATCGTGTATAAAATTTCACACACACAATTTTCTGCCTTCCTTCTAATCTTGGATACATTAGTTTTATTTGTACAAAGCCTTTTTAATTTAATGTAATCAAAACCAACCATTTTATAGTTCACACTGCTATCTATCTCTAGTTTATTCATAAATTCACCTATTCATAAGTATGATAGGTAATATGTTCCATGTTCTTCTAATTTGCTGACATCTCCCTTTTATATCTAGGACATGTATCCATTTTGACCTTATCTTGGTAAATGGTATGAGATACTGGTTTATACCCAATTTCTGCCAGACCACTTTCCAGTTTTCCCAACAATTTTTACCAAATAGTGACTTCTTATCCCACAGGCTCAAATCTTTACATTTGTCAAACACAAGGTTATTATAATCATTTTCTAAGCATGTATTGTATTGTCTACTCTGTCCCATTGATACACCTTTCCATTTCTTACCCAGTATCAGTTTCCATAATTACTGCCTCCTACTGCTAAACCTCCTTTCTTTACAATTAAATAAATAAATAAAATAAACAGAGATTGATCCTCCTGGTTCCCATAACTGGAAACTACACTAAAGACAACTAATAACTAAACAGGAATAACCATCCACTCAGTAGGCTCAAAAGGAGAAACAACTGCTCTCATTCTCTTCTGTTCTTTTGAGTACACTGGAACTTTGTCAACTCCCCCTCATACTTCAGTCGAGGGGGCAGAGGGGACCTCACTCCCTCTCCCCTCCCTAGCAGCAGCCACGTGACTACATCACAGCAAGTGCATATGCTTAGCTGGGTGAGCTCCAGACTGGATCTCAAGTCCATGATTTCATTTTCCATAGGACGGTTTCAACCCCAGGAATACCATGCCTTCCCCAGCACAGGGGTTGAACCACGTTTGAAGTTTAACACCTTCTCAGCTCCCTTAATTGCCTCCCCGCTCTGACTGGAGGTCTGGGGGCGGGGTGGAGTTGAGCAAAGGATGCCTTCCCAAAGCCACAGAACTTTCCAAATAACTTCATTTTCCATCGGGAGCTCTGCTTGCATTCGACTCTTGGAATATTGTGTTTTACTATTTGTCAATGCAAGCTTATGCGTCTTTTATGTTTTAAGCATTTGTTTGTGGTAGAAAAAATAAATAGCTGTCCTATGTTATTGTTGCTCAGTCGAGTTCGACTCTTCATGGCCCCATTTGGAGTTTTATTGGCAAAGATATTGGGATGGCTTGCCATTTCCTTCTCTAGCTGATTTTACAGATGAGGAAACTGACGCAAACAGGGTTAAGTGACTTACCCAATGTCACACTGCTAGTGTCTGAGAACAGATCTGAATTCAGGAAGATGAGTCTTCCCCAGTCCAAGCCAGGCAGTCTATCCCCTGGGCCGCCTAGCTGCCCCACAAAATAAATACAAGGCAATTTGGAGGAGGGGGCTAAGGCACCAGGAATTGCTTTATGGACTGAGTCTCAAAAGAAACTAGAGCTTGTAAGGGAGAAGCGAGGGGGAGAGGGCATTCTGGGATTGCGATGGGAGTAATGCAGTCTTTCCTGGGTCTGGGTCACCCCCCCCTCCACCCCCACCCCCCCAGAGTCTGGCACCTCCCCGGGCCGCACACAGAGTGAACGAGACAGGATGAGGGAGACAGCAGAGACACGAGGGCCAAGCTGCTGCACTCTTCACACTTTGGCTCAGGACTAGCCAGTCCCTCCGCGCTTGTATGTGTGTATGTTTCGTCTGTGTGTACGCATGTGCGTACGTCTCACCGCAAGCACAGCCCCAGCCCCCCCACCGCGGGTCACGCCGAGGCGCGCATGCGCCCTCGGCACGCGCCCTCGCCGCCCGGGGCTCTGCCCGCAGCCCGGGGAGCAGCGGAGACACAAACACTCGCACGTGCGCCCCCGCCCCTCCCCGCGCACGCGCCCCGGGCCTCCGCGCGCGCCCTCCCCCCCTCCCGGCTTTCTCCGACCCTGTGCCTCCTGCGGCTCCGGCCCGTGCCCCACGACAGACTGGGCCAGAGGAGAAGGCGGCGGCGGCGGCGGTGTCTGCAGGCTCCCGGCGAGCGGCAGCTGTGACAGCGGCAGTGACAGAGGCTGCGGCGGCGGCAGCGGCGCGGGTGAGGAGGCGGCTGCGGGGAGGGGGGAGCGATGCCGCTGGCCCTGATCCCCGGCCCCGGAGCACCGCGGGCTCCGGCCCAGGCGGGCCTCTGAGGCGCGTGCAGGACGGAGCGGAGCGCAGCCTTCGGGGCCGCCGCGGGCCCGGCGCTCCTCCATCCCTGCCCAGCAGGTGCGGCGGCGCGGCTGGCCGGGCCGAGGAGATGGTGACGGCTCCGGGGGG